>NC_134546.1:78696797-79034415 GCF_050624435.1 Tenrec ecaudatus
TCATGATTAGACCGTCAGATAGCAAGGGTTGACCTAGAGCAGTGATCCAATTCAATCGCTCCCCCAGGACTCTATATCTGAATCTTGACTTTTCTCAACTTATCTACCAATAACCTTGCAATAGTTTTATTGAATAGGAAATCATGCTTCCTCAATACAAATGCTATTGTTGTTATTGTCACTTTCATTGAGTTGGTTGCAATCATAGTGTCTCCATGTAAGATAGAATGAAACCCTGTCCTGTCCTGTGCCATCCTCATAGTCCTTGCTATGTTTGATCTCATTGCTGCAATCACGGTGACAAACCATCTAACAGAATCTGTACGCTACACAGCAGGCTGTGGTTTTCTGTGTGCATTCGCCTATTGGTTTTAGAGCCTCCCTGTGGGTTTCTCAAAATAGCCTATTATGAATGGGTGTCTACTATTTGTCCTCACTGCCTATTTACTATTTCCCCTCTCCCTAGTTCTGCTCCATTCCAGCTGCAGGAAGCCCTCTGAGGAGTGGTGAAACCTCTCAGATCCTCTCCCTAACCTGTGCCGACTTCTCCACACACACCACGATCACTTAGTATTACTGGAGCTGGACCAGCCGATACCTTTTGAAGGGGTCAGTGTGACTGTTAACAATAGGCTTGGGTTGTCGGAAAAAAATTACACTCCAGTTCTGAAGAACTGACCCGCGAGTTCCAGAAGTGAGCCCACAAACTCATTCTCTCTATAGTTCAATTCTGTGACCACTGAAGACAATACATTTTTACTGTATGGGACAGTGGAAGTCAGTGGGACCCAGACACAAACTACTGTACAGGAATAGGGCAGGGCTATACCAGAAAGGTGGGTGCACAGGGCACAGGACAAGTGACTCCCCTATGACAGAAATAGGAGAGGAGCCATCACTTTGTAGTGACTGGGTACTAAAAAGATAAATTGGGCATGCTTTATGAACATGGATCAGGGTGTATTTTAACATTTGCCGTATTTTTTATATTTGTCGGCTCATATTATGATTTATCTCAGATATGTTATGACATTGGGTGTTACCCTCCCAAAGTTGTGTTATATATTTTTCGGTATATAAAAGCCAGGATTGATAAACCTATAGGGACAGCAAGTAGAATGTTTCTGAGCAAGAATACAATGGTGGTGGTGGTGGTGGGCAGGGGAAAGGGAAATAATATCAAGGAGTCCTATAGCAATTGCACAATATTGATTGATCCGATTGAATTATGGAAGGATGTGATATCTGTATTAGCTTCCAGTTAGGCAGATGAATGAATGAATGAATGAATGAATGAATGAATGTCAACACAGAGAGAAAAAGCTAAGGCAGAGTTGAAAGCAATGCAAACTTGGAATGTGTTTGCCACAGATCTCCTGATGTTTCATCAGGAGAACTACCAGTGGAGGTCTTACTAGTGGGAAATGTTTCAGGCAAATTTGTGACTGATCTCGGCTCACAGAGAGTAGTGACCCCTAGAGATTAACACAGACTTAATAACAACTTGGAAAACACCACAAATTTACTTCAGGCCAGGGGTTAAACAGACAAACAAAGGAACAAAATATAAGATCCTGGTGGGAAAAATTGAATCCATCTTACTACATTATAATGTCTAAAATTGAACAAAAAATTTACCAGGTGAGCGTCAAGGTGGAATTGATACTGTCTCTGAGTGCCTCTAGATGTTGGATGTAGTATAGAAATACTTCACAGCAGCCATTAAAAACAGGTTCAAGGAACTAATGGAAATCATATTTTACTAATTAAAGTTGTAATGACAAGACTCTGAATAATATAAGATAGCTAGGATTTATAATAAAAATTAAAAGCTGAAAATGTATATCTGAAATAAAAACTTTAATAGATTTGCAACACAAAAGAATCAGGGAATTTGTTAATTAACAAAACTTATCTAGGGCTAAAGAACATGGCCCACAGGCTAAGACATAAAGAAAATAAAATCACATGTCCTAACACAGGGAAAGACTGGCATCCAAAGTCATAGTTCATTAAGGCTTCTGTTAGAGTTGTGGGCACTTTTGTATGTGTCGCTGAGAAATGCTTTTGCTCATTCAAATGAGTTCTACAACAGAAATGTAGAGAGGAAAGAAGAGAAAATGTTAGGAGAAATAAAATCCAGTCAGTAGGAGAAGAAATAAAATAATTCATGTACTCTTCAAATAAGTGCCTTCTCCTGTTTAGATTAAAGTTTGACTCCCAAGTGGAATTCTTCCACTTCCTTCAAATATTTTATTTTTAATCTTAAAGTCTGTTATATCCAAAGCAATAACTCAGAACCCTGTAGACAAAAAACACTTACCTTTAAAAATAAAAGTATAGTGTACTTACGTGCTTTGTCATAGAAGACGTGGAATGCCTAGACGTCATGGAATCTGTTTCTTTAACAAATACCGTAAAAAGCTAAACAGAGAGACCACTCCCTGGACAACTTGAATTTCCACCAATTTACTCATTCTAGAACTGTCAGGAAAGATCTGTCTTTGCGTTATTCTCCTCAGTAATTCCCACATTCCTAACAACTGGAATAGAGTATCATTACAGATGACTCACATTGATACATCATTTCCAACCCATCTTCAATTAGTCAAATACTTTCAGCACTCAGTGCCTTTCACAAGATGCCTTTGCGTTAATCCATCAGGTCATGAGTCACAGTACCACTGACAGTTCACTTATGACAATGTTCTGTCTTTGGACACTATAATGCCTATGCCGTTATATGAACATCTAATTATATTTCAGCTATATAAAATTGGATGGAAATATAAACATGAATTAACCAACATCAAGAAACATTTATCAAATAAACAGTATTAACAATACAAATCTGATAATCTTAACATGGTCTTTACAAACTGTGATATAATAAAAGCCAATGAAAAATAATAAAAAGACATATCACTGAAATATTTTCATTCTATACAATTAACATTACATTTTTATTGATAATTATAAAGTGTTTATTTATGCGAAGGCACAGATGAGCATGAAATCAAAAGATGGTGTCTTCCAATTTCTCAAACCCTAATCCTACTCACCAGAATTATCTACTGTTATGCCTTCATCACTGTGTTCAATGTGTGCAAAGCTACTTTTTATATAGAAACCATCCCAGATTTGGTAAATGATTTTCTGCAATTCCCTTGTTTCACATGACAGTAAATCATGAACAACTTCTAAAACAGGAACAGTACTCACTTTAATAGCCATTTATAGCCTCGTAATTGTGAGATTTCTATAAGTTATTCAATGATCTCTTTATTATGATCTCATGGCCAGAAATAACACCGAATGCAATAAATATTCTTGTCCACACACAGCGTGAGAGTACATATTGACCAAATTCCTAAAAGGGCAATAGGACATGCAAACTGTGTCCTGCCACAAAGCTTTGCCTACCAACTAAGGCTATCACCAAGAAATGCGTGCCTCTTAAGCCATTTTCTTGCCATCTCTGAATAACAGACATCTTTTTAATCTGTTGGGGAAAAATGTATTCTTATTACAAATGTGGGAAATAAATAAATATTTTTTACTTTCTACCTATGACATTTATGCCTCTATGGTGGTTTTCTCCTTTGGAGATAAATACACTGTAAATCATTGCTGTAATGAGAAATAGACATAACACAAATTAGAATAACCTAATAAATCATTTACATTTTTTACAAAGCAGGAAATCTTGTTGTTCCCATGTGGCCAATACTGAAGATGTGCACAGGTGCTGTGATGAGTTCTTAGATGTTGTCTGGATAAACAAGAGGCATGTAATGTACTAAATACATCTAAACAACCTGGAGGAAAACATGAAAACATCCTAATGACCAACAACAAATAATTATATAGGAAAAATCACCATTCTAAAAAAAAAGCCACAAAAATTAAAATATAATGAGTTTCACTTTTTCTTTGCCCATGAAAGAACTCTGCTTTTTTATGAATATAAAAGTGCTGCTCTTAGGAACCTGCTCATGAGCTCTTACAGTTCTTCAATTTAACTTATCACTGTTCAACTAGACCCCCTCTTTTGATTACGTATACAAATCTCCCTCTAGAAGAAACAGTCCCATCAATGGAAATAGAAGGTATAGATGTATAGACTAAATTCACTTCTAGTTAAGAACATAAAGAGACAAAGAACTGTCATTTCCTAGAAAGGAGCCCAAAGGATCCAGAGCAGGTGATCAAACATTCCAAACCAGAGCTGCTGACCTCTTTCTCTGAACGTTTTCACGAACCCTCACTTGGTAATGACCTAAGCTCTCTCACCAGCTGGAAGCTAGAAATACCTTGGAAATCCTTACCAAGTCCTAGGCTGGGGTAGGGCCCCCCACTATTTTATACAGCAAAGATCCTTGGGGTGGGGATCCTTGGGGTGGGGTGGGGCAGTGGTCTCAACACCAAAAGCTTAATATTTTTCCCTTCCCCATTTAGGATGTATCCATTCTTGAAAGACCCCTGGGGTGAAGGTGAGATAGTCCTTCCCAATATAACTGTCTATCTAAATCTAGGAAATACAGCAGCTGGTGATAGTATTACAACCAAAAAAGTGAAATGTAAACATGCAGGTTAGAAGAGCAAAGTGAGTGAAAAAAATTAATAATAACGAACATTAAAAATTCTACCCAACTGATGATTTTCTATAGCCAAATACTCCATTTTCCAAATGAGGGAAAGAGGGAAACGAATTCCATCGTCTTTCTGTAGCAGGACCGAGTTTGATCCTGGTTTACTCCAAATTCTGAGTCTTAACCACTAAACCGTCGATACTTCCACGCTAAGGAGGCAGTATGGAGCTTTACGCTACAGCAAGTTCAAAATCTTTTCGTTTTCTTACTTCTGTTTCTTCCTTTTTCTATTGTGGCCTCTTTCCCAATCTTTTTAAAAATCATTTTATTGGGGGCTAGTACAAGTCTTATCAAAATCCATACATGCATCCAGTGTGCCAACCACATTTGCATATTTATTGCCATCATCATTCTCAAAACATTTGCCTTCTACCTGAACCTTTGCTGTCAGCTGCTCCTTTTATCCCCCTTCCTCCCCACTACCCCCACCCCCTCATGAACCCTTCATAATTTATAAATTATTATTATTTTGTCATATCTTACACTGTCTGACGTCTCCCTTCACCCACTTTTCTGTTGAACATCCCTTAGGGAGGAGGTTATATTTCCCCACCTTTCTAACCCACCCTTCCTCCACCCTCCTAGTATCACCACTCTGATGGTCCTGAAGGGATCATCTGTCCTGGATTTCCTGAATTTCCAGTTCCTGTCTGTACTAGTGTACATTCTCTGGTCTTGCCATCATTTTAAGGTAGAATGGGGAACAAGACAGTAAGGTGTGGTAAAGCATTTAAAAATAGAGGAAAGTTGTCTATTTCACCATTGCTGCACAGCACCCTGACTGGCTCGTCTCCTAGCCAGGACCCATCTGTAAGGGGATGTCCCATTGTCTACAGATGAGTCTTGGGTCCCCAATCTATATTCCCCCTCATTCAAAATGATTTGATTTTTTGTTCTTTGATGCTTGATAACTGATCCCTTTAACATCTCATGATCATACAGGCTGGTGTGCGTCTTCCATGTGGGCTTTGTTGCTTCTGAGCTAGTTGGAAACTCATTTACCCTCAAGCCTTTTTCTTACTTTTATATTTCTGATTTAGCTTTCTTGCATCATGATCCCAGCTATCACAGCCCCATGTGTGCAGAGTGGATCTGTAGGATTTTCAAGGTCATGACTGTTCAGATGCAGATTGTCATGTCTGTCCTCCAGAGTACCTAACAGTGGACTCAAACTGCCAACCTCTGGGTTTGCCTGCCTCAGGAATTCCTTTATTTATGCTACACTGTCCTTAAATGAAACAAAGGTAGAGAAAGGGTAAAGTATCTGTCAACAGAATAAGCTTAGACCAACTAGCAAACCCCCAAACCAAACTCATTGCCATTGTCGATACTGACACAGCAACCCCGATGTGTGTGTTTGTGAGAATGCAACAGGTGATGGGAGTAGAAAGCCCAGCTTTCCTGCCAGAGAGCTTTGCATGATGAAAGGAGTGCCTGGGTGGTGCAAGGTTAGCAGCTGGAATCCACCTCAACACCCGGCAGGGTTTCCTTGGTTTTGTATGCAGGGTCGGTAGGTCTAGAAATCAACTCTGTGGCACCTACCAATGATGAGGTCATTATTAGTAGCCTCCAGGCAAAAGCTAGCATCTCTTTCAAAAGACTATAGAACGAGCTCCCCGTGCTGTTCTACTACCATAATGCTAAAAGTCTCCATCAATTCGAAGACATGTTATACAAGCAAATGACATTAAATGAAACAGGGCATTGTCGATATTTGAACCAAAACCATCTTTGAAAAGAGGAAATGGGAAAGTATACTTAGAATGTGTAGGATTCAAATGATAAATGCACACATTAGTGAAGAGAGAGAATCGTGCTTGGGTGATTTGGGTTTTAGGACCACCCAAGAAAAATAAGGTGCATGTCAGAGAATAATGACCAGACAACACGGCAACTCTTACCAAATCTACTGCTATCAAATAGATTCTCACTCGGTGAGACCCTGTAGAAGGTTTCTGAGATGAATCTTTAAGAGAGAAGATATCCTCACCTTTCTCCCTCAGAGCAGCTGGTGAGTTTGAACCACCACCCTTGTGGTCAGCCAGCAAACAACAGACCCACAGCATCACCAAGCCTTTGCCCTCAACCCTGAACTGCTGATATAAAAGGCGGAACCAAACTAGACACAGCCATCAAGTCAATGCCAACTCACAGCTACCCACTGAAAAGGGGAGATTTTCCAAGACTGTAGCACTAGGGCCTTAGAGAGGACCGTGTTTCTCTCTCCGCTGGAGGTTTCCACTGCTGATCTTGCAGTTGGCAGCCCAACATGCAACCCCAGTGCCCACCAGGGCTCCTTTCTAAAAGACAGAGAGGGAGAAGAATGGATGAGGAAAACAGCATGAATTTCCCATGTCAGAGAAGCTTCAACTCAGTAAGGTATACTATTCAAAATGATGAGGGTGGGTGGCAGAGCAATGGGAGGAAACAGAGTCAATGGACAACCTAGAACAGCGGTTCTCAACCTGTGGGTAGTGACCCCTTTGTGGGTTGAATGACCATTTCCCAGGGGTCACCTGAGACCATCGGAAACATTACAATTTACATTGCGTTTCCTAACAGTAGCAAAATTGCTGTTACGAAGTAGCAAGGCAATAATTTTATGGTTGGGGTGTCACTCCAACACAAGGAACTGTATTAAAGGATAGTGGCATTAGGAAGGTTGAGAACCACTGACCCAGAATGTTTGAGATCTAGTAAAAAGTTTAGTGAAGGAAGGGAGGAGTAGAAATATGAGCTATGGACTAATTATGTACAGGATGTTTGGAACTTAATTTTACACTCTATTAGCTTTGTTTTTAGGGAAGAAAAGGGTGAGTGTGCATCAAAGTCTCAACTTTGAGGCACTTGATTTGAAGGAGTCTCTAACTCTAGCTTTAGATATCAATATCAAGTCAGACCCTATTGTAAGTTAAACTTAAGCTATTTCTCTAATGCCTCCTGTCTTAAAGCAAACTTATACAGCTAAAAATGTTTTTCCTTTGTGCTTACGCATTGATGTAGAAAGAGTACAGAAGGAATTTCTTCCACAAGAAGGTGCCAAAAAACGCGTGGGTGTTAGTGTTCTCTTAATGCCTTGTGAATTGAGAAAGACATCCTGATAGCTACTAAAAACCCATAAGAATTGTATCAGTTTACAATTATGGAAGGAGCCCCGATGGCTCTGAGGACTCATCACTGTGCTGCTCGCTGAATCCAAGTCAGTGGTTCAAAACTACCCGCTGATCTGCAGCATAGAAAGGAGGCACTTTGTTCCCATAAGATTTACAGATTGGGAACCAATGGCAGTGGGCTGGGTTAGCACTTATACAGGGTGGCCAATCCCTACAACCTCCAGTCAAGTATTCTCTAAATCAATCAAAGCCAAAACCTGCTCTGAATTGTCCCTCCTCTCATTTCTCTAATTTCACGTTCTCCAGTCAAAATTATATCAACCGAATTCCTGATATCTGCCTAGTTAAAGGTGCTGATAGCTGGGCTGCCTCAGACTGCTTGGTTTCTAAAACTTGAGCTTTCATATGAGCAACCGGTGGTCTGTTCAACAGTGGCATGCTGGATTTGGATTTTTACCCTAAGAGTCTGACTCCCTATTCCACACTCCCAGCTTTCTCATCCCATACTCTCTGAGACAGAAATAAATTCTAAATGTACTGTGAAATGAAAAGCGATCTATTCTTAATGTATGCACACCTGTTTGTATAGAGACAAGTGCGTAAAAAACAAACAGACTTACATAGAGTGCTTTCAAAAAGTAGTGTTAAAAAGGACCCTATCATTCCATTCCACTGTCCTGTGAACCTCTTAGAGCTAGTTCATAGATAATGCGAGAGGTATAAAAAAGGGCACTATTGTCGTGCACAGGAAGGACAGCTGTCTCAGTAGGATATGATCTGGGGTGGAGGTGATATGGGAGGATCACTAAAGGTTGGGTCTGACAGAGGGAAGCAGCAGCATATGCAGATTTGGGAGTGACAACAATCCTTGCGATACTCATAAGGAGTCTAGTTTGGCTAGATGCTAGTTCAAAGGGGGAGAGTAGGGAGGGTGACAAAAGCTAAGGCTGACTAAGTTGCCAAGAAGCACAGTGATTACTCTATTTTTATTCTATGATGAAGAATTTAGAACTTACTCTGAGGTCAAATGGGAACCAATAACCAAGTGAATGATCAAATGTAAAAGGTCACAAATGAGAACGATTTGCTTGATACTAGATCAGTCTATCTTCCTCGTCTTTTATTGCAATCATAAGCAGCAGGACTAGATGTTGCCCTTATTTTCTGAACCAAATGTCTGCGTTCAGGCTAAGAGTTTTCAGGGATGTCAGAAAAGAATGAAGGGCTATAGGGAGCCACATATATTTCAAAGCTTTGTTAAAGATATGGAACATGATGGGAAAATTAGGAATAACTGACTTCATTAGGAATGCTTCTTCATTAGGAACCTTCTTCATTAGGAATGCTTATACATCACTATATTTTCTTAGATATGCCTAGAGGGATGTGTAATATGATTTTTATTATCTCAACAATGAAGGGGGGATTCATTTTCTATTTAGAATTCAAGAATCAATATTAAAATTAACAAATCTCATCGACACACCTTTATCTAGGTTTCCACCTATTTTTTCCAACTACTGTATCAGAAGTGAGTCCTATATTCTTTTTTTTCTCTACCTGTGTTCTTTTTAATGTTACAAGACACAAATTTAGTTGCTTAAATGAGTGAACACTAAAAAAATGAGCTGAACGTGTCGATGTTGCTTCTGTCAAAGTCATGTTCTTATGTGCCACTTGGGCGCAGTCAAAGTCATATGCATTTGTGGCACATAAGACACAGTGCCTAGACAACTGGTTGACAGACTGTCGGGGTGTTTGGTAAAACCCAGCCTACGCAAGCAGCTGTATATGATGTGCAAGCACACAGAGACAAACACACACGCACACACATTCAGGGCCACCCAAACATGTCTCTCTAAGGGCGTAGCATTCTGCGTATGCCATGGTCTTGATGTACAATTAACGAATATAGATAAAAGTCCCTTTTTTCCTACAAATCTTTTGAAGCAAACACAAGACGAGGAAAAAGAGTTGTGAACCCAATGCATACCTACCCAAAATTTCCCAGAGAGGAGGAGGAAGAATTATTTCACCCACATATGCGACTCCTGATGCCTGAATTGGGTTCAAACTTTTTGAAGGTTGAGATGCTTGCGCACATTTGAACGTCACCCTCAGGTTGCCCTCAGCATCTTGCAACGATGATCAGTAGTCACATTCAAGTGAGATCAGAGCAGGTCTGCTATCATGCTAAGCAGATCAGTGATGTCTTGCAAGGTTGAGTGGCACAGGTCTTCTATCAGCACCTTCCAGGGAGAATCTGCAATATTTTGGTAGGTAGATTAGACCAGGTCTCCTCCCAGCATTTTGCAAGGAATATCTGGCACGTCTTGGTAAGAAGGACAGAGAAGCTCTCTTATCAACATCTTCCAAGGAAGATCAGAAGCATTTTGCAAGGAAGACCAGAGCAGGTCTTCTCTATTGCAAACACGATCATCCACATGTGCAAGGAAGATCTGAGCACGTCTTCCGTCGCCAACTTGCAAGGCAGATCAGAAGCATGTTGCAAGAAGATCGCAACAGGTCCTATCTCAGCACGATTTAAGGAAGACGAGGGATATTTTGCATGGAATATCAAACCAGGTCGTCTATCAGTGTGTTCGGAGGAAGATCGGCGACAGCTTGCAAGGCATGTCAGAGTACGTCTTCTGTCAGCATCTTGCAAGGCAGATCAGCAAAACTTGTCAGAAAGAACAGAGCAGTCCACCTAGACAAGATAGGCTGGACAAATAATGGGAGAAGAAAACAACAGGACCAACGGTCCTGGAGGGACATGAGAGCGTGGGAGGTAGGGGAAGGGAGGAGATGTCGCCCAACACAGGGACAAGGGAACAGCGAGTGGTTCAAAACCAGAGGCGGGAGGGGAGGGGAGGACTGCTAGGGAGTGACCAAGAGCAAGGTAACTGAGAGGAATTACTGAAACCAGAATTCAGGCTAAACATGGTAATGGGATGGGAGGAAATCGAAAGGAAATAGAGGAAAGGAGTAGGAGGCAAAGTGCATACAGAGAAGCCTAAATACAGACATGTACATATGTAAATATATTTATGATTATGGGGGCAATAGACTTATATGCATATATTTTTAGGTTCAGTAGTAGGGTAGCAGATGGACATTGGGCCTCCACATGCATAATCCCCCAATACAATAGCACCTCGCCCTGCTAAACAGTCATTGCAGGATACCCACCTTCCCGACATGATCATTGAAGACAGACGTGTGTGTAAGCAAACGTGGTGAAGAAAGCTGATGGTGCCCGGCTATCAAAAAGATATAGCATCTGGGGTCTTAAAGGCAAATAAGCGGCCATCTAGCTCAGAAGCAACAAAGCCCACAGAGAAGAAGCACATGGCATAAGCGAATACAAGGTGTTGAATGGACCATGTAGCAGACACCAAGGAACAAAAACAATCATTGTGTGATCACTTTCCTCACATAATCGCTGAAGACGAAAGTGTGCATAAGCAAGTGTGGTGAAGAAGGCTGATGGTGCCCGGCTACTGAGAGATATAGCGTCTGGGGACTTAAAGGCTTGAAAGCAAACAAGTGGTCATCTAGCCCAGAAGGAACCAAGCCCACACGGAAGCAGCACAACAACATAGGTGATCGTGAAGGGCAGAGGAGACCAGGTCTCCAACAACAAAGGTGGGGTGGTGGTGAGAATCACATCACCGTGAAAGAGGGGGAGTGCGTGATGGGGACCCAATGCCCATCTGTAGACAGCTGGACACCCCTTCCAGAGGGGTAGTGTGGAGGAGATGGGCCACTCAGGGTTCAGTGTAGCAGCAATGAAACTCAAAACCTTCCTCTAGTTCCTGAATGCTTCCTCCCCTCCCAATCATCATGACTCCAATTCTACCTTGCCTTGCGGACCTGGTTATACCAGAGGATGTACAGCGGTGCAGTGGGGATCTGGAGGCACAGGGAATCTAGGACAGACGAACCCCTCAACACCAGCAGTGGGAGTGGCGGACACCAGGAAGGAAGGGGGCGTAGAAAGGGAGAACCGATCTCGGAGATTTATGTGTAACCTCCTCTCTGGGAGATGGGCAATGTGGAGTTGGGTGAGGGGAGACGCCGGGGAGTGTAAGATAAGATATAATAATTATTTATAAACTATCAAGGGACCAGGGGTGGGATCAGGGAGAGAGGGTGACGGGGGAAAAAAAGGGAAACCGAGCTGATTCCAGGAACCCAAGTGGAAGGAGAATTTTGAGAATGACGAGTGCAACGAATGTATAAGGGTGCTTTGCTCAATTGATGTATGTACAGACTGTGATAAGAGCCTTATGAGCCCCAATAAAAAGATTTTTAAAAAATGAGCTGAAATGGGAAAGCTGACCTAATTCTCATTGAGAAGTTAAGAAACAGAGAAGAAAGAGAGTTTAGGTAAGGATGATGCATATCTTTATAATATGCAGTCATCATTTATATCATATTTTAGAGATTAGAACTCACTTGGGAATTGGCTAAATAGAAAAATGCAAACATATTTTCAATTTATCTTCATTTTAGGTAATAAAGGAAAAATGTTGCTTAATCTACTCTGATAAACATTCAAATATTGATATATATATCATTTTAGAAGAGTGAAGCCTGGTCTTACTGATATAAAAATTAATAGTTCAAGTCATGGTTTAAAAGCAACAGCAGGTTTTTGTACTTTATAATATTTTCCTTAAAACTAGAATAAACTTCCCATTCGGTATTTTTAGAAATTTAATTACCTATAAAATATTTTTAGAATTAAAAATATCTTTGAAAAGAAAATTAAGATTTTTCAGTAGAATCTCAAGTACACAACTGCAGAATGTGGTAATGCCCTGGTGTCACGTGAAAATCCGATAGATAAAAGATGTAGTGAAGTTATTAGGAAATACGAATTGTGCATGTAACACTTAATTCATGTGTACATAAAGATTCCAGGCATACCTTCATGAAGAAAGGATAAGCAGAAGTTAATGTTTCTATGAAGAAAGGATAAGCAGAAATCTAGTTGGTTTGCTTTATGACTCTCTGGAATTAGAAACCAATATATCCAGGGGCTTGAAAAGCACCACTAGCTTCTCCCTTCATTTTACCCCAAACTTCATAAAGCCCCGAGTTGTGTACAATAAGGTGATCCTAAAAGATTATGAAAATAGATGTAAGTCTCTATTACCCTTCTCTTTGAAAGCTGGCCTGGAAGTCTTAACCCATGCTAGCAGGCAACACACAGACAAAAGGTATTTCATTGGCAAAGAAGCAAAACTTTACTTGTGATTGATATGATTATATATATTATAACTTCCAGACTTCTTCAGAAAGAATATTGTTGGACCCAATTATGACAATTCAACACAACTACAGGATCAGCCTGTGTGATCATGGGATGTCGATGGGATCAGGTATCAGGCATCAAGGATCCAGAAGAAAAAATCATATCAATGTGAATGAAGGTGATTGTGAAATTGAGACCCAAAGCCCATATGCAGACAATTGGACATCCACTTACAGAAGGGTCACAAGGAAGAGATGAGCCAGTCAGGGTGCAGTATAACACCGATGAAACATACAACTTTCCTCTACTTTAATGCTTCTCCCCGCCACCCCACCCCCTAGTCTCATGATCCCAATTCTCCCTTACAATTGCGGGTAGAGCAGAGCATGTACACAGGTACAAATAAGAGCTAGAACAGAGGGAAGCCAGGACAGATAAAGTCCTCAGGACCAACAACGAGTGTAGCGATACCAGGAGGGTACGGGGAAGGTTGGTGGGAAAAGGGGGAACCGATCACAATGATCTACATAGAACGCCCTCCTTGGGGGCTGGACAACAGAAAAGTGGGTGAAGGGAGACCTCAGTCAGTGTAAGACACGAAAAAAATAATAAAAATTTATAAATTATCAAGGGTAAGTGAGGGAGGGAGGGGGAAAAGTGAGGAGCTGATACCTTGGCTCAAGTAGAAAGAAAATATTTAGAAAATGATGATGGTAACAAGTGTGCAAATGTGCTTGTCACAACGTATGTATGTATGTATGATGATAAGAGCTGCATGAGCCATCAGAAAAATGATTAAAAAAATAAAGTGACGGAATCAGCACAGGAAAATCAGCTGGAACCCTTCCTATGACACAGAGTGGTGACAGGACCAGGGCGATGCAGACCCATGTATATCATCTCACGATCCAGGACGGATGGCAAGGTGGTAGTTTCAGCCTCAGTGCCCAGCAGTGGGAGAAGGGATACTTAACCATGCAGCATGCTGCAGTGTTCGCAACAGCAAGGAATCTGAGCCACACTGCACAGCACGGATGGGCCTGGAGGTCATTCTGCTGAGTGAAATTCCTCGAGCACAGAAGGGCAAACGTGACAGGAGGCAGGCTAATTATAGAACACTTTTTACAACTAACATAATGACTCCCCACAACACTGCCTCAGTTAATATGGTTTCATGAAGCTCCTTTAACACCAAAAACCAAGGTTCTATTTCTTTTTTTTTTCGCGTGTGAAACATAATGATTTAGTCAACTCCCTATTTGACACTGGAGAAAATACAGACTCAGAGAGACTATCGAGCTTCTCAGAGGTCACAGAGCCAATTAACAGCAGACCTTTCCTCTATTTAAGCCACCCCTTATACTATACTTGCTGTTTCCTCTTGTTTGGGGAAATGGAGATTGGTAAAGGAAACTTAAGGGAAACTAACCCATAAAACGTGTTCTGTAGCTCAGTGATGTACAGGTATGAGATATGAAAGAGTTGCTATAACCGTACTATAAATACTAAAGTTACTGAATAAAATAAACACAACTATTAGCATAGCTTCTGCTACTGGACATGAGCACACCACATGTGAGTTGCAACTGGACACATACTGTATGAGATTCCATGTACGAAACAAGCCCTTAGACAGACGCCACCGCTGAAATTCAGAATAAACTTGATGATGGAAACCGGCAGTCTATTCCTATTTCTAGCTGGGGAACAAATGTGACCCAAACAATGTTCTACCTTGAGGTTTTATTTTTATCTTTGATACATTTATATAACAACATTTAGAGAAATAATTATTGGAGGAATTAAATGGACATTGGAGGAATTAAATGAACATTGAAGAATAGCAACATGAATCAGATAAATGGAGAAAAATTCTGAAATTGATAGTGCACTAAAATCCAGAGTAAAATTAATCGTGTGATTTGAAGCCGATGAAAACCATTTACTGAGTCGTCTGTGCCATGCATTGTCTTGGGTGCTGGCTGTGCACACAGGTACTAGTAAAGCTTTGATAAAACAGTATCAGTTATATAGCTTATAATGCTTATACGATTTATAAAGCTGTCTGAGATAAAATTTTTAGTTCAAACTCAGAGAAAGGACTCCTACTGAGAAAAGAATTTTATGTGCTGTAAAATCTCACAATATTCTTGCTCAGGTTAATTTTAACTTCTGTAGTTGTACTAATATATCCTTGAATGAGGAACCAATGAAAATGTACAATTCCTTCTGACACAGAGGATACACTATTTCACTAGGGAACTAGAATGTGAAATCTGAAACCGAAAATCAGCAAAAGGCATATGAAGTTGTCTATTTAGCATTCAGACAATATCAGCTGACTCACTCATTGACAAGGAGTCACTGCTGGCCCATCGCCACCCTAGGGGACAAGGCAAAACTGCCCCTGTGTGTTCTCAAGACTGAGCCTCCTTATGAGACTAGAAAGCTTTGTCATTCTCCCAACATTTTCAGCTAGCGAGGCAATTGTAAAAGATGAACTACATGCAAAAGGTTACTTGCATGGCCAAAGGAAGCGACCTCCAACCACTAGTTCAACTGAAACAGTGATACAATTCGTTTCCTCCACGTAAGAGAGACCCAGCTACTTAAAGAGAGCCACAGCAACAGAAACCAGCGTGAAATTTAGGTCTCTTTCCTGCATGACTACGCATGACATTAGCTTAATATGTACAGACCAAATAAACAAGTTATTATTTCACCAAATTAACAGCCAGATTAATATATAAGAAATCTGCACCTTACAGTATAACATAACAAACCTTACCCAAGTGGTCATCTGTGCTGTCATCCGCATCCTGGTGCCTACTTGCGGGAGGAACTCCAATGTAAATTTCTATGACATATAGAACTAGTTGGAGCAGTTCCAAGAAAAGATGCCTCTCGGGCTTGCTGCATCACAAGGCTGTTGAACAAGGTTTGGTTCTGCTGCTTTTCCAGGGCTAGATTTGCACTGACCTCAGAGAGCCTCTCAGTGTTTCTGTGAAGATGACAAAAAGCAAACGGCTCTTACTCCACTTCTTTGTTCCCTAAATGATTCTTCAGTCAAGCTCATTAAGTTAAATGTTGCTATAATGGAGAAACTATACAGAAAGGCATTTGTTTTTTCTTCCTAAAACTCCCTCTGGTGGTAATAAAAGTATTAACAATTTCACAATGCAAGTTTGAGATGTGCCCTTGGGATAGAAATTGTGCTGTTCTACTCCCTTAAACAGTTCCGGCTTCTGAAACCCACAGGGAGTCGCCATGAGCCACCTTGGCAGTGAGTTTGGTTTTCTGTTTGTTGTCAGGAAGAAACCCTGGGGGCAAAGTGGTTGAAATGCTCAGCTGATGGCTGACAGATTGCCTGACTATGGGCACCCTAGCTGCTCTACAGGACAAAACTGTGGTGGCCTGAGTCAGAGAGAGCCTTGGGCCATATGGGCCGGCCCGGGCCGGAATACCTTTTCCCAGTGGGCTCCCAGGGAGGGAGTGGATTAGGGTTCAGTTTGGCTTGAGGTTTGGTGCTGGTGAGTCCCTTCTGACTCAGAGTGGCTCCCAGTGACCGAGTCGAATGGCCCCAGGGTGCTTTGTTGGCCGTGATTTCTAAGTAAGCAGAGTGCCAAATCTTTCTCCGGTGGAGCGGCTGGGTGGACTCAAACTGCCAACCTGTTCCTAAGAAGCTCAGTGCTCAACTGCTTGTACCACCAGCCTCAGCTTCTAAAACTCTGTTAATGTTTCTACTTCAGGGAATGCTGAAATACAATTCTATAATGTAAAGTGTGTATACATTAGAAAGCTCCAGCAATAACTGTATACTAGTAGTACATCAGGCTTTCAAGAAGATCATAATATAGAAAATGATAATAATAAAGCCAAACAAAGCCCAAAACAGGAAAGAGATATAAGCTGGCCAACAGGAGACTATATTAGAATTGAAGAAGTCCCCATTCTTTTCTATTGCCAAATGTTTCTTTAGTCATTGGAAAGATAAACTGATTTTGCTGATGCTGTTTCCCACATTATACTGCCCACTTTGCACTTCTTAAATCACAAAACCGGCTCACTAAACCTTAGATTTCAGAAGTCTGTCCATGAGTTCAATTTAGTGTCGGTGTTTCTCTTTTGACTTACTTGTCTAGTTGTTTTGAGAACTCTTTCTTCACTTCTAATTCTTGAAAGTAGAGTTGTTTGTATTTCTCTGCTTCTGCTCTTTGTGAATAGATTTGGGAAGAGAATTCATGCTCCAGCCCCTTCATTCTCTGTTCCATCTCCCTTCTCAGTGAAGCAGTTTGTTCCTCCCATAAGTGTTCTCTATGACCCTGGGATTGTGCTTGACGCTACAACCAATCAAAGGGATGCATTTAAAAATAATCATCAGGCATTTTTATCTTTAGTTCTTCTCAGTGAACCTGAGAGCAACTTTAAATAAATCAGAAGTACATTTTTAAAAGTTGAAGTTTAAAATCATCAATGCCAGCTGCCACATCTGAATTATAAACCACACTATCATTGTCAAGCTATTGCTTATGTGGTTTTGTCTTTGAAAGCATAATAATTCATTTAAATTAAAAATATATAACACAGTAAGTCTAAACCAATGTACAGATCATTTATAACATTGTAACTTTTTGGGGGGCAAGCCTCTTAGGCGTCTTCTTTATGGTAACTAGATTTAATCATCAAGGGATTTTCTGAAGAGACTCATTATTCTCTAAGAGCAACTCAGTAACAATCATGATGGCGCTGACATATTTAAAGAGAGAAGCAAATGCCACCACCTTTCTAACAATCTACAAACAAATGACTGAACCAAAGTAAAGGGAAGACATGCAATGTATAAATCTGACATAGAATTTTCAATTCCATGAGTGAAAGCACAGAACAGATGAAAGTGTTCGAGTTCACCTGTAAACTCAGTTTGACTTGTTGGAGTTCAAAGACTACTTCCTCTGTTTGTTCCTCAACTCTCCATGTAAACTGGTCCACTTGGCCAAGCTGGCTCTGTTTTTGGTCTAATTCCCTTTGGAGCTGGACCACCTTTTGTTCCAACTTCCCTTTTCTCTTCTCTAGTTTTTCACACTTCCGCTGTGCGTCTTTCATAGCTGACAACTCCTGCTGAAGGGCTTGATTTTGTATTTCCAAAGATTGCCATTTTGAATAGACAGTATCCCATTTGCCTGTAAGTGGGTCAATCTGCACGAAATAAAATAATATGGTTTGGTAATAAATGAAGTTAGCTGAGAATTGTCAAAGTTGGTACTAATAAAAAAGTTTAAAATGAATTCACTGCAAGAAGCATTCTCTGTGCTATAGCAGATTCTCAGAAGGTGATGACTTTTTCTCAGTCTCAAACATCACTGCCATTGAATCAATGCAGACTCGCAGTGACTGCCTGTGGGTTTTCTGAGACTGTGACTGTTCATGGGCAGGGAAAGACCAGTCTTTCCCATGGAGCTGCTGGTGGTTTCCAACTGCAGCCAGGAGGTTCACAGTCGAACTCTGAACCAACCAAGAAGACAATGAAAAGACACAAAGAGCACAAAACACATTTCTTGTCATTAGTTTTGTTGCACAATTTCTGCCCTGGATCCTAGATTTCGATGATGTGTCCTAAGCTGACCCTCCTCCAAGGGGCCACCAGTGAGTGAAGGAGAAAGCGACCTGTCCACAAACACGCCAGTCACTCACACCCATTCACATGTGGAAGACAAGGGCTGGCTTTGCTGATCCTGAGCATGTCTATGTTCTCTCTGAAACACTTCGTGTTCAAGTGGCTTGTGTCACAAAAGAAGTAACTGCTAATGACCCTGAAGAAGAGGGTGCTGTGCCTATCCCAAATCAAGCAAAAAAATTGGAAACATGGGTTGGGCTTGAGGTCCAGGAGGAAGGCAGAAACTGAAAACCCATGAGAAGGGCATCACAGAGAACCAATGGGCTCAGAGAGAGGGGCCTGGTGGCCCAAGAGGGGGCTGACTGTCAAGATGTAAAAGCAAGTAAAAAAACAATATATTAAAATCTGGAAGAAAGGACACTCTTGCTTATTAGCAGCTGAAAGTAAAATATTAGTTGCTAGGGAGAAGCTAAAGAAACATTGGTCAATAGAAAAGAACGGGGCCTTCCTCAATTCCAATATAGTCTCCTTTGGTTATTTATAGGTTCTCTCCATGTTAAGATAAAGAAATGACATCTGACTCCCATCAGTCCACAGGCTGTCAGGAAAATATGCCCCAGAGCCAAGGGCTACATAGTAAAACCCTTGGTTAAAACCTCGGAAAGATTTAAGATGGCCTCTCAAATTCATGAGGGAGCTTACTGAAGTGAGAACCTTTAAGAGTATTGTCTTAGACAGATTCACAGGAAGCCCGACGTGGTGAAGAAGGGCTCTGTTTCTGAAGGGATCTCTTTCTTGGCGTACGTGAATTGAATGATCATAATTATACAAAGGAACATACGCAAGTCTCACATGCTTAATGAGGTGAAACAAATAAAACTCATAATAGTAAAGGGAAGAAATGTCAAAGGACGAGGGGATATTGATGGATTTCATGGGTGCTATTCCGCACCCTGGATTTATTATCCTTTCTGTGGGGCTCTTCCGAGAAGGATTGTCCAATGATCTGGCAGGTGGGTTTTGGGTCTACGCTACATCCCCACCCATTCACATCGATTTCCTTGCTGGTTTTTGAACTTCTGATGCCTTTCCTGCCGACACCTTATCTCTGGCCTCTTAAAACTTTATCCACTGACTCCTGCACCAGTCATAAAACATTAGTCTTGCTTCTAGATTATATTTTATCAGATGAATAGGCAAGTTCACTGAACTGGTGGGATTGAGAAAGATAGGAAATTACATTAAGAATTTATCTATCCTGCGTGATACAACTGATATAAGGAATGTTGTAAGAGTTGTAAGAGCCTCCAATAAAATATTTATATATCCATATTCTAAGCACCACATCACCTACCGTTTTAAATCTGCACATACCTATGTGTCTATGACTATGTCAGTGATTATTCAAGTTAATAAGTCGCTGTACGTGACCAGATTTTTTTCACAGAATACTGTAGTTTTGGAAGTAGTCTAAATACAGGAGCAAGAACGGCTGAGTGTAAATCCCAACTCCACTATTTACTAGTCGTGTGCCCTGGAGCAAATTCTGAAACACCTATACAGTCCCTATGTCTGCACAAGGAAGATAAAAATAGTATCGACTTCTTAGGGATGCTGGGAGAATTACATTAGGGAATGTAGGTAAAGTCTTTATAAGAGTATCTGGCACACAATGCACGTTCTGAGGGATTGCTTCTAGCACTATCATTGTTACTGACTTTTGTGTTTAGTCAAATTTGTTATTTCAATCTGGTGGTCTGACAACAGAAATGGTGCCTATAAAATTAAAGTGTATTATTTGTTATATATCATTAATAGGGGCATTAAAAAAGGGTGGGTGTGAAGGCTAGTACTCCATAAACCTTTCTCCAATCTCACTAAGATTAGAATCTCTTTTCTTTTCCTCTTACTTTCCCTTTATACCACGCAAAGGGGATGATCCCACACTATCAGACACTACAACTAGTACCTCCAGCATGAAGCAGTACATAATGTAGATGCCTGTCCGAATTGAGCTCAAGGCATTAGGCCCTGAACGTATGGGAGTCTATTGCTGATATATGGTCAGCACGCCCCTTAGAGACAAGGATGTTGAGCCATCATGGTGCATACTCTGGATGTGCTGTCAGGAAAGACCAATCCCTGGAGAAGGGCATCACTTTTGGTAAAGTACAGGGGCAGCAAAAATAGAAAGGTCCTCAAGGAGATGGACCGACACAGTGACGGCACAATGGGCTCAATATTGTGAGTATTGTGAGGCTGGCACAGGATCGGGCAGTGTCTCCTTGTTTGTGAGCAGGGTTGCTATGGGCCAGAAAGGACTCAATGACACCTAACAATGACAACATCAACAACATTGCTGAAATAAGGTTCATGAATCCACTCCTGCTCAGCAAGTGTTTATGTTGAGCCAGCACATTGAGGAGGAGGGAAGGTTATTTGGTAGGCACTTCAGAAAGCAAGGGCCCAACATTTTATAATTAGTAAAGTGTTGTTATACATCTGTAAATCCCAGTCCTGGCAGCTTGATGAAGAAAGGCCAATTTAGATTTTTTTATTTTTAATGGTGTTGGAAAACAGAACAGCAAGCAAACAATGAGTATATGATTATGTAATTTTCCACTCTTCGTTATAAAGGTTTTCAATTTTCATTTGATTGCATTCAAAATTTTAAAAACTTTGTTATGTTGGTGTTTCAAAGAAACTCTCTGGCATGGTAAAAGTGCTGAGTATCTTCCTAACTTTGTTAAACAATAATATTTTCAGTTTATACCATGTACAGGTGCCATAGATATCAGCTACTATTTCCTCTGGAAGTAAATATATCATCTAAATGACTAATCTCCCAGGGGGAAACAGTACCAACAATCATAGAAATAGTGAAGCTCCTTTGTCCTGCACTGACTGGATAACAAGTGCTGACAAAGGGAAAGTCAATGAAATAGCAGTTAGAGGAAGCTTCTGGTAGTGAGCTACCTGGGGATGGATGCAGATTAGGCTGCATGAAAAGAAACTGAAAAGACAGAAAGGACAGCTTGAGAGAAGGCATCAAAACAAAGAAAAAACACCAAACGACAAACTTAAAGCCATCACGTTGAAACCAAGTCATCGTGAGCTGACAGGACAAGGTATAACTGCGCCTGTGCGTTTCTGAGACTACAACACTGTATGGGAGTAGAAAACCTTGTTTTTCTCCTGTAGAGGGCCTGCTGATTTCCAACCACTGACCTTTTGATTAGCAGGCCAGCAGGGAACGAGTCCACCACTCAAGGAAGACACAGACATGGCAAAGTAAGCACAAACAGTTCAGCATGCAATCCAATGACAAGAAAACATGCCCACACAAGACGTATACACAATTGGGCATTGCAGTAGTATTCATGACAGACAAAAGTGAAACTCATTCAAATGCCCATCAACTGATAAACACGTACAAAATGTGGTATGCCCATAAAATGTTCTATTACTTAACGAGAAATGAAATAGGGATAACATTGATGAGCCTTGAAAACACTGTGACTTTGAAGAAGCCAATCCCAAAGACTACGTATTATCTGGACTGCATTCACATGAAACAAGTAGACAAATCTCACAAAAAGTAGACTGGGGGGAGACCATGGGAGCAAGGCATGCAATGAGGTACATCCTACGTGGGAGGGAGGGCTTTCTTTTGGGATGGATGACAAATTTGCAAAGCATAAAATGTCGACAGAAAGCTGATAATTAAATGGCTATATGAGTTGTACTGGTTTGGAAAATTCTAGAGTGTACAACAATTTCTCTTTTTTTCATTGCAATTTAACTTTCACTTGCAAGTACCTCACATAGGTACTCTGCTGAAATCCTTCCAACAGGGGCCTAGCCCATTCAGTATGACCATCATTACAAGAGCCATCAAAGGCTCTGTGGACTTCAGCATCCACTTCACACCCTGGACTCGGTTCTCACAACCCTCATCCCACCATGCCATTCCGAACGGCTAATATTACTGTGAAGAGGGAACCAAGCACAATACAAAAAGTGATAGACAGTTACAGTTATCTTCGCATTGGGTAAATTCTTGTGAAATTATCACTGCTGAGACTTGAACCGAGGCTTATTATCCAGTTATAGTCATTCTCATTACTCATGGATTCTGCTTTCCCAAATTTACCTAATTTGCTAACACACACACATACACACACACACAACAACAACCATTTTATTGGGGGCCCATACAACTCTTGCCACAATCCATATCTACATCCATTGTGTCAAGCACATTTGTTGCCAGCATCATTTTCAGACCATTTTCTTACTACGTGAGCCCTTGGTATCAGCTCTTCATTTGTTCCCTCCCCTCCCCACCCTCCCTCATGAACCCTTGTTAATTTATAAATTATTAATTTTCCATGTCTTGCACCACCCAATGTCTCCCTTTCCCCCCTTTTCTGTTGCCCATCCCCCTGAGAGAGGGTTATATGTAGGTCATCGTTATCTGTTCCCCCTTTCTCCACCCACCTTCCCCTGCCCCTCCTGGTATGGCTACTCTCATTATTGGTCCTGAGGAGTTTATCTGTCCTGGATTCCCTGTGTTTCCAGATCTTTATCTGTACCCATGTACATGCTCTGGTTTAGCCAGATTGGTAAGGTAGAATTAGGGTCCTGATAGTGGGGGTGCGGAAGCATTAAAGAACCAGAGGAAAGGTGTATGTTTCATCCATGCTAAAGTGAACCCTGACTGGCCCGTCTTCTCCTCAACCCTTCTGTAACGGGATGTCCAATTGCCTATAGATGGATTTGGGCCTCCACTCTTCACCCCACCCTCCCATTCACATTGACAAAATTTTTTGTGCTGGGTCTTTGATGCCTGTTAACTGATCCCATCAACACCTCATGTTCACACAGGCTGGGGCGATTTTTCCATGTGGGCTCTTTTGCTTGAGCTAGATGACCGCTTGTTTATATTCAAGCCTTCAAAACCCCAGATGCTCTATCTTTTGATACTTGGGCACCATCAGCTTTCTCTACATTTGCTTATACATCCATTTGTCCTCAGCAATCATGTTGGGAAGGTGAGCATGATGGAATGCCAGATATTAGAACAAAGTGTTCTTGTGTTGAGGGAGTACTTGAGTAGAGGCCAATGTCCATCTGTGTCCTTAATACTAAACCTATAAATATATGCACATAGATCTATGTCTCCATCACCATATATAAATATATTTATAAATGTGCATGCCTGTATCTAGATCTCTATAAATGCCCTTTGCCTCCTAGTTCTTTTCTCTATTTCCTTTAAATTTCCACTTTGTCCCACTATCACGCTCAGCCTTCATTTGGGTTTCAGTAATTCCTCTCCATTACATTGTCCTTGGTCAAGGCCCACAGGGACCCTACACCATCCTCAACATTTATTTTTGGTCACCTGTTTTTCTCTTTTCCCTGGATTTGTTAACACCCACTTCTTTTCCCCCATCTCCCTGCTTTCCATGTCCCCCCGGCACTATCTTCCAGATGTTTTCTCCTCTGGTTTATTTATTCAGCCTATATTTTCTGGATATACCTGCAGAGATAATAATATGCACAGACACAAGACCAAGCAAAACAAAGCAACAATAGAAATTAAAGCAATAACTCCAACAATAACCAAAAAACTAATCACACACACACACACACACACACACACAAAGTCAATCTATAAATAGTGTTTTCCAGTCGAGTCTGATGGAGTGTCATGCCCTGACCCCACAGTCTATTTTTGGTGTTCTCTGGGGACTTCACTGCTCTGCTCCACTTGCTGTTCTGGTGTATGACATTAGTGTTTCACCTCAGCGTTGTGGGGTCAGATCAGGCACAATTCCCACAGGCTAACACATTTTTTAATCCTAAAACCAAGAGCTCCAGTGTCTTCATAGTCATTTGCTCGCACTGAGTGGCTACCAAAAACAAGTTTCCCAAATGGACAAGGCTGCCTCTGAATCAGCAGGAACTTTATAAAGCATAGCTTCTACAAAAAATGAGAACTGACTTTTATCTGTAACCCTGTCCAAATCAAATTGTAAATAGTAGCGAAATATTACATCAACTATGGTTTTATTAAAATTTGCCACACATATCCCTAAGTAGGATCTAACAAATAAGAACTATTTTAAAAAATTTGAGATGTCAGAAGACAAGATTTTGGAGGGAGGGTGAGGGCACAAAAAGGAGCTGCTACCGAGGTCTTAAGTGGAACGAAAATGTTTTGAAAATGATGATGGCAACATATGCACAAATGTGCTTGATACAATGGATGGATGGACGGTGATAAGAGCTGTACGAGCACCCAATAAAATGATTTTAAAAAGAAGATGACGACGAAGAGGAAGCAGAAGCAGAAGATGACATGCTTTTGATTCTGAAGCCATTTTGAGGGATAAGCTGCAGGGACTGGGCGATCAGGAATATAGTCTTGGGGGCACCAAAGTGTATCGCCCTAACGGTTTCCACAAGACCATGCTGTACATCAGACTTCGGTGAGGAGTAACTGGTGTCTTAAAAGTTCTTGAATCTCCATCAAAAGAGGCAATCAGTGGTCTTTTCTGTCCAGAGGAAAGAAGACTGATGAAAATCAAAATACATATGGAAAGGATCAGTTCAATGAACGGATGGACCACACAAACACGCATGCCCCCAAGCCTGCGACCAGAACGAGATGGCACCAATGATTTGCTTAGAAAAGCATCACCTTCGAAGGACCTGGCTAGGATGGGAAAAGCAGGTAGAGCACAACTCAAAACCATAAAACAGATCAGGCTTACTGGATATGGACAGATGAGATATCAAGATTACAACCCTTTTGTCACTGCGTCGGTCAGACAATGAACCCACCTCTGTAACAGAATCATCAACCACTGAAGATTTGAGATGCAGCACTGAACCTAGGACAAAGTTCAGAGGGCTAGAATGGTGGAGAAAGAGGCAACAGGCATATGGGATGGATCAGAGGAGCGGAAACAAAGCCTGTCTGGGTTGTTGAATGTACAACTGATGATATGCTCTATAAACTTTCACCTCCTTCACATTAAAGATTTAAAAATACATGATTCTGAATTGAACGATGAATTCAAATTGACATAAAGAACACCAAAATTACACTATTAAAAGCTTAAATTAAATGCTTCTGAAGGAAAACTTTTGCAAAATAGATAGCATTTAAAACCAGTTCATCTGTGAATGCAATATCCCGGCGTAGAGTAGGGAACAAGTGGAGAGGGCTGGGAGGCTGGCCCCAGCACCATAAATTAAGTGGATTCCTGTCCCTCCCCCGAAAAGAATTTGTTCCAAAGGAACACATTGACTCTGCAGCTCCGGGAGATGGACATATCTGATCAGAGCACATGGGAGCAGATGAAGGGGCAGGAGGAGATAGTGGAACACAGCCTGGCCCACCAGGCCATGAAGATGATGTTCCTTAGTAGAGCAGCCAGTCCACAGAGAGAACAACATGGCTGGCCCCACTATGAGAAATGATGCCCCTCAGTGACTAAGTGCGATACAGGGGACAGCACAGGAGACACAGTGTGAGAATTGCACCTGACCTGATCCTACCACACCTAGGCAAAGCACTGGGGGAGTACAGCGGAACAGCAAGGGAATGGAGTGGCAAGGTCCCCAGGGAATGCTGAAAGTGGACTTTGGGGCCAGGGCGCAGTGCCCCAACAGACTGGACTGGAAAACGCTCCTAAGGGCCAGCAAACAATCCCTGAACTAACTACAAGCTTTTCTTTTGTGAAGTGTTTTGTTTTGTTCTTTGTCAGTGTTTTTTTTTTTTTTGGTTTTGTTTTGTTGTCTGGTTGTATACTGTTGCTTTGCTTTCCTCTGTCTTGTTTTCGTGCATGTTAGTGTCTCCACAGGTCTGTCTGAATAGGACAGGCTGGATGAACTATGTGGAGAAAAAACAACAGGACCGACAGTTCCGGGGGAACGTGGGGTGTGGGTGTGGGGTAAGGAAGTGGTGTTAACAAACACAGGGACAAGGGAACAACAGGGGACCCAAAATGGTAGAGAGGGGGGAATGGCAGGCCTGGTGGGGAATGAACAAGGGTAAGGTTGCGTAGAGAAGAGGGATAGCTGTAGCACAGGAGGTGACTGAGCAAGGTAGTAGGGCAGGAGGGAAGTCAAGGGAGAGGGAGGAAAGAGCTAGGAGTCAAAGGGCATTTATGGAGGTCTAGACAAAGACATGTACATGCAAATATATATAGGAGGATGGGGAAATAGATCGATGTGTCTATATTTATAGGTTAAGTATTAAGGTGGCGGAAGGACCTTGGGCCTCTAATCAAACACGCCCTCAATGCATGAATACTTTCTTTTATTAAATTGGAACTCTATGATGCTCACTCTCTCAATACAACTGTTGAAGCCAAAGTGGGTGAACAAGTAAATGTGGTGAAGAAAGCTGATTGTGCCCGGCTATCAAAAGAGATAGTGACTGGGGTCTTAAAGGCTTAAAGATAAACAAGCGGCCATCTAGCTCAGAAGCAACAAAGTCCACATGGAAGAACACACCAGCCTGTGTGATCGAGTGGTCCCAAAGGGATCAGTTATCAGGCATCAAAGAACAAAAAATCATATCATTGGTTGCACACTTCCATGATAGGATCACTAAAGACAAATGGGTGCATAAGAAAATGTGGTGAAGAAAGCTGATGGTGCCCGGCTATCAAAAGAGATAGAGTCTGGGGTCTTAAAGGCTTGAAGGTGAACAAGCGGCCATCTAGCTCAGAAGCAAAAAAGCCCACATGGAAGAAGCACACCAGCCAGTACGTTCCTGAGGTCTCAAAGGGACCAGGTATAAGGCATCATGCAAAAAAACATATATATATGTGTGTATATATATATGTATGTATGTGTATATATATTTCTATATATACACATACATACATACATACCATATTGAATGAAGGGAGAAGTGCAGAGTGGAGACCCAAGGCCCAAGTGTCGGCCACTGGATATCCACCCATAGAGGGGTTTAGGAGAGGAAGTGAGTCAGTCAGGGTGCGATGTAGTACCGATGAAGAACACAGTTTTCCTCCAGATCCTGGATGCTTCCTCCCCCCAACTACCATGATCCAACTTCTACCTTGCAGGGCTGGATAGGGCAGAGGTTGTACACTGGTACATATGGGGCTGGGGCACAGGGAATCCAGGGTGGATGATACCTTCAGGACCAAGGGTGTGAGGGGCGATGCTGGGAGAGTGGAGGGTGAGTGGGTTGGAAACGGGGAACTGATTACAAGGATGCACATGTGACCTCCTCCCTGGGAGATGGACAGCAGAGAAGTGGGGGAAGGGAGACTCCGGATAGGGCAAGATATGACAAAATAACAATGTATAAATTACCAAGGGCACATGAGGGAGGCGGGGCGGGGAGGGAAGAGAAAAAAAAGAGGACCTGTTGCAAAGGGCTTAGGTGGAGAGCAAATGCTTTGAGAATGATTGGGGCAGGTAATGTATGGATGTGCTTTTTTTTTTTTCGGATGTGCTTTATACAATTGATGTATGTATATGTATGGACTATGATAAGAGTTGTATGAGCCCTAATAAAATGTTTTTAAAAAAATAAAACCAGTTCATCTGGGAAATCTTGAATTGGATATCAAAAATGTAATCTACTCAACTGAATCCTCATTTCAAGTGTTTTACGTATACACACTTCTGCTTCCTCACAGTGTAAAGTATGGCCTTGTCACACATATGAATGATTATCTAATCAAACACTGTAATTAGTCTCTACCTGTTAGCAATTTAGGCTTTCGCCTCTTGGATTTTCACAGCTGAGATGCCACTTATTCAAAATAAAGCATGCCTCAGGTTTAATGTTTCTTTGCTGGACAATAGGCATATTTTGGAGCGTTGTAGTAAATACATTGGCATGCTACAGATATTCGTCGATTCAACATTTCACCATAATCCTATATTATTTTGAATTTTCTTTCAGGAAGTCTGAAAACCATTCATTTCTCTGGATACTTACATTTCTTTTCACTTTCTCCTTTTCACACTGACATAGGCTTCCTTGTAAAAGATCAAACATATTCGTTAATTCTTTAATTCTCTCCTCACACTCGTGCCTTTTTTCCTTTTCATTGTGGTATGTTTTGAACAGAAAATGAAATTGATCTTGGAGCTTCGTGACTTTCTTTTCTTCACTGTCTACTTTAATTTCAGCTTCATGCACTTTCTGTTGAAGTGAGTTATTTTCAGCCTGGAGACGAGTGAGTCGTTTATAGAGGAGCTTCTCTGCGTTCTTGGATTCACACACTATCTCGGGTGCATTTTGATGCCGGTGTTCCGTTTCCTTCAGTTGACTCTGTGATTGATTTAGGTCTCTTTGCAATTTAACTATCTCTTCTTGGAGAGCATCTTTTTTTTGAGTAAACTCGCTTTCTAGGCTACTGAATTTCGTTTCCATTTTAGAAAGCTTTTGGCAAAGAGTGTCATTGGTTTCTTTTAGCTTAGACAGGTCCGTTTTGAATTTCTTCTGTATATGAAGACACACAACTCGTACTGTCTGTAAAGACAGTTCTAATTCACATTTTGATTTCTGACTTCTCTCATGATCCTGCACAGCAGCCACCACTCTAGACAGTAAGGAATCGATGTCTGTTTCTAGTCTTTGTTTGTTTAACTTTTCGTCCTCCAATTTGGAGCATAGCCTGGCTTTATCAGCTGTGAGTTCATTAAGCTGTCCGCAGTATTGAAATGTTGTTCTTCTTAATGATTCTTCACTCCTATTTAGGTTCTGTTGAAGGTCATCATTTTCCACTTTCATAAATTCCATGTCCTCAGCATATTTCTTTTCTTTTACTCGAATCTGATTTTTCAGTGCATCTATTTCCAGCTGTCGATTGTCAATTAGGACACGAAAGGGGCAGTTTTGGCATGAATCCGGTTTTTCATTGCTAGGATTCTAAGCAACACAAAGGAAAGTCAACACTCAATAAGATGCAGATCATTTTCTTTGAAAGTTACCATTAACCTGTATGTGCAACCAATAAAAATACCACAATAAGTAGATATGCAACTGCAAAAGTTGGACTCAAACATCACATCTTTCATGAGCATGAATTCTGAAACTCAAAAATTTAATTAACAGAAAAAGGAATTCCTGAGATTAAAAGAAAGTATGAAATAATAATTCTACAGAATTTCAAACTCAGAGCTTTCTTTGAATTATAAGCACCCAAAAGGTATAAACTAAAAGAACACTATACTGGACTACATTAAAAAAAAACATCGACTCGAGAGCTATGTTATAAAGCTACACTTTGCTCTCCATGTATCTGGCGAGGTTAAAAATATTAAGTATATTCTCCTCTCAAACACACATGCAACCACATTAGGATATAATACATTTGAAAAATCTTATCATGTTAAACAATTTGCTTGATTTGTCCCAAATACTACTGCGACCTCCTCCACCTGAACTAACTGACGTGGGTTTATAGTTTGACAGCTAATCTACAGAGAAGGGAATGCAAGAAGGCATAGAGGTTATTAGCTTGGGTAAAGGGAAAGGCAATAGCAACAAGAGAGCGAAGAAGTGGCACATATGGAAGAATGGAAACAGGACAAGTCATTTGGAGGTTTGGTTAGTTGTTGAACATAGAAATGATGATCTTATCTGTAAATTCTCACTTATAAAAAATAAAAAAAATTTTTAAAGTATAATGGCCTCATGATCATCATGTGTCCTTAAAGAAAATAGAGTAAGAAGACCCCCTTGGGAATCCCCAAAGCCAGTTAACCTTCTGAAATCATCTTTTGCCTTGCATTGTTTCTCCTCAGTAAGTCTTCGAAACCACCACTAGGGCAAGACCATGTTTCAGAAGTCTCCCCCGGGTCAATAAGACAAGTGTATTTCTCAAAGAACTTGTCTGTAGCCATGTTCTTTTAACAGAGATGTGAATAAACAAGTTTCCTTGGAAATAAACTCTTTAAATCAACTGGAACCAGAGTAGCAATATTTTTTACTTATCTTCATATCTACACATACAAATGCATACAGACATTGAGTTGAAGATAACTAAAGGAATAACTCAGAATTCTTCTGTTCCTTGTAAGCCATTTAATGTTTTATTAACATTTGATTCTGAGCTTAATTGTGATTATTTTAAATAATAAGATAATTTTTGTTTGCTTAATCCTATTAAAAGTGAATGGCTGAAGAAAGCTGATGGTGCCCACAATTGATGTATGTATATGTATGGATTGTGATGAGTTGTATGAGCCCCTAATAAAATGTTTTTTAAAAAAAATTTTTAAAAAGTGAATGGCATTTCTTAAGCTTTTCTGTTGGAATTTAAAAAGTAGAATTTCTGAAACCTTCACACAGATCTTCTTGAATTTTGTACTCTTAACTAACATTGCCAACCCATGTATGACTGGCAGACACACAGATATTACAAAAAGAAGATGCTACAAAATGGTCCCCTGTGGCCTGGAACCCCTCCGTTTCACATTCAGACACTCAACTGAGGAGGAGCAGCTCTACAGTCTTCATCACGGAGATGAAGCCTTTACTTTCTGCACTACACGACCCACTCCCACCCTCTACTGGGAAGGCCAATAACAATTCTTCCTCTCTTTATTCCCTTTTGGATCCTGGGAACAGCAAAAGAGTGGAGGTGCTCACCGAGTGATAGAAGGATCAAATTGGACCACAACACAAACAGCAGGGTGAGCTGGCTGGCTGGTTAGATAAGGATTCTGGAAAATGAGGAATGCGTCCTCAGCTTCACATGCACAAACCATAAAACATTGCAGCTGGCGTGCATACAAGTAATTAGCTATTAGACTTTTACTATCTACTGATATGGGGATATAACCCAGAAAGGGGAAATGATTCCCCCATAAGTGCCTAACTTGGAAATATCTAGCAGTTTATAGCATCAAACCAGATGGATTAACTGTATATCTCTCAAGTCAATCAATGAATCAGATCAATTGCCAGAAAAATTTATCAAATTAATGACATCGGTGAATCAAATGTGTGACTGTGGCAGCATAATTTAAGACCTTCTCAGGAACTTCATTTACCTTTTTTTGTTTTAATGGAGAATGGCTCTATTTGTGTGTGTTTGTTTTTTTCTCTATCTTTAAAAGTCAATGGACCTTGCACAGTAAAGTGGAGAAGAACACAGAGTAGCAAATGTAGGAGAGAATGTAGAGAAATCAGAAACCTACACTGCTGGTGGGTCTCTAAAAACGTACAATCAGGGTAGAAAGGGACACGACACTACCTCACACACACACACACACACACACACACAAAAGAGAAAATCCATGCAAGTCAGCTGTCCCTCTGCTGAGTTTAAACCCTAAAGAAGTAAGAGCCATAGCAGAAAAAGACATATGCACCACCGTGTTCATCACAGCCTTGTGCACACAATAAGAAGTTGGAGACACACCAAATGCCCATCAGTGGAAGAATGCATAAATAAACTTTGCAACTTACACATAACACACTTCTGTGCACTGCTACAGAACAATGGTAAAACTGGAAGCACCTCGTGGGATGGTTGGACCAAGAGAACATTATGCTGAGTGAAATTAGTCAACCGCTAAAAGACAAATAATGTATGTCACTACTGCTATAAAGGAAAAGTCAAGACAAAGGTTTCCATGACAAAAGAAGCAGATTTTGATAGCCAGAGAAGGAGTGGGACAAAGGAGGCAAGGTAAAGCAAGAGGTCAGAGGGTGGACAGGTGTTAAGTTAGGTCAAGACAAAGACTGTATTCCAAGAGAAGGAGAAGAGAAATCAAAGGCGCAGGAGGGTCAGGCAAGGTACTGAGGGCTTGATTAATGGCTTCAGTTATTGAATACAGAATAGATGATCTAGGATGTAAATTTCCCACCTAAGTCACAATAAAACGTCTTTTAAAAAATCAAGGCACAACTTTTACTTTGGAATTGTTTTGAACTTTATACGGATGGTTGATGTTATGCACATGATAAAATAATACACTTGAACATTTTACCATAATTAACTTCACAAAGTCATGACTCAGAAAAAAACATTTGAGAATGGTGATTTTAAAAATACTGAAGAATATATATTCTTTAAAACACACCAAAGTGATAATTTTGGAATTATAGATCCCAAGGGTATGGGTAAAGCAGGTAAAATGGTACACACAGTAGGTAATAGATGAGTTTAGCTGGGAATCATTTTTATACCTCTCAAGATGAGGCAAACTTTTATATATCCTTTCTTTCATTTATTGCTCCATCTCATTTAATTGTCTAAAAAAGCAATTACCATTTAGACAAGAATGGGGATAAAATTTTCCTTTATTCAATCTAGATGCTGAGAAATTAATTGGATCACCTGCATTATATGTAAAGAGACATGACTTCAGGATTGGAGGAAAGCTTACTAACAATCTGTGTATCCCTAAGACACAGTCTTGCTTGCTGAAAGTGAGGAAGACTTGAAGCACTTGCCAATGAAGAATAAAGATTGTAGCCTTCAATATGGATTAGAACTCAAAACCAAAATTCTCACAACCAGACGAATAGGTGACATCATGGTAAATAGAGAAAAGACTCACATTGTCAATGATTCATCAAGCTATAATTCACAATCAATACTCACGAGAGAAACAGTCAAGGGCTCAAAATAGCACATTGCATTGGGTAAACCTGCTGCATAAGACTTGGTTAAAGTATGCAAAGCAAGGATGCTATCTTGAGTACTAGGATATGACTGATTCGAGCCATGCTATTTTCAGTAGAAACATATGCATGTGAGACAGATACTGAACAGGGAAAACCAACAAAAAACTGAAGCGTTGGAATGGTGGCAACAGTGAAGAATATTGAAAGTCCCGTGAACTGCCCAAAGAACCAACAACGGTGTCTTGGGTGGACAGCCAAAATGCTCTTTGGAAGCAATGATGGGAGGCTTTGTCTCACATATTTTGCATAGGACATCAGGAGAGACCTGTCACTGGAATGATTCGGGCGTAATGCATGGTCAAGTAGAGGGAAGCAAACAAGAGGATGATCCCCGATAAGCTGGATTAGCATAGTGGCTGCAATGATGGGCTCAGACAGACGCACAATTGTGAGGTTGTCACAAGACTGTGCACTGTTTCCTAAGGTAGTACATAGGTTCGCTTTGGCTCCGAATTGACTAAACAGCACCCAACAAAAACACACCTTTTTGCCATTTACTTAGTTTATCCTCCTTTAGAAGGTCATGTGTTCTTGTGGTCAAGTCCCACGGGGTCCATTGCAACCTATGTGCCCCTATGTACAACAGAACAAAACACTGTCCTGTCCTCCACCATCCTCACAATTGTTCCTATGCCCGAGCCCATTGTTTCGACCAGTGTCTATCCATTGCTCTGAAGACCGTCCTCCTTTTCACTGCCCCTCCACTTTGCCAAGCACGAGATTCTTCTCTAGGGACCAGTCTCTCCGGACACCATGTCCAAACCATGTCATACAAAACCTTGCATTCCATGCCTCGAAGAATCCTTTGGCCTTACTTCTTCCAAAACAGGTTGCTTTTTCCTCTTAGCGGTCCATGGTGCTTTCGATCTTCTTTAGCAACACAATAAAAAGGCTTCAATTCTCCTGTGGTTTTCCATACTCAATGGCCAACTTTCACATGCATAGGAGGCAATTGAAAATGCCATGGCTTGAGCCAGGTTCTCCTTTGTGCTCAAGGTAACATCCTTGCTTATCAACACTCTAGAGGGTTCTTCTGTACTCGGTTCACCTAATGCAACACGTCTTTTGGCATCTTTACTGCTGCTTCCATGAACATTGATTGCGGAATCACGGAAGTCAAAAACCTTTGACAGCTTCAAGATTTTCTCCATGTACCATGATGTTTCCTTTAGGCCATGCTGTGAGGATTTTGGTCTTCCTCTCATTGAGTTGTAACCCATACTAAAGGCTATAATCCTTGATCTTCATCAGCAAGTGTTTCAAGTCCTTCTCACTTAGAGCAAGCAAGGTTATTTCATTTGCATGTCACATGTTGTTAATTAGCTTTCATCTGATCCAGATGTCACATTCTTCCTCACAAAGCATATGACACAATTAGTCAGCCAGTTCACATAAAACTTAGGCTACTTGATCGGCAGACTTTCGGTGATTAAGAAACACAAATTATGAGAATGCTTTACTCTCATTTAGGTGGCAGAACTAATTTATCACAATTACATATTTAGACAATATCACATTTTACACAATTTTTTATAAGTGGAAAATCAGAATAGTTTAGATTATAGGTAAAAAAAAATTAAATTTCTACCTCGTTTTGAAGTTGAACTTTCTCTTTTCCAGAGGCCGGGAGTACTTGTAATGGGCTGATTTCATGAAGAAACTTCTGCATATGCTCCTGTACATTTTCATTTGGATTTATCTCTGTTTCACAGCTCTTTGGTATAGTAGCACTCACATTTTCTAATTGAGGTGCTCCTTGTTTATACTTATTCTCACTGCGATGTCTACATAACTGGTTCTGGAATGAGTCCTGTGCTAGTACATGGTTATGATTTGGGGCTGGAACCACAGGTTTCATGTCATTTGGGCAGAGATGATGGGCTTATGCTCATGTTTGATGTCTAATTCTCTTTTGCTAGTATATTTGCCCATATATTTCTCCCTTCCCATGTGAAACGCTTGTCCTTTCATGTCAACGGAAATTTTGTCTGGGTTCCTTAGGTTTTTGCAAGTAAATAAAAGGCTTGCTTGGACTTTGTTACATGCTGTTTTGTGATCAGCTTCAAAAGCAAACTCTTCATTGTCTAAAGAAAGCTTAGAACCCGATTGGGAAGTAGATTTGTCAGACCCAGAAGAGGAAGGGCCGGATAAGACATTTTCGAGGCTCGGTTCTTGTTGGAATATTACTGAGGTAGCCACTTCAAAGTCATCCCTTTCCTTCCTGCTAGATGTAGAACTTGTCTGATTTTCCTTTATGGTTGATCTTTCTTTCGAGTTGCCAGGTACTGGTTCTCCCTTGATGTGAGCCATACTTTTGTACTTTGAGTACATATCACTAAACGTTTGCTTGACCACATTTTTGATGGTTTTCATGCCATTTTTCAACTTACCTTTGCCTTGGTGGGTCTGCAGAGAAGACCGTGGTTGCACATGAGGAATCACTTCTCTATCACCCCTCTTCTTTTCTGGCTCCAGAGGCACTTGTGTCTGATGAAAAAGTGACAGAAGAAGGGTAAATTGATTGGGTTTCTCTTCAGCTATATTTCCTGTTGGGTTGCATGTTTTTATAATAGCTCTATACTTCTATAGTCAAATATGGATAAGGGATCATTAGCAGCTGGAGAGTAGGTAAACTGAAAACTATTTAGGAGTCACAGTCAATACATGCAACTCAGAAAGGAAATGCTTAAATTTTGATTGAAATGATGCACAATGATTTTTTAGTAATCCTGCATAGACTACCTGCAGGAATCCACTTGAAATGTATTTTAAAGTCCACCAGGAAGAGTGGAAACGACATTTGAAAATTGATATTTTCTGATTAACTGTTCTAAAATGAACTATAAGGAAGGAAAGCATTGAGTTGAATAAGGTGGAAAACCATTGTTTGTACTCTTAACATGAAATAGCCCATTCTGGAAGATTTGATTCTCTAACTTTGCATTTGGGTTGATTTTATAGCCCATTGTCTTCCTGGAAATAGAGTTTTAAGTGAATTACATGGTAACTACGGGCAGCTGATGCCATCTTTAACTTTGGCCTCTAATTCAGTGCCATTGGGTTGATTCTAACAACTTAGAGTAGAACTGCTTCTGTGGCTTTCTGAGAACGTAAATCTTTATGGGAGCAGAAATTCTCATCTTTCTCCCATGGAACAGCTTGATGGTTTTGAACTGCTGACTTTGATGTTAGCAGTTGAACACCCAATGTCCCATGCCACTAGGGCTGCTAACCGTCGATTAGTGGTAAGCAATAGGAAATGGTAAATTTTTAACCATTGAGAGTAATTAGGTATTCCTACACAAATTCAACTCAGTGTTTATCAACTTCCTGTTGATGTGATTCAATATTTAAAGTTACCTTCATTATCATATCAGGTGAAGTTATTAAAAGAAGCAAACAACCAGAAAAACTTATTTCCCTCATTCTAAGGATAAGTTTACAGTTATGTTACAAGTTACTATATTCTCCTAGGAGTTTCAGCTACAAAACTAGTCAAAATGATGTACACATCAAATGGTATGAGCTAGTTTTTCTTTCTGCTGTGCATAGGGTGACTCTGGATTTGAGCCCATTGATGGTTCCTCAAAGCAAGAATGAAGTCTCCAAAAGACTGTTCCAGACGGCAATTTCACTGAGACCACGCTATGCAATAAGCTATAGAAATATTAAATTCAAAACTTAAAATTTTACAGACCTTTGATTTGTTATCTTTACATTCTCCAGATATGTACTTCTTCTTTGAACTCATTTTAAAGATGTTTGCTGCTGAGAAATAGATTCACAAGTGGGTGTCCCTTTCTTGGTGCTATATGAATACTTAAGACATTTTTTTCTGTGTTTTTACCTGCCTGAATTAAAATTATTTATTTACAGGTCTGACCTTATGGGCCCAGACTGAAGAAGACAATGGTTCACATCATCTTTGTACAAAGATTTTGTATTTCAGTGTAGCACATCCTGGATGACCAGGCCTTGAGGACGATGTTCCCACTCAGAGTAGCCAGTCCACAGAGAGGACCACATGGCCAGCCCCACTATTAGAAACAACGTCCCTCACTGACCCATAGCCCTACCGGGGACAACACTGAAGAAATAGTGTGGGAATTGCACTCGATCTGTTCCTGCCACACTGAGGCAAAACACTCTGGGGGTACCACAGAACAGCAAGGGAATTGAATGGCGAGGTCTCCAGGGAATGCCAAAGGTGGACTTTGGGCTAGGGCTTGGGGCCCCAACAGACTGGACTGGAAAACACACCTAAAAGCCAACAAAAAATCCTTGAAATAACTACAACTTTTCTTTCTTGTTGTGTTTTTTTTTGTGTGTGTGTGTCCTTGGTTTGTTGTTGTTTTGTTTTATATTATTGCTTGGCTTTGTTCTGTCTTGTTTTTGTGCATGTTATTATCTCTGCAGGTCTGTCTAAATAAGATAGGCTGGATGAACAATCTGGAGGAGAAAAGAAGGGGACCGACAGTTCTGGGGAACCTGGGAGAAGGTGAGGTGAGGGGGAAAGGAAATGGTGTTAACAAACCCAGGGACTAGGGAACAATAAGTGATGCAAATTGGTGGTGAGGAGGGTTTAGGAGGCCTGGTAAGGCGTGATCAAGGGTAATGTAACCAAGAGGAATTACTGAAACCCAAATGAAGACTGAGCATGATAGTGGGAGAAGAGGAAAGTCAAAGGAAACAGAGGCAAGAGGCTAGGAAGCAGAAGGCATGTACAGAGGCCTAAATAAAGGCATGTCCATATGTAACTATGTTTATATATGAGGATGGGTAAATAGATCTATGTGCCTAAAATTATAGGTTTAGTATTAAGGTAGCAGATGGACATTGGTCCTCCACTCAAGTACTCCCTCAGTGCAATAATACTTTGTTCGATTAAACTAGCATTCTATGATGCTCACCTTCCCGACACAATCGCTGAAGAAAAGTAGGTGAATAAGTAAATGTGGTGAAGAAAGCTGATGGTGCCCGGCTATCAAAATATATAGCATCTGGGGTCTTAAAGGCTTGAAGGTAAACAAGTGGCCATCTAGCTCAGATGCAAGAATGCCCACAAGAAAGAAGCACACCAGCCTGTGCAATCAGGAGGTGTCGAAGGGATCAGGTATCAGGCATCATCAGAACAAAAAATCATATCATTGTGTATGAGGTGGAGAGGTGGAGTGGACACCCAAAGCCCCTTTATAGGCACTGGACATCCCCTTACAGAAGGGTCTCGGGGAGGAGATGAGTCAGTCAGGGTGCGGTGTAGCAAAGATGAAACATACAACTTTCTTCTAGTTATTAAATTCTCCTTGCCCCACACTATCATGATCTGAATTCTACCTTACAAATCTGGCTAGACCTGAAGAAGTACAGTGGTACAGATAGGAACTGGAAATACTGGGAATCCATGGTGGATGATCCCTTCGGGATCACTGGCGTGAGTCCTGATACTGGTAGTGTGGAGGGAGAGTGGTTTGAAAGGTGGAACCGATGACAAGTGACTACATATAACCTCCTCCCTGGGGAATGGACAACAGAAAAGTAGGTGAAGAGAGATGTCAGACAGTGCAAGATATGACAAAATAATAATTTATAAAGTATCAAGGCTTCATGAGGGAGAGGGGAGCAGGAGGGTGGGGAAAATGAGAAGCTGATGCCAGCGACTTAGGTGGAGAGCAAATATTTTGATAATGATGAGGGCAATGAATGTACAAATGTGCTTTACACAATTGATGTTTTATGGACAGTGATAAGAGTAGTATGAGCCCCTAATAAAATGATTTAAAAAAATGAAGGAAAGGAAATCACCCGTTCATTGTATCATTAAACATTTGCTGCATGTGTTTGTTCTCTCAAGGAAAATGAGAGAATGCTAATGATTTCAACCTTTACCACTACTTTTGCATTCAATAATAAAACAAATATTGTAATCAAAAATTGTATTTAAAGAATTTGTATTTCTTTTACTCAGTAAGTATCTGAGTTTCTGCTGTGTTAGGGTGCCGGGGTTTCAGGAGGAATTAGGGAAGTATCGGCGGAGATAATGAGAACCAGGAGTGGATTTTTTGGAGATGGCTCTGCGGAGACAGTGAAGTTTGCCATATGAAAGGGGTGAAGGACAGGGAAGGGTGAGATCATGTGAGGAAGAATCCATATGGTGAAGGAAGTATTAATTAGAACCATAAATCATCTATGTATTATAATATATCACATCCATACATACATGTACATACCTGTATATTTATACATATGAGAGATAGTGGACGAAGAGTATGATCAGCAGTTCAGTCATGTCTGAGAAATCAACACAGGGGAAATGAATTCAATATGGAGAGTTAGGGAGAGGGCAGATTAGGAAAGGTCCTGTCAGCTTACTCCTTGGACATGAATTATCTTTGGAAGAATAGTCCATGGGGAGAATGACATTTGATAGAAAACACGTTAAGTTATGTGGGACACCGACTGTGGCAAGCATAAGGATTAGTGCAGACAGGGCAGAAGGCATTCGTGTAATGTATAGGTACACCAGTCCGGGGTGGAAGGGCGCTGTGGGATATAGAATGATTAATGCTCAGGATAGATAAACTTTCATCAAAGGAATCCATGTGCATATGCTAGAGTGCTGGTAAATTACCGTGGGTCTCGTCATAGCCAAAGGTATGAAGCTACACTTGCAGATTGGGTTAAAACAGTAGTGGGTCTGTTTCAGCGGTGCCATTTTGATTAAAAGTCTGCTTCTGATTTTGAACAAGCACACGAAGAAAGAAGCCACAAACATAGGTATATAATAATGGCTATATTTATAGATGAAACATTAAGCTAATTCTGAGGATAAAAAATGCTGTAGTGGTAAGGTATAAATGATATTGAATGTTTTATGACTACAGACATCATCAAACCACCAAATACCCACTGCTATCGAGTCAATTCTGACTCATTGCAAGAGAATCCCCAAGGGTGTAAATCTGTCAGGACATCATTCTCGCTTGGAGCACTTGTGGCTTTTGAACCGACAAACTTGCAGCTAGCAGCAGAAAGCTTACACAACAGCACAGCCAGGGCTCTTTCGGCCACCTTATAGTACTGGTTAAATTAAGGCCATCGAATCTATCTAAAGTGTAATGATGTAATAAATCAAGAAAATGGATATAGTAGTAGAATTAAAACTGATGATCCCTATTTCACTATGAACAGTCTCAGCACTCCTTAAAATTAATATTTATATTCAAATATATTCTTTGTTGTTATTATTATGTGTTATTGAAGTTATTGCAATTCATAATGACCCTACCGGTAGGTCACAGTAGGGTTTCCAATAAAGTAATCCTGTTGGTTGCAGACTGCTACATCTTTGTTCTGGGCATCCACTGATGGGTTCCAATGGCTGACTTGCTAATTAGCAGTCCAGCACTTGTAACCACTGTGCCCCCACGGTTCCTTTATTCATTAGAAATAGTAACATGGGTATTCAAAGGTACACAGGTACATGGACACACCTGAGAATGAAGAACTCTTAGAGAAAAGTTTCAGTGATTTTCATTAATATTGGGACAGCATTCTTAATTAGATAAGTGATAGCAAATCATTTCAAATTTCTTTTCAGAAGATGCTGGTTATGCTGCTTTGGAAACAGTAAAATGTACACATCTAAAATTCGGGTCTATAGAGCTAAGCAGTCACCATGCGTTGGAAGGCTCCATCTTTACAATCTACCTCGTTTTCTCATCCGGTCCCAAAGGTCAACAATTATGCCAATGTTTGGGAGGTACTCTAATTATATTTTTTAACCAGCCTACAAGCAAGGACTCCACCTCCAAATTGTCCTTGGGATTTACTTCCTGTTTTGGTTCAATGAGGAATGAAAATGGAGTTCAATAAAAGGTGTGGTTGCGTTGTAGGTTGCATTGGGAGAGTAAATATGGGGGGGAGGGGCAGGCACCAAATGATTTGGAAAGTCAGAAGTGTAGACTGAAACCAAGAGAGAGTCTAGGACTGAATTCTCCACATTTACTTACCTTTTCTGCTCTTTTGGTGTTCTGGGCACTCTGCTTCATCGATGTTATGGACAAGTTCATCTTCTGTTATACATACAATTCCAAAACTGTACTTTTCCTTTTCTGCTAAGGTCATCGTCCTATATTTTGTCAATGTTGGCTGACTTCTGGTTGGTGATGTTGACTTAGATGGACCCTGATCATCAGCGTTCAGTTTCTTGGAAAGTGTTTTTCTCACATGGGGAGAATTCCAACCTGAAAAAAATGGAAGATAAAGTGTTCCCGTATTAGAAAGTAAATATTAGTATAAATTTGACCGGCTTAACTAAAATCAAATTGTGTTTCAGTGAAGCAGTTGCACATCTCCCTCTCCCTGAAAAACAGAGATCTCTTCTGTCACACTGCATGGGGTATGGTGTATACCTGTTCTGGTGAGGCCCTGTGTTTCCATCAAGTCAGAATAGACTTAATAGTTATCAACAATACATTAGTTCTTCATTTAGATAATCTTTTTAGCAATTGTGTTTCTTGTAGTTTATGTGTTTAAAATTTTTATTTTGTATTCTATGAATTAGTTTCTTTATTAATTCTGCCAGAATTCATTCTTTAATAAAGAATATATGCTTAAAACAAAACAAAACAAAAATATATGCTTAAACTTTTGAAGCTTAAATATGCATAACAGTATATTTGGTATGTTCTAGAGATGCCATTTCTTAAAGCCTTTTTGAAGTTACTACTTTACATTTGAACGCTATTTTCATTGCAATATGATGGCCTCATGTCAATACACCATCTTCAATGTTCATTTTGTAACCTTTGGACAGTCATCATGAATTTATAAAAGATTAGCAATTGAAGTGTTTCCACTTTAGACAAGGTAATTCCAAGTGAACACTAGCGATAAAGGATAACTACATGCTCTCTGTGGCAGTTATATCATCTCCTGTTAACTTGCATAGGGTTGGAGCCTACCTTGGCAATCAGGTCGCATCTTGTTGACCTCATTTGAAGGTGCCAAGGAGAAAAATAGCTCAGTGGAGGCCAGATACCGACTTCAGTTTATCTTCTTAAAGACAATACACATAGAGCTACCTTAGAGTCCTGGAGCTAGAGTCGCCCAGTGGAGACTCCTGCCAGCACTGACATGCTTCCCCTGCCACTGAATCCACAAGATTTTCCACCCACTGGCCTGTAATCTTCCTGCAGTTAGCATCATTGCATGTGTTGCGTGAGAATGAAGAGGACTTTATAGATTGTTAACTGACATATGGGCTAATATCATACTGATGGACTTGATCTGGACTGGGCTGGGATATTTTCTCAATATATAATTTCTCTTTTATATAACGCTCTTTCTTATACACCTTGAATGTCTATAAATTTGTTTCAATAGTCAAACCCTGACTAATACACTCTGAAACAAGAAAAGAGTAGAGTAAGAAAAATAACTTTTAAATATTCTTTTTGAAACATCAAATATAAATATCATAAAGGGAAGTGAAAGAAAAACGATGATAACGTAGAAGTAAAACTTTAAAGGCTGTTTCCAGGACACCATGATCATTTTACGCCACGAACACTGTCTGGGTTTCAACAGCAATCTGTTGCCTTCACGCTGATTTCATCTCATTGAACCACACGTGGGTCAAAGCAGAGCTGTGCTCCAGTGCTTTCAAGGGCCATAACATCACGGAACAGCACCACCAAACCAAGTGTTCCAATACCTCTCATGGAGGGAACAAAAATGATGGTGCCACCCAGGGTTTTTAAGGTATAAAATGATGATTATAAAAGTAGAATCTGAGAAAGTCCAAATACCCAAGCTCTGTTTCTGTGAGCCCAAGTTAGCCATACTGTTCTCATGACAATACAAAGTGTCATTGGTCATTTTGATTTCATTCTCTAGTAAGTGCTCCTGGGAGGATTTCAGACACAAGATGTTTGAAAGCACCACATTCGAATGACTAATGGCAGTTCTGACAATATACCCTGACAATATAACTTTGTTCGGCTGTCTTTGCTGATATGGAAATACATATAACTGACTGAACACAACCTTTTTTTTGTAATTTATGTAGACTTTTGCAGGGACTTTATTATTTTTTTTATAGCGGATTTTTTTAACAATTTATTGGGGCTCATACAATTCTTTTCACAATTCATACATATACATACATCAATTGTATAAAGAACATCTGTATAGTCTTTGCCCTAATCATTTTTTTCTCTTTTCTTCTTTTACATTTTATTAGGGACTCATACAACTCTTAACACAATCCATACATATACATACATCAATTGTATAAAGCACATCCATACATTCCCTGCCCCAATCATTCTCAAGGCATTTGCTCTCCACTTAAGCCCCTTGCATCAGGTCCTCTTTTTTTTCCCCCTCCCTCTCCATTCCCCCCTCCCTCATGTGCCCTTGGTAATTTTTTAAATTTTTTTTATTTTAACAATTTATTGGGGCTCATAAAATTCTTTTCACAGTTCATACATATACATACATCAATTGTATAAAGCACATCTGTACAGTCTTTGGCCTAATCATTTTTTTTAACAATTTATTGGGGCTCATACAATTCTTTTCACAGTTCATACATATGCATACATCAATTGTATAAAGCACATCTGTACAGTCTTTGCCCTAATCATTTTTTCCTCTTTTCTTCTTTTACATTTTATTAGGGACTCATACAACTCTTACCACAATCCATACATATACATACATCAATTGTATAAAGCACATCCATACATTCCCTGCCCCAATGATTCTCAAGGCATTTGCTCTCCACTTAAGCCCCTTGTATCAGGTCCTCTTTTTTTTCCCCTCCCTCTCCATTCCCCCCTCCCTCATGTGCCCTTGGTAATTTTTTAAATTTTTTTTTATTTTAACAATTTATTGGGGCTCATACAATTCTTTTCACAGTTCATACATATACATACATCAATTGTATAAAGCACATCTGTACAGTCTTTGGCCTAATCATTTTTTTTAACAATTTATTGGGGCTCATACAATTCTTTTCACAGTTCATACATATGCATACATCAATTGTATAAAGCACATCTGTACAGTCTTTGCCCTAATCATTTTTTTCTCTTTTCTTCTTTTACATTTTATTAGGGACTCATACAACTCTTACCACAATCCATACATATACATACATCAATTGTATAAAGCACATCCATACATTCCCTGCCCCAATCATTCTCAAGGCTTTTGCTCTCCATTTAAGCCCCTTGCATCAGGTCCTCTTTTTTTTCCCCCTCCCTCCCCATTCCCACCTCCCTCATATGACCGTGGTAATTCATACATCGTTGTTTTGTCATATCTTGCCCTATCCGGAGTCTCCCTTCCCCCCTTCTCTGCTGTCCCTCTCCCAGGGAAGAGGTCACATGTGGATCCTTGTAATCAGTTCCCCCTTTCCAACCCACTCACCCTCCACTCTCCCAGCATCGTCCCTCACACCCTTGGTCCTGAAGGTATCATCCACCCTGGATTCCCTGTACCTCCAGCCCTCAAATGTACCAGTGTACAGCCTCTGTCCTATCCAGCCCTGCAAGGTAGAATTCGGATCATGGTAGTTGGGGGGAGGAAGCATCCAGGATCTGGGGGAAAGCTGTGTTCTTCATCGATACTACCTCACACCCTAATTAACCCATCTCCTCTCCTAAACCCCTCTATGAGGGGATCTCCATTGGCTGACACTTGGGCCTAGGGTCTCCACTCTGCACTTCCCCCTTCATTTAATATGATATATATACATATATACATATACATATATACATATACACATATATACACATACATACACACACATATATCTTTTTTTTTTTTGCATGATGCCTTCTACCTGGTCCCTTGGGCACCTCGTGATCGCACTGGCCGGTGTGCTTCTTCCATGTGGACTTTTTTGCTTCTGAGCTAGATGGCCGCTTGTTCACCTTCAAGCCTTTAAGACCCCAGACACTATCTCTTTTGATAGCCGGGCACCATCAGCTTTCTTCACATTTGCTTATGCACCCATTTGTCTTCAGCGATCCTATCATGGAGGTGTGCAGCCAATGATATGATTTTTTGTTCTTTGATGCCTGGTAACTGATCCCTTTGGGACCACTCGATCACACAGGCTGGTGTGTTCTTCCATGTGGACTTTGTTGCTTCTGAGCTAGATGGCCGCTTGTTTATCTTCAAGCCTTTAAGACCCCAGTCACTATCTCTTTTGATAGCTGGGCACCATCAGCTTTCTTCACCACATTTACTTGTTCACCCACTTTGGTTCCAGCCGTTGTGTCAGGAGAGTGAGCATCATAGAGTTCCAATTTAATAAAAGAAGGTATTCATGCATTGAGGGCGTGTTTGAGTAGAGGCCCAAGGTCCTTCCGCCACCTTAATACTTGACCTATAAATATAGACACATAGATCTATTTCCCCATCCTCCTATATATATTTGCATGTACATGTCTTTGTCTAGACCTCCATGAATGCCCTTTGACTCCTAGCTCTTTCCTCCATCTCCCTTGACTTTCCTCCTGCCCTACTACCATGCTTCATCGCCACCTGGGCTAGAGTATACCTCTTCTCTAAGCAACCCTACCCTTGATCATTTCCCACCAGGCCTGCCACTCCCCCTTCTCTACCATTTGGGGTCCCATGTTCTTCCCTTGTCCCTGGGTTTGTTAACATCACTTCCTTATCCCCCCTGCCCCCCCACCCCAAGTCCCCCCGGAACTGTCGGTCCCGTTGTTTTTCATCCAGATAGTTCATCCAGCCTGTCCTATTCAGACAGACCTGTGGAGTCACTAACATGCACGAAAACTAGACAGAGGAAAACAAAGCAACAGTATACAACCAGACAACAAAACAACAAAAACAAACCACTGACAAAGAACAGAACAAAACAGTTCACAAGAGAAAAGTTTGTAGTTAGTTCAGGGATCGTTTGCTGGCCCTTAGGAGCGTTTTCCAGTCCAGTCTGTTGGGGCACCACGCCCTGGCCCCAAAGTCCACTTTCAGCATTCCCTGGGGACCTTGCCACTCCATTCCCTTGCTGTTCCGCTGCACTCCCCCAGTGATTTGCCTCGGTGTGGTGGGATCAGGTCAGGTGCAATTCCCACACTGTGTCTCCGGTGCTGTCTCCTGTATCGCCCTTAGTCAGTGAGGGGCATCATGTCTCATAGTAGGGTCAGCCATGTTGTTCTCTCTGTGGACTGGCTGCTCTACTCAGGAACATCATCATCACGGCCTGGTGGGCCAGGCTGTGCTCCACTCTCTCCTCCTGCCCCTTCATCTGCTCCCGTGTGCTCTGATCAAATATGTCCATCTCCCAGAGCTGCAGAGTCAATGTTGTCCTTTGGAACAAATTCTTTTCGGGGGAGGGGCAGGAATCTACTTAATTTATGGTGCTGGGGCCAGCCTCCCAGATCTCTCCACTGGTTCCCTACTCCATGCCGGGATATTGCATTCACACCTTGCGACACTGGGTTGAAATCTGGTCCCACTTTCCCTGTGGAGATATAAACAATACCCTCCCCTTGGGTGGATTAATGCCCCCTGACCCCACTACATTTTTGTTCCTTGTATTCATCCTTTTTGAACACAAACTTTGTGGAAGTCTAAATAATATTGAATACCATAAAATGATCCCACGGCTGAAGAGTTACAGAATAAATTATTTCAAAGATGACATAACAAATAGGCACTAAGGTATGATAAATGAATTTACCCTCGTTATATACACACATACCACACTGCCTCTGCTAATGAGATTTGACTGACAAGATAAATACTAGGATTCTATAAAAATGAAATAAAGTTAAAACACACACGAGTAAGTAAGGCTTTTCTGATGATGAAGTTCAGAATTCAGGTGAGCATTTTAAAGCACTAGAAAACATGTTTAGAGTTCCACAAGGTGCAACTGTGAATTTCTCAGAAATATAGAGTTACCAACCATGGGGAGTAAAAAGCATCCTCATATGTCGCTAGATATTACGATACTACATGAATAGCAGCATAGGCATATTCATGATTTCTGTTAAGCCTGTCTCCTAAATTGCCAAAAAGTGAAATAAATAACATGAATCCTATAGACGTGTGAAATAACTTAATGTCTTTTTAACAAAGTGAAATATGTATTGTGAAATTTACCTGGTTTGGGTGTGTGTACATCCTCAGGTGCTAACTCTATATCAGGAGAAGCATCTTTGATAGCCTAAAGGAAAACAAATCAAAGAGTATTAACAAATAAGGTACACAACCTGTAGTCTTAAGGTAAAAATGTGGAAATTTCACGTAAAATTAGAGAGGAGATGGGTCAGTCAGGGTGCGATGTAGTACCGATGAAGAACACAGCTTTCCCCCAGATCCTGGATGCTTCCTCCCCCAACTACCATGATCCAAATTCTACCTTGCAGGACTGTATAGGACAGAGGTTGTACACTGGTGCATATGGGAGCTGGAGGCACAGGGAATCCAGGGTGGACGATACCTTCAGGACCAAGGGTGTGAGGGGCGATGCTGGGAGAGTGGAGGGTGAGTGGGTTGGAAAGGGGGAACTGATTACAAGGATCCACATATGACCTCCTCCCTGGGGGACAGACAACAGAGAAGGGGGGGAAGGGAGATTCCGGATAGGGAAAGATATGACAAAATAACAATCTGTGGATTATCAAGGGCTCATGAGGGAGGGGGGAGCGGGGAGGGAAGGAAAAAAACAGGAGCTGATGCAGAGGGCTTAAGTGGAGAGCAAATGCTTTGAGAGTGATTAGGGCAAAGAATGTACGGATGTGCTTTATACAAATGATGTATGTATATGTATGGATTGTGATAAGAGTTGTATGAGCCCCTAATAAAATGTTAAAAAATTATTACCTTCAGATGGAGAGTTTTCATCGTAGAACCTAAAGGGCAAAAAGGACATAATCAATTGGGTGAGAATACGGCAAAAACTAGTCACACACATGCATGAGGAAAGAAGATCAAGCTGAATCCTCATACTGGGCCTTAGGAATGTGTAGCTTGCATGTTTGGGAGTGGCTGTTTGGTGCATTGGATAAAAAAGAAACATGAACAAACCTGAATCCATCTAGAAATACTGAAGAAATCAAAAGGAACATAGGTTAAGTAAACATGGCAAGTAGATTTTAAAAGAGAGATTATGGTTTTAATCACAACAACTGAAAGCAAAAGTGTCCCTAAATCAATGTGGGCATGCTGATTGATGGAGACAAAGGTGCTCTCTAAGCTGAAGAGCAAACCATGACCCTGAGAAAAAGTGCGACAAATATAGTGTACATATGAAAACTAAGCTAATTGCACAGTTAGGGAAAGATGGCATAGCTGAAGGGCACCGTGATAATGACCACTTAATGAACACAGACATAATCTTACCCACCCAAAGCCCACTGCCATGAAGTCAAGTCTGACTCATAGCAAGACGATCCCCAAGGCTGGACATGTTTCTGGGCAGTTAGCCTGATCTTTCTCCCGTGGTGCAGCTAGTGGCTTTAGGACTTCCAGATAAACCTCTGACAGGCTGAAACTTTCTCCACAGTGCCACCAGGGCTGTGTAGGCTTACTTATGGAGCTAGTTAAATTTAGCCCATTAAATCTACATAAAGGAAAACACATTGGATGCAATGAATCGAGAAAATGTAGAGAGTAGCAGTATACAAATGGAGTAGCCCTATATCGCTATTCAGCGCTACAGCATCGTTTATAATTAAGAATATCTGAAAACTATTTGTTCAGTGTTGTTATTTTTTCTGTTTCTATGAGTTGATTACAACTCATAAGGAACCTAATGTCAGGTCATAAAAGGGATTTCACGTTGTAATTGTTTGGTTGCAGATTTCTACATCTTGTTTCTGTGGTGGCAATGATGGTTTCCAGTTGCTTACCAGCCAATTAGCAGTCAAGCACTTTGAAGCCCGGTAAAACCAGGGCTCCTATAATCATTGAAAACAAAGATGTGCGTATTATAAGATGATAGAAGACATGGTTACTCCGGAGCATGCGAACTCCATAGCGAAGTTTCAGGGAATCTCAGTAAGTGAACAACAGCATTGTGAGTGATGCACACTGATAGGAAGTATTCAGTATTTCTCTTCAGAAGGTGTGAGTCTGTTTACAACAGAATACATTAGTATTTAAGCACCTAAATTCAGACATAAGCAGTTGAGCAATCAGTACTGTGTCCCCATGGGCCATCTTTAAACCTCTACCTAATGTGCTCCTCTAGTCCCAGAGTTTGACAATTTACCCACCGTTTAGTATCTACTCTCAAGTATATACCTTCTTTCTGCTACCCTACAAAAAAGAACGCCTCCAAACAGTCCTTGAAATCTACTTGCTGCTTTGGTTGGATGAAGAAAGCAAATACCTATTAAAATACTGGTTGGATTGTAGGTTACGTAAGAGAAGTCAACCCAAAGTGAGGTTTGCACTAAATGGTTCTGGAAAGTCAGAAGTAGGCTGAAGCCAAGAGACTCTCTGATTGACTTCTCTGTGCTTGTTTACCTTTTCTGCTCTTTGGTTCTTCTGATCTCTCTGCTTTATCCATGTTGTGGACCGTTGTGTCTTCTGTTACAAGCACAACTTCAATATTGTCTCTTTCCTTTTCTTCTAAGGTCATCCTTCTACATTTTGTAGAGGTTGCCTGATTTGTGGTCTGTGATGGTGGCTTAAATGGATCATCAACGTCGAGTTTCCTGGTACGTTCTTGGCTCACCCGGGGAGAACCAGAATCTGGAAAATCTGAAGATACAATGTTCATTTATAAGAAGGTAAATAATAACATAAATATGACCAGCTTAGGTAAACAGAGATCATGCTTGAGTGCAGCAGTCACTTGTCTCCCTCTCCTTGACAAACGGTGGTCTTTTATGTCACACTGCATGGGACATGTTGTACACTTGTTCCCATGCATGTTGTACACTTGTTCTGGGGAAACCGTGTGCTTCCATCGAGTCACAGTAGGCTTCACAGTGACCAGAAGCACACTGGTCTTCATTTAGATAATCTTATTAGCAATTGTCATTCCTGTTGTTTAAATAGTTTCAATTTTTCTGGGTTAGTTATTTGTGATCACTCAGCACATTCAATGATTTATTTTGTATTCAATGAAGTTTCCTTATTAATTCTCCCAGATTCACACTTTCTTCCTGATAACAACCCCTTGCCTCCACATTTCAAGCTTAACTATGCCTAACAGCCTGTTTTCTTTATTCTAGAGTCATGACTGTGTGCATGTCAGCCTTTTTGAAGATACTATTTTACATTTAAAAACTATTTTCATTACAGTGAGCTACCTTACTTCAGTACACCATCTTCCACAGTCATTAATTAACTTTTGAGAAAACAAAGTTAATTTACAAGAGAAGTAGTAGTCATTGGCAATCTACGTGCATCCATTTAAACATAGGGTAAGTCCAAACTGAGCCTAGCGGCAAAGAGTAACAACATGCTCTGATACAAGAAAATCATATAGTTAAAATCATGTTTTTTTTTTCTTTTTTGAAATCCAAATGTAAATATCATGAAGGTAAGTGAATGAGAATTACAAGCGACATTTCTTAGAATTTACACACATATTTAAATTTGTTTGGCTACTATTTCTGATATTGAAATAGGTCCAAGTGCCTGAACACAACCTTTGAGGAAGTCTACATAATAATGTATACCATAAAAGGATCCCATGGGTGAAGATTTGTAGAATCCATTATTTCAAAGGTGATGTAATAGACCGGCCCTGGGGAATGATTAATCACTTGACGCCCTTTATAAACACACATACCGCACACCACACTGCTTCAGCTAATGAGAAGATTTGACTGACAAGATCAACTCTTGGACTCTACGGAAATGAAATAAACTTGAAACACACATGAGGCAGAGTAAGGTTTTGCTTCTGGTGAAGACAAGAATTCCAATCAGCATGGTCAAGCATCAGGAAAAACTCTTATAGAGTGCCATACTTCACATCTGCCATAATTAACAGCTGCTTATTTCCAAGCAGTGGAGAAATTCCAAACTTGGGAAGTAGGAAGCATACAAATTGCAGGATATGAGTCCATGCTTCCTGTGGTGAATACTTCCTCTTCTTCTGCCAGATACTTAGATCTGACATGAACAATGGCATTGGCATATGCATGACTCATGCCAACTCTCTCAACTAAGTGAGCACAAAGAGAAATAAATACAAAAGAAGAATCCTGTAGACGTGTGTAATAAGTCATTTTAACAAAGTGAAATTTGTCTTGTGAAATTAACCTGGTTTGGGTGTGTGTACATCCTCAGGCGCTAAGTCTGTCAGGAGAAGCATCTTTGATAGTCTGAAAGGAAATTAAAACAAAGCATATTAACAAAGAAGGTATGCAACCTATAGTCCTTACGACAAAGTAAAAATGTGGAAGTTTTTCATAAAATTATTACCTTCAGATGCAGAGTTTTTATTGTAGAACCTAAAGGGCAAAATGGATATAATCAGTAGGATGAAAATGTGGCAAAAACTAGTCACACACATCCATGAGAAATGAAGATCAAGCTGAATCCTCATACTGGGCTTTAGGAATGTGTAGCTTGCATGTTTAGGATTGTTTTTTTGGTGAACTTGTTAAAAAAGAAACATGACCAAATCTGAATCCATCACGAAATGCTGAATGATAGGAATGTAGGATGAGCAAACATGCCAATAAGATGTTCAAGGAGAGATTATGCTTTCAATCACAGCAACTGAAAGTAAAAGTGTCCCTAAGCCATTGTGGGCATGTTGATTGATGGAGACAAAGGTGCTCTCTAGTCTGAGGGGCAAATCATGACTCTGAGAAAAAGCCCATCAAATGTGCTCCTCTAGTCCCAAAGTTCAACAAGTACTATATTCCCTCAAATATGTATCTGCTTTCTGCTACCCTACAAGAAAGAACGCCTTCAAACAGTCCTTGAAAGTTATTTGCTGCTTTGATTGGATGAAGAAAACAAATACCTAATAAATGATGTTTGGGTTGTAGGTTCCATAACAGCAGTAAACCCAAAGCAATTTTGCACAAAATGGTTTTTGAAAGTCAGAAGTAGACTAAAGCCAAGAGTGCAGACTCTGTCTGAGTTCTCTGTGCTTCTTTACCTTTTCCACTCTTGTTGGTGTCTGATCGCTCTGCTTTCCATTGAACATCCATGCGAGTCTGCCCAGTTACAACATCCGTATTGTCCTTTTCTTTTTCTGATGAGGTCATCCTTCTATCTTTTGTAAATATTGACATATTTCTGGTCTGTGATGGTGGTTTAAATGAATGGTCATCATCAGCATCCAATTTCTTGGAACGTTTATGGCTCACATTGGAAGAACGCAAATCTGAAAAATTTGAAGACAAAATGTTCATTTATGAGAAGGTAAATGATAATATAAATATGACCACTTTAGGTGAACACAAATCGTGTGTTAGTGAAACAGGACCATGTCTTCGTCTCCCTGACAAATAGTGGTCCCTAATTCACATTGCATGTGGCCTGCTGCATTCTTGTTCTGGCGAGGCCCTATGTTTGCATTAAGTCAGATGAGACAACAGCTACCAATAATATGGTTGCTCTTCATTTAGAGAAACTTCTAATAAATTGTCTTTTGTTATCTATCTATATCTATATAGATATAGATATAAAGATATTTAGTTTTAGTTATTTCAGATCACTCAGCACTTTCTCTTATTTGTTTTGTATTCCATGATAATTTCTCATTAATTTTGCCAGAATTCACACTCTTCTTATTAACAAATTCTATGTGTAAACATTTAAAGTTTAAATATGCCTAACATGTTATTTTGTATGTTTTGGAAACATGACTCTTTTGTTTTAGCCTTTTTGAAGATATTTCTTTAAATTTAAAAGATATTTTGATTTCAACAAGATGACCTGATTTCAATACACCAACTTCAAGGCTCATTATGTAACCTTTGGCTAAACATGACTTTATAAGAGAAATGATAATCTTTGGCAATCTTTTTCCACTTAAACATAGGGTAGGTCCAAATTGACACTAAACACAAAGAATAACAACATGCTATGAAAGAAGCACATAATATAGTAAGAAAAAAAGCAATAAAACAATCTTTTTTTGAAACACCAAATGTAAATATCATAAAGGTAAGCGAAAGAGGGAAAACCAAACCAAAACAAAAAATCCTAAAAAACTATGACGAAGAAGTAAAACTTTCAAGGCTGGTTCTTAGACACCATATCCAATTTATACCTTGGACACTGACTTGAGTTTCACTCACCAATCAGTTGCCTTCACCCTGATTTCAACTCATAGGACTCACCCATGTGTCAATGCAAAACTGGGTACCAGTGTTTCCAAAGGCTATAACATTAGGGAAGTTTACCAACAGGCCCTTCATGGCCACTATGTGTATGTGATCCAACAAGTCTCTAAGGCAGTGAACAAAATTGCTTGTGCCACCCAGGGATTATAACATGTTAAACGATGATTGTAAAGTATGAGCTGAGATCAGGTGATACCTAAAGCAAATGGAAATTGAGCAACACTATGAGCCAGTTTTCCGTCTACTGAGCATATATCCAGAAGGGGTAAGAAATAGATCATGACCAGTTGCCTGTACTGCAATGTTTATTGCAGCACAATTCACAATTTCAAAGAATTGGAAGCAACCTAAATGGATAAGAAAACTGTGGCACATACTCACAATGGTGTACCGCCCATCACTTAAAAGCACTCATGATGCCATGAAGCACATCAGTTCTTTGGAAGAGTTGGAGGACATTATGCTAAGGAAATTTAGGCAATCACAAAAGGTCAAATACAACATGAGTCCCTGCACAGTAAGTATAGGTTGAGGTATAGGCAGTCAGGATGTGGACAGACTAAACCCAAGGATGTACATGTTATTCCAACACAAAAGAAGAGAAAAGGGGAAGGGTGGGGGAGAAATATGAGTGGTGGGGGCATGAGAGAAGCAATGGCACTCGGGGAGCAGGGCACTAACCCACCCAGGAGGAGAGCATTGGTTTTATCTCCACAGGAATAGGAGTGTTCATGTGAACCCCATTGTGGCGCACCAAACTTTGAACAGAGTGGGCAATCAGAGTCAAATTAACACCCCCCCCTAGAATTATGTGCTACAGAGGAAAACATTAAACCTATCAGCTGGGGAGAGGGGCCAACATGCCACACCCACACAGAAGCAACCAAGAAGGAAAGACAGAGAATGAAGTTCTAGGCCCCGTATGGGCACACCAAGCCTGGAGGACAATGTTCCTGCATGGAGCTGCTAAGGCACAGAGAGGACTACAGAGCTGACAACAGTTCAAGACACGATGTCCCGTCACTGGAGCACACTGAGACAAAAGACAATACTGGAGACACAAGGCGGGGAGTTAGTTCAGTCTGCACACCCCACAGCAGGGAAAACCAAGAGGGAACACAACAGATCAGCAGTGGGAGCAAAGAAAAGACACTAAAATAGACTTCAGGCTTGGAGGGGCAGCCCCCAGAATTCCCCCAGGACCAGTGGGGAGACAGTCAAAAAAATCAGTGAACAGACCTGGACTTATGTATGTCTCCCCCCCTAGTTTTTATCTTTTTCCCTCCTTCTCTTTTAATTCAATCTTTTGTCTTCTCTTTTGTGTTGTCTCCATTACTCTTGGTTTTGCCTAACTATTCAAGATAGGCATGGGAAGCCAGCTTAATGAGAAAGCAATGGGATCCATGGTTCTTCAGGGACTTCGGGGGAGGAGCAAGTGGGGGAAGGGAGCAGTGAGCAAACGATGCCATAGACAGGAGAACACCTAGGAAGTGACCATCAGCAATGAGAAGGATGTAGAGATCCTGTGGGTTGTTGGAGCAACAGCAATCTAGCTGAAAGGCAGTACTAAGGGAAAGAAGGGTGAGCATGAAGGTAGGATAGAGGAAAGTAAAAGGAAACAGAGGAAGATCTAGAAAGCAAACCTGTGGATAGACGTATAAACATAGGTGTGTACATACATTCCATTCATTCATTCATAAATATAGAAGTATTGGCCTATGTCCATATATTTATATGGCAATACAATGAGGCCGTACACGTACTTTGGGCCACTGCTCAAGCCTTGCCTCAATGCAGGATCACTTTATTCTAACAACCTGGCATTCTGTGATGTTCACCCTCCCTGCAAAATCACTATAGACAAAGTGGTGCATAAGCAAATATGATGAAGGAAGCGGTTGGTGCCAGGTTATCAAAAGATACAGTGTCTGGTGTCTTAAAGGCTTGAAAACAAGCATCCATGTAGCAGAAAAGCAACAAGCCCACATGGAAGAAGCACAGCAGCCTGTGCAATCATGAGGTATCATAGGAATAACAGCCATCAGAAGACCCATAACAAACCAACCAACCAACCAGCCAACAAACAAAAACCTAATTGTTGAAACAAACTGGTTTGGCGCAGATACCTAAAGCCCTTTGTAGATGAAGGGGCATCCCCTCACAGAGAAGTCATAGGGAAGGCATGAGTCAACCAGGGCACACTAAAGCACCGATGAAACATACAATATTCCTCTGGTTCCTTGAGGCTTCCTCACCACCAGCCCCCAATATCATGACCCCAGGCCTGCTTTTCTCTGCTGGCTAAACTTGATCATGCATACACATACAGATAAGAAATAAGAAGAGCTCATAACACAAGGAATTCAGAAACAGAAATGGAAGTAAGGATACCAGGAGGGTAGGGGTAGGTCAGGAGAGGTGAAGGGGAAGGGGGAAACAGACAGCAATGATGGACACATGAACACACATATATAATTTATCAAGGGCTCACCAGGGTGGGAAAGGAGGGAGGGAAAAAAAGGATCGAGTAGAAAGTAAATGTTTAGAAACTAATGATGGCAACTTATGCATATATATATGCTTGATACAATTGATATATGGGTTGTTATTAGAGCTGTAAGAGCCCACAAAAATGATCTTTTAATAAAAATATAATAAAAGAATAAAATATCAAATGAAATAAAGTGTGAGTTGAGAAACTCCAGATTCCCATGTTCTGTTTCAGTGAGACCAAGTGAGCCATACCATTCTCATAACAATACAAAAGTGTCCGCTGTCATTTTTTACTTATTCTCTAATAAGTACAACATGGAGGTTTTCAGACACCACGTCATGCTTGATAACACCAGATTTGAATAACTGATGACCTTTCTGAATTTGCATGCTTCTGTGAAAATTTTTTCAGCTTTCTTTTCTAAATAGCAATAGGTAAAACTGACTTAACCCAACCTCTGAGGAAGTCTACATAACATTGAATAGCATAAAGGGTCCCAAAGCTGAAGACATCTAGAATCTCTGATTTCAAAGATGGTGGAACAAATAGTCACTAAGGAATGCAAAAGGACTTTCCCCCTTTATAAATACACCTACCACCCACCACACTGGGTCTGCTCATGAGGACCTTTGGTTGACAACATCATCACTAGGGCAAAGCTAAAATGAAATAAGTTAAAGCACACTGAGCAAGTCAGGCTTTGCTTCTGGTGAAGATCAGAATTCCAAGGAGCATTTTAAAGTATTAGGAAAATTCTTTGAATTCCACATTTATCATCAGTGAATTTCTAAGAAATGTAGACATTCCAAACTTGGGGAGTAGGTGGCATACAAACGGAAAAATATGAGTTCAAGCTTCCTGAGGTGAATTCTTCCTCTTGTGCTGCCTGATATTTAGATGGAACATGAATAACAACATTGGCAAATGCATGACTTGTGTCAAATCTTGCTATGAAGTTTCCAAAACATGAAATAAGGAACAGGAATCGTGTCGGCATGTCAAGGAACTTAATATCTTTTTAAAGAAAGTTGGATACGCATTGTGCATTTTACCTGGCTTGGCTGTGGTTACGTCCTTGGGTGCAGTATCTTCATCAGAAGAAGCATCATGAGGCACCTTGATGGAAATGAAAACAGGGGGATTAACAAATAAGGTTGACAACCTGTATTCGATTTAAAAAAAGGTAAAAATGTGGAACTTTTATATAAAAGTAATTACTTTCACATGCAGAGTTTTCGTCGTAGAATCTAAAAGGAAAAATGGATATAATCAATTGCATGCACATACGACCAAAGCGAATCACACCCATGCGTGCGGAATTGATATCAAGCTAAATCCTTATGCTGGGTTTCAGAAATGCATAGTTTTCATGTTTTGGATGAGTTGCTTGGTGCACGTTTAAAAAGAAACATGAATAAATATGAATCCATCTTAAAATACTGTTGAAACTATAGGATTAACAAATATGCCATGATGATTTTAAAGAAGAGACCATGCTTTAAATAGCGGCAATTGAAAGTAAGTGTCCATAAGCCAATGTGGCCACGGCGATTGATGGAGACAAATGTGATCTTTAATGTGAGGAGAACATCATGAGCCTAAGAAAACGTATGTCAGATATGTTATAAATATAAAAAACAAGCTAATTCTAGCATTAAGGGGAAAGATGACATAGCTTTCGGGTATAAATTATATTGAACAATTACTGAACATAGGCCCAATCCTACCCACCAAAAGTTCTCTGTGGTCGAGTCAATTCTGACTCACCACAAGAGGATCTCCAAGGGTGTCAATCTTTCAGGTCACAATTCCCCTGATCTTTCTCCCTTGGGCAGCTCTTGGCTTCTGGCCCTCCAAACATACCTTTGGCAGCCTCAAGCTTGCTCAACAGCGCCATCATGGCTCTTTGGCCTACTTCTAGAACTAGTTAAATTAAGGCCATTGCATCTACATAAAGTAAAACATATTGGATGCGATCACCCACTAAACTGTAGAGAGTAGCTGAATCAAAGTGGACTGTCCCTGGTTTACTTTTAAGTGCCACAGCACTGCTTATAATTAATAATATCTGTAAACGATGCACTGTTGTTATTTCTTCTATGTTATTGAGTTGATAATGACCCTAAAGCTAGGGCACTAGAGGATTTCCAAGACGTAATTATTTTGGTTGCAGATTTCGACGTCTTCCTTCTAATGGGTTCCCATGGCTGACCTGCCAATTAGCAGCCAAGCACTTTCAACCATGGTACCAGCAAGGCTCCCTTTAGTCATTAGAAACAATGACGTGAACATGTTAAGGTAATAGAGTCCATTGTCATTCCTGAGAACGGGAACCATTTAGCAAAGTTTCAATGATTCCCATTAATATGGGCACGCATTCTGAATTATGGCAGTTCAATCTTTCTCTCCAGAAGGTGTTGGCTTAGTGATATTGGAATGCAGTACTACATTCAGAACTACAGTTAAGCAGTCATATTATCTACCTAATGTGCTCCTCTAGTCCCAAAGTTTGACAATTAACCCACAGTTTAGTATCGACTGTCAAGTATATATACATGCTTTCTACTTGCCTACAAGGAAGAACTCCTCCAAATAGCCCTCACTATTTTCCTGCTGCCTATTTTGACTAAGGAAGCAAATGCCTAGTAAAAGAGTGGTTATGTTGTAGGTTGCATAAAGTGTGTCAAGCCAATGCCAATTTTGCACAAAATGATTTTGGAAAGTCAGAAGTAGTCTGAAGCCAAGAATGAGACTCTGACGGAATTCTCTCTGCTTGTTTACCTTTTCTTCCCCTTTTGGTTTCCGATCTCTCTGCTTTCCATCGAAGATTGACAGGAATATCCCCTGTTACAAACTCAACTTCGATATACTCCTTTTCCTTTTCTGCTAAGCTCATCCTTCTACCTTTTGTAGATGTTAACTGATCTGTGGTCTGTGATGGTGGCATAAATGGATGGTGATCATCAATATCCAATTTCTTGGAAAGTTTTTGGCTCACATGGGGAGAACACAAATCTGAAAAATGTGAAGGTGAAATGTTCATTTATTATCAAGTACCTAATCACAAAAATGTAACCAGCTTAGGTAAACCAAATCATGTTTCAGTGAAACAGTCCCATGTCTTCCTCTCCGTAACCAACTGGGGTCCTCCCTATGCATGTGGCATGTTGTATACTTGTTCTGGTGAGACCCTATGTTTCCATTAAGCAAACAATCAACTGAACAGCAACCAACAATACACTTGCTCTTCATTTATACAATTTTATAAGCAACTGTCTTGTTTGCTGTCTGTATACTTTTTAGTTTTAAGTTTCAGTTACTTCTGATCAGTCAGCACTTCCTATTATTTATCGTTTCCTATGAAAATTTTATTATTAATTCTATCGGATTCACATTGATTCTGCTTAATAAGAGAATTTTTGCCTAAACATGTAATGCTTAAATATACAGACGAGTACCTTTTGTATGTTCTAAAGACTTGACTGCTTTAAGCCATTCTGAGCTAAATTTGAAAGCTATTTTCATTAAAATGAGAGGACCTCACATCAATAACTATCTTCTACATTCATTTTGTAAACTTGGATAAACATCATGAATTGATAGCAGAAGTGATAGGCTTTACCAATCTAAACATAAGTGTCCAAGTTGACAATGTAGTCAAAGAGTAACCACATGCTCTAAAATAAGCACATAATAGAGTAAGGAAAAAAACTTTTTTTATCTTTTGAAAAAACAAATATAAAAGTCATGAAAGTACGTGAAAAAATTAAATAATAAAAATATAGAAATAAAACTTTAAAGGCTGTTTCCAAGACATGGTATTCACTTTGCACCATGGACACTAAGGTTTGAAGAACAATCTGTTGCCTTCCCACTGATTTCATCTCATGGAACTCACACGTGTATCAAAACAGATCTGTGCTCCAGTATTTTCAAAGGTTGTAACATTATGAAAGAGCACCACCAGGCCCGTCATGGCCACTAAGTGGAAGTGATCCAACAATCACTCAGGTAGTCAGCAAAAATAATTGTGCTACCCAGGGATGTTAAACTGTAAAATGATGATTCTCAAAGGATGAGCTGAAAAACTCCGCAGTCTCCCAAGTCCTGTAATCACGGAGCCAAAGGGAGCCATACTATGCTAAGAGCAGAACGAATTCTCCCAAGGTATTTTCACTGTAATTCTCTAGTAACAGCACGATGGAGGTTACAGACACAACAAGATAACTAATAACATCATAGTCAAGAAGCTATGTCATTCCTGAGTAGTTATGATTCTATTTAATGTTTTCATCTCTGATTTCTGACATAGCAAGGTATAAAACTCACTTAAACACAAACTCTCAGCCACTCTAAAACATATTGAATAGCACAAAGAAATCCTCAGGCTGCAGACTTTCAGAATCCATTATTTCCAAGATTGTGTCTACCAAACAACCACTAAAGAATGATTGCTGCTACATGTACCATACACCACACAGGGTCTGCTTGGAGAAAATTCAGTTGACTTGAGAGCATCACTAGGAAACAGTAAAATGATATATAGTTAAAACACACGGAAGCTGTTAAGGCTTTATCTCTGCCGTGTATCAAAATTCCAGTGAGCACTTTAAAGCATTAAGAGAAACACATTAGCATTCCATAATTAATATCTGTGAATTTGCAAAACTATGACTTTTCAAATGGAGAATTTGGGGGAGTTGAAATATACCAATGGGAAAATATGAGTTCAAACTTACTGTGGTGAAAGCATTCCATTATGATTCAAGCACAAATAATAACAATGGCATATGCATGCCAAATTTCAATTCTCACAACTAAATGTGCAAACAAAAGGTGAAAAGAAAACACATCAAGGATCCGATGACTTGCCAAGTAGCTTAATGTGCTAATTATAGTGTATCCTGACATGTACCCGACTTGGATGTGTGTTGATCCTTGGGTGCTAAGTCTTGATCAGGATAAGCATCTTTGGTATCCTGAATGGAAATTAAAACAAGAAGATTGATATGTAATGAACATTTTAGACAAATGTAGTCACTAACTAAAGGTAAAAATGTGGAAGTTTTTATAAAAGTTATTACCTTTAAATGTCGATGTTTTATTGCAGAATCTAAAGATAAAACTGGACAAAATCAGTGGCATGTAAATGGGACAAAAACTAATCTCACACATTCATGCGGAATTAGTAACAAGCTGAATCCTGATGCTAAGCGTTAGAAATATGTGGCTTACATAATTGGGATTTGCATGTTGGTTGTGTTTGTTACCTAAGAAGCACGAACAAAATCTGAATTCAAATTTGAAAAAGTGAAGAAACAATAGGAATATAAGTTTACCAAATATGCCATGAAGGTTTTTAAACGGAGATTATATTTTCATTCACTAAATCTGAAAATGTAAGTGCTCATAAGTGTGGAATAGCATGCTGATTGCTGTAGACCAAGGTGGTCTTTATTCTGAGATGGAAAACATGACCATGGAAAAAGGCATGTCAAATATATGGTTTAAAATGACCGTGAATCATTAATTAACATAGGCTTAATCACACCCACCCAAAACTCGCTACTGTCCAGTCCATCCTGACTCATGGCAAGAAATATCCAGGGATGGACATCTTTCAGGGTACAGTTAGCCGGAACGTTCCACCTGGTGCAGTTCTTAGATGTTGAAATGACAAATATACAGTTGCCAGCCTCAAGCTTACCCAACAGTACCACCAAGGCTCTTTAGGCTGATAGCATTGGTTCAATTAAGACCTTTGAGTCTACAATGCAAAACCGTATTTGATGGAATAAATCAACAAATTTCAGAGTGGTAAAATTAAAATTAATTACCCTTTTTTCTACTTTTGAATGTCATTGCACTCTTTCAAATTGGTACTATTTTAAACTATACACTACTATTTTAAACTAACAATGAACTATTATTCACTATTGTTTGTGTTAGGTGTGTTATTGAATCAATTGCAACTTGTAACGACCCTACTGGTAGATAACAGAGGGATTCCAAGACTGGAATTTCTGTAGTAACAAATATCCGTACCTCTCTTCTCTGGACACAATGATGGGTTCTAATGGCTGATGTGCCAATTGGCAGCCAACCACTTTCAACTGTGGTGCAACCACATCTCCTTAATCATTGCATATAATAGCATCAGTATTATAAAGTAATAAGGTATGTGGTCACCCCTAAGAATGGGTACTAGACAGCAAAGCTTCGTTGATTTTCATTAAATTAAGAACAGCATTCTGAACTATGCAAAATGTGAACGCACCATTTGGTATTTCTTTTCAGGTGGTGCTGGTTTGGTTACATTGGAATGTACTGTTTACAGTTGTAAAGTCAGACATATAGAAATATGCAGACACATTGGGTTCAAGTGGCCCATCTGTAACCTTCAAATTAATGAGCTCTTCTAGTCACAAAATTCAACCATCAACCTACTGTTCACTATCTATGCTCACGTATGAGTACACTTTCAATGAGCTGGAAGGAAAGAACCCCCCTCCAATGACTCCTAGCTTTGTCGTTGCTGCTTTGGTTGCATGAAGAAAGCAAATACCATGTATAAGTGTGCTTGGGTGGCAGTTTGCAGAAAGGAGGCCAACCCAAAGGAAGTTGTACATAAATGGTTAGGGCAACTCAGAAGTCCACTGAAGCCAAGAGAGGGGCTGTATGATTGGATTGTCTGTGATTGTTTACCTTTTCTGCTCCTTTTGTATTCTGATGGCCCTGCTTTAGCCAGGCCTTCCACGGGATCATCGCACATTACAAACTCGGCTCCTGTTATGTTCTTTTCTTTTTGTGTTAAGGTCATCCTTCCAAACTTTGCAGATGTTGAGTGGCTTGTGGTCGGTTCTGGTGGTTTATATGGAGGCCCATCATCAACATTCGACTTCTTGGGAAGTGTTTGTCTCCCACTGGAAGAATCCCAGTCTGAAATATCTAAAATAAAATGTTCACTTATTATAAGATAAATACTAACACTAATATTACCACCTTAGATAAATGCATAACTTCTTTTTTTCCGTGAAGCACCCCCCAAGTCATCCATTCTATGAGAAACCATCCTCTACTGTGGCCCACTCCCAGCATGTGCTATGTGCTGTGCTTACCCTGGTGAGGACTCTCGCCTGCAGTCAATCAGAGTAGAATTCACAGAAACCAGCAGCATAGGCACCCTTGATTTACTTAAGCGTATTAGTAGTTGTCCTTCTTTATGCCTATATATCCTATATAGTTTGTGCTTTTCAGTTTTATTACATGGGTTCATTCACAATTGATTTTGCCTTCCATGAAAGTCACTTTATAAATTTTACAGGGATCCACAGTCTCTTCAAGACATGACTTAATTGGGTTTTCCTTAGGCCATTAATCAATGTGCTTTTAATCAAAAAGCTATTGTCATTACAGTGAGAAGTCCTCTTAAATACACCATCATCAACATTCTTTTTTAAAACATGGTTTATCTTCATGAATATACAAGAGATACCAGAGCCTTTTGTCTTATGTATTTCCATTTAAATAGAGGGGAAGTACAAGTTGACACTAGGGCCACAGAGTAGGAACATACTAGAAACAAGCAATAAATATTGAAAGGAAAAACAAAACATTTTACTCAGTTGTGAAAAACCAAATGTAAACTTCAAAATGACAAAAGTGATCAAAACAAGAAATGTAGAAGTAAAATTTGAGAACATGTTTCTGAGTGCACTATAGTAATTTTACAACCATGCTATCTGGGTAAGAAAGCAACACAATACATCAGTTGCCTGAAAACTGATTGCACACCATAGAAAAATCACACATGTGAATGAATACACAAGTACGCTCCACGATTTTTAAAGTCTATCACATTAGGCAAGTACATACCCAGGCAGTTCATGACCAGTGTGCATGTGAACCACCAATCTCTTGATTAATGTACATAAATGGTTGTGCCACTAGGGGATTATGAGGTGTAAAATGATGATTCTAAAGCATGAGCTTTGAAACTCTGGATTCCCAAGATCAATATCAGGGTGTCCAAGGGAGACCATCCTATTATCAAAACTATAGAAAAGGTCACTTGTCATTTCCAGTGTTGTTCTCTCCTAAGTGCACCATGCTGGTGGTCAGACACAGCAAGATGAGGGATAACATCATACTCAAAAAATTATGAAATTCGTGAGAAGTATGGTTGTATTTATTTGGTTTCATCTTTCATTTCTGATATAGCAAGGACTTAAATTCACTTCAACAAAACCTCTTAGACACTTTAAATAATATTAAAAAAACATAAAGGGACACTGAAGCTGAAGACTTTCAGAATCCATTATTTCCAAGATTGTGTCTACCAAACAACCACTAAAGAATGATTGCTGCTACATGTACCATACACCACACAGGGTCTGCGAAGGAGAAAATGTGGTTGATTAAGCGTATCGCTAGGACAGCAGTAAAATGAAATAAAGTTAAAACTCACAGGAGCTGGTAAGGCTTTTCCTCTGCCATGGATCAAATATCCAGTGACCACTTTAAAGCATTAGGAAAAACACCTTAGCATTTCATAATTCACATCTGTGAATTTCCAAAACTATAGACTTTCCAAATGAAGAACTTGGGGGAGTTGAAAATATACCAATGGGAAAATGCAAGTTCAAAATTACTGTGGTGAAAGCATTCCATTATGATTCAAGTACCAAAAACAGATAAGGCATATGCATGCCAAATTTCAATTCTCACAACTAAATTTTCAAAAATGAAAAGAAAAAACATGACGGATCCCGCTACCTTGCCCAGTAGTTTAATGTCCTAATTATAATGTATCGTGACATGTACCCGACATAGATGTGTGTTGATCCTTGGGTGATAAGTCTTGATCAGGATAAGCATCTTCGGTATTCTGAATGGAAATTAAAACAAGAAGATTAATATGTAATGAACATTTTAGACAAATGTAGTCACTAAAGGTAAAAATGTGGAAGTTTTATATAAATTTATTACCTTTAAATGTCGATGTTTTATTGCAGAATCTAAAGAGAAAACTGGACAAAATCAGTGGCATGTAAATGGGACAAAAACTAATCTCACACATTTATGCGGAATTAGTAACAAGCTGAATCATGATGCTAGGCGTTAGAAATATGTGGCTTACATAAGTGGGATTTGCATGTTGGTTGTGTTTGTTACATAAGCAGCACGAACAAAATCTGAATCCATATTTTAAAAAGTGAAGAAACAATAGGAATATAAGTTTACCAAATATGCCGTGAAGGTTTTTAAACGGAGATTATATTTTTAATGACAACACCTGAAAATGTAAGTGCTCATAAGTGTGGAATAGCATGCTGACTTCTGTAGACCAAGGTGGTCTTTATTCTGAGATGGAAATCATGACCATGGAAAAGGCTTGTCAAATATATTTATAAATAGGAGCAACATGCTGACCGTACAGTTAAAAAAAAAGACGATGACAAAGCTATGGGTTTTAAATGACCCTGAATCATTAATGAACATAGGCTTAATCACACCCACCCAAAACTCACTACTGTCCAATCCATCCTGACTCATGGCAAGAAATATCCAGGGATGGACATCTTTCAGGGTACAGTTAGCCGGAGCTTTCTACCTGGTGCAGTTCTTAGATGTTGAAATGACAAATATACAGTTGCCAGCCTCAAGCTTACCCAACAGTACCACCAAGGCTCTTCAGGCCAACTAATAGCACTGGTTCAATTAAGACCTTTGATTCTACAAAGCAAAACCATATTTGGTGCAATAAATCAACAAATTGCATACAGTGGTAAAATTAATTACCCTTTTTTCTACTTTTGAATGTCATTGTACTCTTTCAAATTGGTACTATTTTAAACTATTCACTACTATTTTAAACTATCATTCACTGTTGTTTGGGTTAGGTGTGTTATTGAATCAACTGCAACTTGTTGCAGTTGATTCAATATTGGTAGATAACAGTGGGATTCCAAGACTGGAATTTCTGTAATTACAAACATCCGTATCTCTCTTCTCTGGGCACAATGATGGGTTCTAATGGCTGACGTGCCCATTGGCAGCCAACCACTTTCAACTATGGTGCAACCACATCTCCTTAATCATTGCATACAATAGCATCAGTATTATAAGGTAATAAGGTATGTAGTCACCCCTAAGAACGGGTACTAGATAGCAAAGCTTCGTTGCTTTTCATTAAATTAAGAACAGCATTCTGAATTATGCAAAATGTGAATGCACCATTTGGTATTTCTTTTCAGGTGGTGCTGGTTTGGTTACATTGGAATGTACTGTTTACAGTTGTAAAGTCAGACATATAGAAATATGCAGACACATTGGGTTCAAGTGGCCCATCTGTAACCTTCAAATTAATGAGCTCTTCTAGTCACAAAATTCAACCATCAACCTACTGTTCACTATCTATGCTCACGTATGAGTACACTTTCAATGAGCTGGAAGGAAAGAACCCCCCTCCAATGACTCCTAGCTTTGTCGTTGCTGCTTTGGTTGCATGAAGAAAGCAAATACCATGTATAAGTGTGCTTGGGTGGCAGTTTGCAGAAAGGAGGCCAACCCAAAGGAAGTTGTACATAAATGGTTAGGGCAACTCAGAAGTCCACTGAAGCCAAGAGAGGGGCTGTATGATTGGATTGTCTGTGATTGTTTACCTTTTCTGCTCCTTTTGTATTCTGATGGCCCTGCTTTAGCCAGGCCATCCACGGGATCATCGCACATTACAAACTCGGCTCCTGTTATGTCCTTTTCTTTTTGTGTTAAGGTCATCCTTCCAAACTTTGCAGATGTTGAGTGGCTTGTGGTCGTTTCTGGTGGTTTATATGGAGGCCCATCATCAACGTTCGACTTCTTGGCAAGTGTTTGTCTCCCACTGGAAGAATCACAATCTGAAAAATCTGAAGATAAAACATTCACTTATTAGAAGGTAAATAATACCACAAATTTTACCTACTTAGATAAATACACACATTCTTGTTTCAGTGAATCGGTCCCATGTCTTCCTCTCCCTGGTACACACTCTGCCTTTATGCCATACTGCCTTTTCTAAGGGGCATGCTTGCCCCAGTTGAAGCCCTGTTTGCAGTTCATCAGAGCAGACCCAACCGCAACAAAAACACTCGTGCTCTCGATTTAGACAAGCTTGGTGGCAGTTGTCTTTCTTTTTGTCTAGATGTATTTTTTTTTTAATTTTTCAGTTTTATTTAGCTGGGTTCATTTAGACCTTTCTATCATTTCCTATGCATGGTATGAAACTTCATTTATCAGTTCTACAGGAATTCACAATCTTTCTTCTTAACATTTATGCCTAAATATTTAAAGTTTAGGGAGTAAGGCAATACAACGTGTATGTTCTAGATCAGGGGTGCTCACACTTTTCAGCATGCGAGTTCCTTATAAAGTGATCAAGTCAAAAAGATCTACCAAGTATAAAAATGCAAAACATATATTTATTTATTACATTTATTCATAAATCCATGGAGAATCTTTTATAAGTACAATGTATGTTTATGTACCTTGCGTAAACGCATGAGTCCATATTGCACAACACAACACCATGAACCATGTACATTTTTGGTCATTACCTGAGTTTACTCTGATGACTTCCAGTGAATGGGATGAGCCTGGCATACATAGTCCTGGCATTCGCTTTTGACAGCCAGCCTGAAGCATACTTCCAAATGATCATCAGTCATGATGGAATGGTACTTGGACTGAATGATCTTTATGTGGAAAAGGTTAACGCACATAAAGAAGTAGAGCCGAATAATGCAGTCGAGGAGATAGCACATTTTCTCATGTTTGTGTAATTTCTTTCTGTACTTCAGCTGAATGTTGGCTTGTAGTGTCAAAAACTCCCATTCCTTGTGAAAGTGATATATTTTTGTCTTCTTATTTATTCCAGCTCCCCCATACCTTTTTATACTCTTTCTTTACATTTAAGAGGAAAAAACCAAAGTCTAAAAATTGTTGATAACTTAGCTTCTCAGTTTTGCTGCACTTAATGCAGTTGCTTGGGCTTGTGTTTGACACCTAAGATGTCAACTGATTGGCTTTGCTGTATATCAATTAAGTGACGGGATTGATGATAGGCTTACCTCTGTTTTTTTTAATGCCATGTGATCTACCCACACTACATTTGTGATCGACGTATTGTGCACCCCTGTTCTAGATACATGACTTTATTTTGTTTGGGTTCTTTTTTAAAGCCTAATCAATGTGCTACTACTTTTAATTAAAAGACCCATTTCCATACAATGAGAAGACCTCTCATAAATATACCACCTTCAACATTCACTGTAAAGCTTTGGTTTATCATCATAAATATATAAGGGAGACCATAGACTTTAGTGAAAAGTGTTTCCATTTAAAGATACTGGAAGTGAAAGTTGACACTAAGGCCAAAGAGTAGCAATGCGCATGAAACCAGCAATTAATATAGAAACAAAAATCCCTTTTTACTCTTTTTTGAAAAGCCAATTCCCATCACAAGACAAAATGTCACTTGGTGTTTTCACTGCCATTCTCTAATAAGTGCACTATGGAGGTTTCAGACACAACAAGATGTTTGATGACTTCATACTCAAATGACTATGAAATTCTTGACTAGGGATGCTCTCATTAAAATGATTTCAGCTTTCATTTCTGATGTAGAACAGGTGTAGCTGACTTAAACAAAATGTGTCAGGCAGTCTAAATAATACTGAATAGCGTAAAGGGATCGATCCTCAGGATGAAGAGTTTCAGAATCTATTTTTTTTAAGATTGTGTCTACCAAATGGTCATTAAAGGATTAACGATACATGCACTATACATTACACATGGTCTGCTATAGAGAAAATTTAGTTGACTTAAAATCATCACTAGGGAAAAACTAAAAGGAAATACATTTTGAAACACATATGAACAGATAAGGCTTTACTTCTGGCATAGATCAAAATCCAGGGAACACGGTTGAGCATTAGGAAATAACCGGAGGGTTCTATAATTAACAGTGGTGAATTTCAAAGAAATGTAGATTTCTCAGACGAAGAATATGTAGAGGAGAAAGTATAACAATGGAAAAATATGATTGAAGCTTATTGTGGTAAAAGCATTCCCTAATACTTCTAGATCCTTTTTTCATGCATGAATAATGACAATGGCAGATGCCCGACTAATTTCAATCTTCACAACTAAATTTACAAAGTGAAGTAAATAAAAACAAGACCTGTGAACATGTCGAATAGCTTAATGTCCTTATTACAAAGTGTATTGTGGCACGTACCTGACTTGGATGCATGTACTTCCTTGGGTGCTAATGCTTGATCAGGAGTAGCATCTCTGGTATCCTGAATAGAAATTAAAATGAGAGAATTAATACGTAAGACACCTTTTATACAAGCTTTAGTTACTTACTAAAGGTAAAATTGTGGAATTTTTATCAAAAGTTATTACCTTGAAATGCAGGTGTTTCATTTCAGAATCTAAAGCACAAATTGGACATAATCAATGGCATGTAAATATGACAAATCCTAATCTCACACATTCATGCATTCGTATCAATCTGAATCCTCATGCTGGGCTTTAGAAATATGTGACTTGCATGTTTGAGAATGGATGTTGGGTGCGTTTTTTACAAACACAATGTGAATGGAATCTGAATCCACATTTAAAAACCGATGAAACGATAGGAACATAAATTAAGCAGTCATGCCATGAAGATTTTTAAATCGATAAAGGAGGCTAGGAAGGAAAAGTTTGTTTGAAGAGTGAAACAGAAGCAATTATACAATTAGGTTTGACATGAGTGAAATATAGAATCATATAACATATGATGTAATTCCCAAGTTTCAGCAAATTAAAAAGAAACAAAACATCAATCCCAAAAATCACAGGAAAAAAACACAAAGAAAATACAAATCCCAGCATAAGATATGGGCTCCCACTGAATTCTTGCCCAATTTAAGAACAATTAGTTTTGCCATCGTAACCCGGCTCAATCCTCACTTTCCTGAAATGATCACTGAACAAAAGAGTGATACGACAAAGTGTGGCGAAGAAAGGAGATGGTGTCTGGCTGTCAATGGGAATAGTGCCTGCATTCACACACGCATCCACCTAAGTGAGGAGTCAACTCAGTCCTCATGGAAGAAGCACAGCAGCTTGGGTGATCCAAAGACTTCAATTCCAAAAATTGAGTATGGTGAAGAGAAAAGTATCTGAGCTAAAATTAAGAGCCCACAATTTGTAGAAGGCTATGGAGGGCAGAGGGAGGCCAAAACCCACCTGCAGAGTATCCAGTCAGACAGAACTGCTGGCAGATCCGCTCTGGTCAAAGGCAGAGTCCGGAGCAGCCATACTCTCATGCAGAGACCATTGTAATCTTCATTAGGCTGGATCAGACATGACACTAGGCCTCTTTGATCTCACCATATACATGAATTGTTCCTGGTGCGAGCATCTCTTAGATGTTCCATGAGTGAGATTTCTAACCTGGCATCGTGAATGTTGACAGGAGTCTTCTTCCTCGCACCGTTATTTGTCTTTTTGGCATTAAACTATAATGATCTTTTTGTTACTGCCTTAGTGCGATTTGCTTTTATTGTCTTCTGTTGGGTTTCCCAAATGTGAACCACAGGAGGAGTGGGGGTATAATGATAATAACAGATACAAGGCATTACAGGGATTGCAAGGGTAGAGCATGGGCATTAGGGTTGGAAAGGGGATTTCAGAAGTAAATAGGGAAGTGGAGTGACAAAGGGAACATTAGAACTGATGCTGACTGCACGTCTCATTTTACAGGCGATTTACTCATGGGAGATGGGTGGGAGGATGCTCTAAGATAGATATAGTACAATTCTACTTGATATGACTGAATGACAAGTATTGATTTGTATATTATGGCAATTGTGTGTCAATTGAAATATTCAGGACAAGTTCTATTATGATTACAGGTGATCATTCTTTTACCTTCTCATTGAAAATAAAACAAAGAAGATTTCAAAAGTGAGATTATGTTTTCAATCACTGCAACTGAGAGTAAGACTGTCCATAATCCACAATGGGCATATGCTGATTGATGGAGACAAAAGTCATTGTTAATCTGAGGAGCAAATCATGACCCTGAGAAAATGGATGTCAAATATGTGTATAAATATGAACAGCAAGTTCATTCTACAGTTAAGGAAAGATGACATAGCTATTGGTTTTAAATCATATCAAACAATGAGCAAGCACAGACCTAATCATCCCCACATAAACCACTGCTGTCGAGGCAATGGTGACTCGCTGTAAGAGGACGCCCAAGGGGGTAAATCTTATAGGGCACTGTTAGCCTGCTCTTTCCCCCTTGGTACAGTCGTGGGCTTTGAACTGCCAAACTTACAGTTGGCAGCCTCAAGCAATCCCAACTGCCACCACGGCTCTTTAGGCCAACTTGTAGGACCAGTTAAATCAAGGCCCTTGAATCTACATAAAGTAAGACAAATTGGATGCAATCAATCAACAATCTGTGCAGAACAGTAGAAATAAAATGGATTATCCCTGTTTCACTACAGACTGTCAGAGCACTCCTTAAAAATCATAATACATGTAAATTATTTATTCACTCTTGTTACTGGTGTATGTTGCTGAGTAGATTGCAACTCATAATGACGATACAGGTAGATGAGGGAAGGGCTTCCAAGACTGTACTTGTCATGGTTGCAAAGGACCACGTTTCCTCTGTGGAGAAACGATTGTTTCCAGTGTCTGTCCTGAGAAATAGCAGCCAAACTCTTTCAACCATGGTGCAACCAGCTCTCCATTAGTCATGAAATGCAATGAAATTATTATTACCAGGTTAGAAAATACACAGTCACACCGGAGACAGGAATTTTACAGCAAAGTTTCAATGATTCTCATTAATATGGGAAAAAGCATTTTGAATTATGTAAAGTGACAACAAATCATTGAATATTTCTTTTCAGATACTTCTGATTTAGTTACATATGGAAACAGTCTCATTTACACTTCTAAATTGATACCTATAGTATCTTTACACCTGTAATCTAATGTGTTTCTCTGGTCTAAAAATTTCACAATCAACCCACTCCTTACCGTCTACCTTAAGGATGTATACACTTTCTACTAGCCTGCAAGGAGAACTCTTCCTTCAAATACTCGTAGCTATTTATTTGCTGCTTTAGTTAGATGAACCAAGTAAATACCACATAAAAGCGTGGTTGGAATGTAGGTTGCATAAGGAGAGTAAACTCAAGTCAAGTTTTGCACAAAACGGTTTGGGAATGTCCAAAGTGCACTGAAGTCAAGAAAGAGACTCTAGGATTGGATTCTCTGTGCTCGTTTACCTTTTCTGCTCCTTTTGTATTCTGACGGCTCTGCTTTCCCCCGGTCATCGGCGGGAACATCACGAGTTACAAACTCGGCTCCAGTTTTGTCCTTTTCTCTTTGTGCTGTGGTCGTCCTTCCACATGTGGTAGATCTTGAGTGATGTGTGGTCGGTGCTGGTGGTTTAAATGGAGGCTCATGATCAACGTTTGACTTCTTGGGAATTGTTTGTCTCCCACTGGAAGAATCCCAATCTGAAGACAAAACATTCACTTATTAGAAGGTAAATGTAACATAACTTTGACCTGCTTAGATAAATACACAAATTCTTGCTTCAGTGAAACGGTCCCATGTCTTTCCCTTCCTGAAGAATAGTCTTCCTTTCTGGCATCCTGCCTATGGCAAATGGTATGGCTGCTCTGCTGAGGACTTGTGTTTGCAGTACATCAGACTAGACTCAGCAACACTCAACCACACAGGTGCTCCTGATTTAGATCAAAAGTTGTTACCAGTTTCCTTTCTTTTAGCCTATTTTTTTTTTCAGTTTTACTTACATGGGTTCACTCACAACTTTCCATTATTTATTTTGCATTCCAGGAAAGCTAGTTTATTAAGTCTACATGAATTGACATTCTTTCTTCTTAATAATAAAATTCATGCCCCCAAATTTAAAGCTCAAATATGCATGACAATATATCATGTATAATCTAGAAACATGACTTGATTTCATTTTTTAAGCCATTAATCAATGGGCTTCTTTTAATTGAAAGGCAATTTTCAATAGAATGAGAAGACTTTTCTTAAATGTACCATTTGCAACATTCATATTTTAAACTTTAGTTTATATTCATTAATATATAAGCAAGACCATAACCTTTAGGAATCAGTGTTTCCATTTTAAGTAACGGATGTACAAGCTGACACTAGAGACCAAAAGTAGCAATATACTTGAAACAAGCAATTATTATAGAAAGAAAAATATTTTACTCTTTTTTGAAAAACCAAATTTAAATGATGTAAAAATAAGTGTAGAAATAAAGGACTGTAGATGTAATTTGAATGCATGTTTCCCAGCGCAACGTATTCATTTACACCCATACAATCTGGGGTGAAATAAAACAAACAAACGACAAATGGGTTGAGTTCAAACTGTTTGAAAATTATGGAAACCCCGGGGACACATGTGAAAGCAGAAGTGTGCTCCAGTATTTTCCAAGGCAAGTGGATTAGGCAAGTGTATACCCAAGCCCTTTAGGGTCATGCTGTGCCTGTGAACCACCAGTCTCTCAGTTAATGAACAAAAATGGTTGTGCGACCTGGCAATTATAAGGTGAAAAATAATGATTCTCAAGTATGAGCTGAGAAATTCTTGATTCCCAAGATCTCTATCAGGGAGCCCAAGGGAGCCATACTATTCTCCTAACAAGACAAAATGTCACTTGTTATTTTCACTGACATTCTCTGTCACTGCAGCATGGAGGTTTCAAACACAATCAGATGTCTAACAACATTGTCTTCAACTAGCTATCAAACTTCTCAGTAGAAATGCTTGTATTTAACTGTTTTCAACTTTCATTTCTGATATACCAATAGGTATAACTGACCGACAAAAGCTCCCAGACACTCTAAATAATAGGGAATAGCATAAAGGGATCCTCATCCAGATGGTTTTCAGAATTGATTATTTCAAAGATTGTGTCTTCCCAATTGTCACTAAAGAATGATTCATGACACATGTACCATACACCACACATGGTCAGCTAATGAGAAAATTAGTTGACTTTAGATCATCACTAGGAAAATACTAAAGGGAAATAAATTTAAAACACGCACAAGGAAGTAAGACATTGCTTCTGGTGAAGAACAACAATCCAGTGACCATTTTAGAGCATTAGGAAGAAATCTCAGCATTCCATAATTAACCTCTGAGAATTTCTTAGTAATATAGAATTTCAAACTAAGAATTTTAGGGAGTTAAAGCATAAAAAGGGGAAAAATAGGAGTTCAAGGTTACTGTGGTAAAAGCATCCCCTTATGCTTCTAGATACCTTTTCCATGCATGAATAACAGCAATGCCCTATGTATGACTAATTTCAAATCTCGAACATTGGCTAAAAGTGAAATAATTAAAAGACAAGACCTGTGAACATGTCGAGTAGCTCAATTTCCTTATTACAAAGTGTATTGTGTAATGTACCTGAATTGGATGCATGTACTTCCTTGGGTGCTAACTCTTGATCAGGAGAAGCATCTTTGGTATCCTGAATGGAAATTAAAACAAGATGATTAATAGGTAAGGAACCTTTTATACAAACGTAGTCACCAACAAAAGGTAAAAGTGCGGAAGTTTTATATGAAAGTTATTACCTTTAAATGCCGATGTTTTGTTGCAGAAACTAAAGGGCAAAATGGACACAATCAGTGGCATGTAAATGTGACAAAACTAATCTCACACATTCATATGGATTCAGTATCAAGCCAAATCCTCATGCTGGGCTTTAGAAATGGGTGACTTACTTATTTGGGATTGGGTGTTGGTTGTGTTTGCTACAAAAGCAACATGAATGAAATCTGAGTCATCTTTAAAAACTGAAGAAAAAATAGAAATATAGCACAGACAAACCTACCATGAAGATTGCAAAAGTGATCAGGAGGGAAAAGTATGTTTGGAGATTGAACCGGACGCAATTATATAATTAGGTTTGACATGCATGGACTATGGAATAATATGACATATGATATAATTCGCATGTTCCAGCAAATTGAAGAAAGAAAACAAAAATCTGGGCTCACACTGAATCCTAGCTCCAACTTGAGAACAATGAGTTCTTACCTCATGGGCCGGCTCAGTACTCACCTACATGAAATGATCACTGAACACAGGGTCATACAGCAAAGGGTGGCAAAGAAAGGAGATGGTGTCTGGCTATCAATTGGAATACTGCCTGGGGTCTTAGAAGCTTGTACATTAACCAGCAGCCATCTAAGCGAGGAGTCAACTAAGCCCACACGGAAGAAGCATAGCAGTTTGTGTGATCCAAAGACATAAATTACAAAAACTGAGCATGGTGACGAGAAAAGTATCTGAGCTCAAATTAAGAGCACACAATTTGTAGAAGGCTATGGAGGGCAGAGGGAGGCCAAAACTCACCTGCAGAGTATCCAGTCAGACAGAACTGCTGGCGGATCCACTCTGGTCAAAGGCAGAGCCGGAGCAGCCTTACCCTCATACAGACCATTGTAATCTTCATTAGGCTGGATCGGATGTGGTACTTGGCCTTTGACCTCGCCATATACACGAGCTGAATTAGTTCTGAGTACAAACATCTCAAAGACGTTCCATTACTGAAATTTCTTTCCTGACTTCTTGAATGTTGTGGGGGTCTTCTCCCTCGCACCCATTACTTATATTTTTGACTTGACCCTATTACGATCTTATTCTACACCCTTTAGTGTGATTTATTTTCCATTGTCATCTGTTGAGTTTCCCAGATGTGAAGCGCAGGAGAGGAGGTAAAATGATAATAAGTGATATAAATGATGATAGTGACTGTTTGGGTAGGGGTGAGCATTAGGGTAAGAAAGGGGATTCGGGAGTAAATCATGAAAGCTGGAGGACAACGAGAGCAGTACAACTGATTGTGATTGCAGAACTCCATCTGAAGGCGAGTGACCCATGACAGGGGCTGCTGTAAGATGAATGTGCTGATTGTGCAAATGCTCTTGTTATGATTGAACGATTGAACTACTGAATTGTACAATATGTAAATTGTGCCCCAATAAAAACGTTGGAAAGAAGGAACAAATTCTACTATGATTAAAAGCGATCATTCTTTTACCTTCTCATTGAAAATAACACAAACAAGATTTCAAAGGTGGGATTATGTTTTCAATCACTGCAACTGAGAGTAAGACTGTCCATAATCCACAATGGGCATATGCTGATTGATGGAGACAAAAGTCATAGTTAATCTGAGGAGCAAATCATGACCCTGAGAAAATGGATGTCAAATATGTGTATAAATATGAACAGCAAGCTCATTCTACAGTTAAGGAGAGATGACATAGCTATTGGTTTTAAATCACATCAAACTATTAATGAACACAGACCTAATCATCCCCACATAAACCACTGCTGTCCAGGCAATGGTGACTCGCTGTAAGAGGACGCCCAAGGGGGTAAATCTTTCAGGGCACCGTTAGCCTGCTCTTTCCCCCTTGGTGCAGTCATGGACTCTGAACTGCCAAACTTACAGTTGGCAGCCTCAAACTATCCCAACTGCCACCACGGCTCTTTAGGCCAACTTGTAGGACCAGTTAATCAAGGCCCTTGAATCTATATAAAGTAAGACAAATTGGATGCAATCAATCAACAATCTGTGCAGAACAGTAGAAATAAAATGGATTATCCCTGTTTCACTACAGACTGTCAGAGCACTCCTTAAAATCATAATACATGTAAATTATTTATTCACTCTTGTTACTGGTGTATGTTGCTGAGTAGATTGCAACTCATAATGACCATACAGGTAGATGAGGGAAGGGTTTCCAAGACTGTACTTGTCATGGTTGCAAAGGACCACATGTTTCCTCTGTGGAGACACGATTGTTTTCAGTGTCTGTCCTGCGAAATAGCAGCCAAACTCTTTCAACCATGGTGCAACCAGGCTCCTTTACTCATTAAATAGGATAACATGGGTATTATTAGGTAATAAAATACACGATGATGCTTGACAGAGGAACTGTATAGCAAAGTTTCAATGATTGCCATAAATATGGTAATAGCACTTTGAAGTATCAATGATAGCAAATCATTCTGTTTTACTTTTCAGATGGTGTTAATTTAGTCACACTGGAATGTAGTGGTATTTACAATTCTAAATTCAGACCTGAATAGTTAAGCAGTCACATTGGGTTTGAATATGCCATCTCTAACCCTCCACCTAAGGTGCTCCTCTTGTCCCAAAGTTCACCAAGTAACCCACAATTTACTGTCTGCTGTCAAGTGTGAATACACTTTCTACTAGCCTCCAAGAACGCCTCCTCCAAATACTCCTAGCTATTGCTTTGCTGCTTTGTTTGGACGAAGAAAGCAAATAACGTGTAAAAGAATGGATGGGTTGCAGGTTGGATCAAGGGAGTCAATCCATAGCAAGTTTTGCACAAAATGGTTTGGGAACGTCATGTGTAGACTGAAGCCAAGAGAGGGACTCAGATTGGATTCTCTATGCTTGTTACCTTCTCTGCTACTTTTGCTTTCTGATGGCTCCGCTTTACTCTGGTCATCGACAGGATCATCCCGAGTTACAAACCCGGCTCCACTTTTGTCCTTTACTTTTCGTGCTAAGGCAGTCCTTCCACATTTTGCAGATGTTGAGTGACTTGTGGTCTGTGCTGGTGGTTTCGATGGAGGCTCATCATCAATGTTAGATTTCTTAGAAAGTTTTTGGCTCACACAGGCAGAATGCAAATCTGAAAACTCTGAAGACAAAATATTCACTTATGAGAGGTAAATAATAACATAAATTTGACCAGCTTAGATAAATACACAAATTCTTGTTTCAGTGAAGCGGTCACGAGTCTTCCTCTCCCTGACAAACAGTCAGTCCTCCATGACAGCTCCCTGCACTTGGCATGTGGTCTGCTTGCTCTACTGAGACCCTGTATTTGCGCTAGATCAGAACAGACTTAACAGCAACCAACAAAACAGGTACTCTTGATCTATTTAAGCTTACTAGAAGTTGTCTTTCTTTTTGTCTATACATTATTTGTTTTATGTCCCTGGGTTCACACAGAACTTTCAATTATTTAGTTTACATTCCATAAAACTTTTCTATTAATGCTGCAAAGATTCACACTCTTTCTTCTTAGGAACAAAATATATGCCTACATATTTAAAGTTGCGTATGCATGAAAGTATATCATGTATGCTCTAGGGACATGACTTTTTTAAAGCCATCAATCAATGTGCTATTTTAATTAAAATATTTTATTATATTTAAAAGACTTTTCTTAAATACACAATCTTCAAATTCATTTCTTAAGCTTTGGATAAGCATCACGAATATGTATGAGGTACCATTTAAAGATAGGGGAAGTACAAGTTGACACTAGAGCTAAAGAATAATATTGTGCTAGGGAACAAGCCACTAATATAGAGAACATTTTTTTCTTTTACTGAAAATTTTATAAGTGAAAGAAAAACAACAACAACAACAAAACAAGAATTGTAACAGTAAAGCTTTAAAGGATAGTTCCAAGTGCACAATATTCATTTTACCCCACGGGAAGCTGTCTAGGTTTCAATAGCCCAAATCTATTCTCTTCCAGGGCACTGCAATGATAGAAACCCAATGTGTGTCACAGCAGAACTTGCTCCAGGGCTTTAAAGGCTGCAACATGATGGAAGTCCATCAGCAGGCCCTCTGTGGCATCATATGGACAGGAGCCACCAACCTCTCAGTGAGGGAGCAAAAGTGGTTGTGCCACCCTTGGAACAATGTGAAAGGATGTACATTTCAGAGGGTAACCTGGTGGTTCTAAAGTATGAGCTGAGAAACTCTGGATTCCCAAGATCTGTATCAGTAAGCCCAAGGGAGGCACGCGATTCTCACACCAACACAAAATGTCATCAGACATTTTTACTTTCAGTCTCTTATAAGTACACAGGAAGGTTTTCAGCCACCATGCAATGTTTGATGGTGTCATATTCTAGGAATCAATGACATTTCTGAGTAGGTTTGCTTGCATTTAAACTTTCTCAGCTCCAGTACTACCATAGCAGTAGGCATAACTGGCTTCAACAAAAGTTTCTCGGTAAGTCTAAATAATAGTGAATAGCATAAAGGATATTCTAAGGCTGATCCTACGGCTGAAGATTAGAATGAATTCTTTCATAGACTGTGTCTCTCAAAGAGCGACTAAGAAAGACGAACAGTTTCCCCGCATTTTCAATCCATGTACAATACAGCACACAAGGTCTGCTGAGGAGGACATTTGGTTGACTTCTGATCATCACCATGACAATATTGAAATGAAATCAAGTGAAAACACACACAAACAAGTAAGGCTTTGTTCCTGGAGAAGATCAAAGTTCAGTGAACATTTAAAAGCATCAAGAAAAATTCTCAGCATTCCATTGTTAACATCTGTTCATTTATAAGAAATTAGGATATTCCAAACTAAGCAATTTAGGGGTATAAAGCCTACAAATGGAAAAATGAGTTCAAGCTTACTATGGTAAAATCTTTTCTCAAACTTCTAGATCTTTTTTCAAACATCAATAACAACATTGATATGTGCATGACTTATGTCAACTTTTCAACTGCATTTGCAAAAGTGACATAAATCAGAAACCAGAATCCTGTGAACATGTCAAAGAGCTTCATATCCGTGTTCGTAAGTGAAATGTGTATCATGCACCGCACCTGACCGGGATGTGTCCACATCCTGGAGTACTAAGTCATTAGCAGCAGTCTGAATGGGAATAAAAACAAGAGGAGTAACAGTTAAGGCACATTTCATACAATCTGTAGTCACTAACTAAAGGAAAAACTCTCAAGTTTTATTTTAAAGTTATTACCTTCAAATGTAGTTTATTCACAGGAGAATCTACAGGGCAAAATGGACATAATCAATTGCAGGTAATATGACAAAAACTAATCACACACATTTATGAGGAATGATTATCCATCAGGATTCTCATCCTCCTGTACAGCGTACATGCTTTGTACTGGTTGCTTGTTGTTTTGCTTCCAAAAGCATCATGAAAGAAATATGAATCCATCTTAAAATACAGAAGAAAGTATGGGAATATAGGATTAACAAAGAATGCAATGAAGCTTTCAAACGTGAGATGATTATTCTAATCACTGCAACTGAAATTAAAGTGTCCATTAGTAATGTGGACATACTGATTGAGTGGAGGAAACTGGATCTTTCCTTAAAGGAACAAATCACGACCCTGATAAAAATTAATCAAAGCTCATGGCCGTACGTAGAAATGTATCTCCAATTTTGATGCAACAAAATCATTTGCATCATAATCCTACAAATATTTATCACCTTGTTCAATTTGTCCTGTAATTTAATAAATACCCAGTTGTGTTGACAGCTGCCTTGAATGTATATTTCAGTTCTCATCCAAGTAATAACATGTTCTAAATTGATTTCTTGGACAGCTGCTTGTAGAATAAGACTTCATAAAAATATTCACTATTTACTACAATACAGGAGGGCTACATTTCTTCTATCCTCTCATTTAGCCATCTTAGTTTTATGATCCATTCATGACAGAAGCTTTTTCAAATGCAGGGAAGGAATAATGGACAATACACTTTCGATGTGAAATATGTTGTTAAAGTGGGGGGATGGTTAATTACAGAATAGTGAGGATTCAAATAAACTTGATGTTTAAAAACCAGTCTAGTCTATACTGACAATAACAATTTTAGTATTCAAGAAAAGATTTCAATTATTTTTCCAAATTATCAATGATTAGTTACACAATAACTTGGGTATGTTACCTCCCTCTACTATCTAAAATGATTTCCATGTAAAATCTAGATAAAACAATGCCTTTCCTCAATAAGTCAGATTTAAACCATTATCCCAAAATCCTTCTTCCAGAGAGCTCCACGGACATCTAACACCCATGCTAATCAGAGAGGGATCTGAGGACCAGCAACTTTGGTATCACCTGGTAGCTTGTTCGAAATAAAGAAATCCAGGCTTCGTGAGTCAGAGTCTGAGTATGATTGTATTATGTCAGCTTCCACATTCCTTTAGCTCAACTCTTCCTTCTGGAATCTAACCTTGAGCCTCCTCCCTATCGCATCTCGTGAACTAATTGTGTATTAAAAGTCATAATGTTTATTAATGATACATGAATCAGACTTTACCTCATGCCTCTCACCCAAACTAGACACTGCTTTTTATTTTTCCCAGTGCCCTTCTTCAGGCACATATGATGCTGTCCTATGAAACAGAAAATTAAATATATATATATATATATATATATATATATATATATATATATATATATATATATATATATATATATATATATATATATATCCCTGACCACACACACTTCAACTTGTCCACTGTAGATGAAACAGCTCTGTATGATCTGGACAGGAGCCCTGGTGGCGTGCTGGTTATGACTTGGACAGCCATGTGCAAAGTGGGCAGTTCAAATCCACCAACGTCTCCACGGGAGACAGATGGGGCTTTCCTACTCCAGTAAAGACCTAGTCTCTGAGATTCACAGGGGGCAGCCATTTCTACCGTGTGAGATAGGGTCATTATGAGCTAGCATCTACTCAATGGCAGTGAGATTGGAGTATTTGGGGGCATGATTAAAGGCTTCATTCCTTCATGAATTCCCTATGTGGAAGCTAGTCAGTAGAAAACTACTCCTCGAGTTGTCGACACTTAGAATTGAAATCCCCTTCCATAATATTCACCCCTTTTCTAATATCCCATGCTTCCTTCTTCTAAAGAAGTATTTGTTATTATCACCTGCTCCTGAGTGCCCCTGGTTTCTTTTCCCATTGTTTACTCATCGTACTCTGTTCTCTCCATTCTTCTTCTCCTCCTCTTTACACCTTTGTTCTTCCTTAATTTACTGACTTTCCATAATTTGGAATTGAAAGTAATAATTTTGTTTCTCTGGTGATGCTTTTCCATTAATCTGTTACTGACACCTTCTCTATACATCTATAAGGTATCTCCATCATACTTCTTTTTCTCCATTGTATATTTTCTTTCAGCTATCAGAATTTATCAGTACTCATGTCTAAAAAATTTCTCAAATGATTTTTGATACAGCTTTACCTGGTCTTTCTGATATATCTGGGGCTGCAACTAAATCATCAGCATTCTTCTGTGGAGACCTCTGGAGTACACTCTGTTAACATTAATGCCAATCATCAGTTTTACAAAGATTACTAATCCTTTTGTTGACAGCACCTATTTTAAAAGTAGTTACACTTAAACTTAGGGAAGCATGAATTGAAAAGCTAAACATTTCAATGATGCCATCTCATCTTTGTTTTCCAAATCCTGTCTATATTTTATATTTATTTAGGCATTAATTCTGTAAGCTGAGGATGAAATTCAGGGGAAATGTATTTATATAAAAAATACTGATTTATGGTATCTCTTTCTATAAACAAGCATCTTCAAGCAGCTAATTGTAGTCTGAATTTCCCCCTTTAAAAAAAAGAGCACTTAGGAAAAGTAGGTAACTAAACAAATGCTTTAATAAATATACTTGCTTGATATGGATTTCACTGAAGACAAAGTACTTATAAATGACAGTATTTTTAAAAGTAAAATGCCTGACAAGACACCATTGGGCACAGTATTGTCATGCTGACCATAAGCAGGCGATCTTCCATGTTCCTTGATGTAGGCAAACATGGGCTTTAGGAATGTAATTTTTTACCATAAAAAAAATGATCTTCAGTAAGGATTTTTTCCCTTTAGGTTATATTTAAATACCACCAAACAAGTACTCTAGTACAAAACATTTTTTCAACTTAAAGAGTATATGGGGGAAAAAAGCACTGTAAGTTTTCATAAAAGGAGAAGAATTTGGAAAACAAGCTCTGAAAATGTGTCAGACACTGCTTATGCACATCTTCCTTTCTACACAAAGCAGTAAGAATGATGATAAAGGTGACACGCGTACTTCCCACTTCGGAATCTCCCCAAATGTGAAGAGTAACATGGTGAACAAGGTAGGCAGGATCCGTTGTTCTCATAGGCAGAACCCTCACCGGATGCACTCCTTCCCACCCTAGACATTAGGGAGCTTCAATGTTACACTCTACCTGCCTAAAACCCACCCCCTCCGCCATCCCCAGCCACCCCAGAATAATGACTCTCGCAATATTCTGTAGCCTAACATTCTTTGTTTCCTTTGTATGAAGACTTAAAATGACCTGCAAATGTTTGTTGACTTGCTTTTCTGTTCCACCTACTGAAGCATAAGCTCTTGCCGGTATATTCAGCATCTCACTGCCATGCACGTAGTTGATATTTAATAACAGATAGGTATTTCCAGTTCAAACATTTAAAATCTCATCGGCAAAGTTTCAAGTGCCAAGTCACCGCACCAAATTTTGTTTTCTCTTTCTTATTCTACGTGCAGAATTCACATGCCTATGAGGCAATTGAAAATACCATGGCTGGGCCGCTGGCTTCTTATTCCTCAAGGTCCCATCCTCATTGTTTAATATGCTAAAGAGACCTGGAACTGCTAGAAGATTGACCTAAGGCGATGCGTGTTTGCATCTCTTGACTGCTGCTTCCATGAGCATTGACTGTGGATCCAAGCAACACAATATCCTTGCCCACACTTCAACCTTTTCTCCGTTTCTCATGTTGGCTATTGATCCAGGTGTGAGGATTTCCGTTTTCCCCTCCTGACTTCACCCTGGTTAAAACCCCCTCTCACCAAGCCCCCTCATTCCTTCTTCATTTCTCCTTGCTTTCTGACCCCGGGGACCCTCCTGTGGAAGTCAGATAGCTTGGCCTTGTGCGGAATCTCCATCTCTCTACCCACTCTCCTCGTCAACCCTCCCCCCAACCCTGTAAGATTTTAGTTCTTATCAGAGGAAGGTTTCCACACTGCCTGGAAGCCTAGGAGCAAGTCTCTGTGTCTCCCTCTCCCATACATGGTGAACTGCTTGTAAATGGGGCACACCTCTGCCTGACCGCCCCTGCTTTAAATCCCCTCTCACCTCCAAGCACCAGTCTCCCTGTTCTCTACTCCTGGGAAACTATGCATGGAAATAGGGTCGTGTGGTGTGGCGAGGAACTGCCATATGTCTCCCCTCTGATGGAGGCAACTGTGTCTGTCCTTAGAGGAGCATAATCCCTCCACTAATGATAAGCTCCCTGAGAGCCGGAAAGCGGAATGAGCCCAAACAGGGACCCTTTCTTATAGACACAATACTATCAGTCGGCTGCCCTCTCCCTATAGGATATGTTGCTTATTTTATGTATTTTCCAATTCATAAAAATATGTATTTATGATGATGGAAGACCTGTAACTGACACTGTCTGTGAATGTGCCTGGCAATATGCACCTAATCAGTCCCACTGGTCTGAGTGCGACCAGTACACTCTCTAGAGACCCAGGTCTTGTGCCATAGAACACCAGGACAATGAATTCTGGATTTTCAAAGTACACAATATGCTCCAAAAGCCACACCAGCGGGGTCTGATATAAAAACCCCACTATGTGTAGTAGCCTTGACATCAAATATACCTACACACTGGGGCCTTAGGACTGAAATCACATGGTGTGTGAGGACATAGAAAATGGCTATACCAAGAGTATTTATTGTCAGTAGGTGGACAAACATTTACTTACATCTTCAAAGCTGTACAGATTCCTTTCTATGGAGATGGCACTGAAGGCAAACAAGGAAGTCCTTTACTCTCCCCAAACGAAAGCCAAAGCAAAGGCTTTAAAGCCCAAGAAGGCTGTGCTCTAAGGTGTCCACTGACACCACAAAAAAAGAATATCCAGAAGCCCCCCACTTTCAGGACCCCAAGTCTCTGAGACTAAGAAGGCAGCCCAAATACCCTGGGGAGAGTGCCTCCAACAGAAACACAAACTAGACCACATGTCTTCATCAAGTTCCCCTTGACCAAGGAGTCTTCCATGAAGAAGATCGAAGATAACATCACACTTGTGTTCACTGTGGCTGTCAAAGGCAAAAAGCACCAGATCAAACAGGCTGTGAAGAAGATCTATGACATTGACATAGCCAAGGTCAACACCTTGCTCTGGCTTGAAGGTGACAAGAATGCATATGTTCAACTGGCTCCTGACAATGATGCCTTTACATGTTGCCCACAAAATCAGAATCATCTAAATGGAGCCCAGCTGGCTAATGCAAAATACAAACTTTTTGAATACAAAAAAAAGATGAAAGACCTGTGACACTGTCAGTGAATATTATTGTAACTTTGTCCTGACCCCAATTCCCATTGTTTACAAAGAGTCCTCAGTCCCAGAATGTACCTTATATAAGTGAATAATCCAGGTATTGTAATAGTCGTTAGCCTACACTTGTTCAAATTCCTTCTCTCAGTACTCTTTTAATCATTAGTTCCATCGCCTAATAAAAGATAGGCCAAAAGCTCTAATGACTATAGATGCCAAGATCTCCAGTGCAATACTAGTCAACAGAATTACAAAAAAAAAAAAAAAATCAGGCAGCAAGATCAAGTGAAATTGCTACTGAATGTGCAAGGATGAATTAATAGTAGGAAAAAAAATCAATGCAAGTGATAACATAAGCAAAATAATTAAGAAGAGCCAAATGGTCATATCAATCTAGGCAGAAAAGGCATTTGGGAAAATACGGCATCTCTTCCCAATTACAACACTCAACAAAATAAGTATAGAAGGGAAGTCCCTCAACCTAATAAACACCATATATGCAAAACTGGTCGTTTGCTATTCACTGAATAGACAGACATTGAAATGGCTTCTTTTTTCTTTGAACTAGTACTAGGCAATCTTACACGCTTATGTAATATAATTTTGGGTGTTTCGGTGAGAGCCAAAAACATTAAAAAAGAGAGGAAGGTATCCTCATTGCATAGAAGAAATAAAAATTGCTTTATCTGCAGATGACATGTAATGCTATATATAGAACATACCAAAGATTTGATCAAACCATTGCTGAAACTAATTGAAAATTTGGCAGCACAGCAGGTATTGAGATCAACATGTAGAAATCACTCAGTCTTCTATTTTAAGGGTGATATTCCCGAAAAAGATTTTCAAAGAGCATTGTCATTTACAATAACTACACAAAAATATTTCTAGGAGTAAATACTAGAGAAACAACAGGTGTATACAAATGAAATTCCAAATTACTCTTTAAGAAATGAAAAAAGAATTTACACCAATAGAACACGTTACCATGGCCCTAGATATGCAGATCAAATATAGCAAAAATGTTATTATTACCAAAATTACTTTACAAATCCAAATCAATTCTGATCCAAACTCCACTATAATTTTTTCAGAGAAACTGGGAAACAAATTTCCAACATCTATGGAAAGGAAAGAAACCCAGAATAAGTAAAACAGCATTAAAAAATTAAAACAAAGTCTGAGACCTCTCTCTCTCAGACCTGAAAACCTACTATGTAGCCATAACAATCACAACAGTAATCACAACTCATTCGATGACAGATATGAAGAACAATGGATTACAATTGAAGACCCAGATATAAACCAGTTAACTAAAGGCATCTAAATTTTAATCAAGTAATAAAACACACTAAATGGGCTCAAGACAGTCTTTTCAACAAATGGTGAGGCAAAAACTGGAGCTTCACCTGCAAAAGAATGATACAAGACCCCTATGTCACACCATGTGCCAAAACAACCTCAAGAGGGACCAAAGACCTAAATATAAATTACACAATTATGAATAGCATCAATGAAAAACAAGGAACAAACTTTGTGACTCTGATACTAGACATAAAGACACAACCAAACAAAATTTAAAATATCTACACTCACTATAGAAGACACAACAAAGAACCAGGACCTACTCAAAAGACCCCATTCAAGCACAACAAAGACTTCATCAAAAGGGTCACTGAGACCCCCACAGACTGGGAAAAAATGCTAACTTATAATAGATCATATGAAGGGTTAATGTCCAAAATCTGTAAAGAACCCCAACCTGTATTGGGTCCTAAAGTTTTCCCTGTTTTCATTGATGCTCTTAACAAGAAAAATACAAACAAAACACTTAGAAAGCGAGCACAAGCACAAATAGACAATGTCCCAAGGATAAATACAGGCCCCCCACAAATGTATGAAGAAATCTTCATGATCATTAGCAACCAGAAAAATACAAATTCAAACACGAATGAGGTATCACTTCACAATGACACTTTTTGTAAAATTCAATGAGACAAAAACTAACAAATGCCCCAATAGTGGGGATGATAAGAATGCTTTAACGATGATGGTGAGAATGTAGAATTGTACAGCGGCACTTCTTAAAACAAATACACATCTATAAACCTCATGATCCAGCAGTCTCTCTCCTGGGAATATAACCAAAAGAAATAACACAAACTGACATATGTACAGGTATATTTATTGCAGCAGTTTTTGCAATAGCAAAAACATGGAGGCAGCCTAAAACCCCAAACTCTAGAGGCACGTATAAGCGAGCTATGGAACATTCACACTACGGAATTTTATGAATTGGAAAAAGACAATGACAATTCTCTTAAACACTTTAAGACGTGGAGAAAACTGGAGAACATTTTGCTTAGCAAACTGCATCTTACAAAGATACTTATGTCATCCTTGTGATAAGGAAAAGCAAGAAGCAATGTGGTTTACACAGTATCATGATGCCCAGGGATTGGGGTAGGAACAGGGAGAGGGGAGGGATGAGGTGGAGACAATGACAACAACATTACAAGGGAGGGTTTAGCAGATAAAAAATTAAAATGACTTCATAAAAATAAAAACATCCTCCACACTCCTTTCCCCTGAAATCTAAATACTAGTCTAAGTGGCTAAGAAACAGAGAAAAGTAAAATGGTCTTGAAGAATTTAGTGGCATACAAGTTCACTGCAAACATAATAAAATCAAGTAAACGCATCCTCTTTAGCTTATTAACATCCCCGTACACTTACAGTAAAATTACAAAAAAAGTTTAAAGAGGTAGTACCTCAGAAATCCAGTATGTTTTTCTTTGATGCTCTTCTTGTGATCTTAATCTTGACCTCACCTCTGTAAAACGTAGTTACAGAGGCATGAATAAGAATATATACCACTGCGCATAGGAAACAGAAATACAAGTCTATCTCCACTCAGGAAAGTGTCAATCAAGTACAAGGGTTGAAGCGTTGTAGGACAAAGTTGCTGGAAGCAGTAATTGAGAGCCTTAGGAAAAGAACTAGCTAATGAATAATATTTAAATGGCATAGATATTTTTGAATCAACTGATTCTCACTTGAGTACATATTAGTAGCATTTAAACCTAGAACAATTTTCAGGCAGGCACTGACTTACGGCTTGTATTACCTTCTTGTTTTCCATCCACAGCAGTCACTGGGTGTCTTCTTTGCACTGTTGCAGGAACCTTCGAAACAGTAAGTCTGCCTTTGTCTTCTTTTGGTTCTAGCTGTGTTTCTTCTTCCTAGAATGGAAAGAAAGTCAACTTTGCAAGCAATATATTCACTCCCTCACTCCCGCTCTCAAGCAATCCATCCATCAGCCACAAGCCCTACCATATACATTCGACACTTTTCCCCTTTGGCTCTTTCTCTTAGTGAGGGAAGCAAAAGCCTCAGCCCTGGTCAGGACTGGGACTCATAGCAAGGCTTATAGTACTGAGAACTGTTCTCGGGGTTCTGAGCCTGTAAGTCTTCAGGGGGGTAGAGTGCCTCATCTTTCTCCTGAGGATTAGATAGTGGGATGGATCATCCACCGATTCTTTGGGTAGCAATCCAATATTTAATGCACTGAGCCATTACTCACTCACTCACTCACTCACTCACTCACTCACTCACTCACTGCTCCGGAGTCAACTCTGACTCAGAGTGACCCCTTGTGGTTTTCTGAGACTGTCACTGTAACTGGGAGCTGCAGCTGGCTGTGGACTGCAGACCACGCAGATCACAACCCAGGGCATAACCAATAGGCCTCCATCATGGAACCATCAGAGCTTCTTAGTAAAGGACAATTCCAAGACCAAACTCTTGTCAGCGAGTCAATATTATTGGACAGGGTAGAATTGCTCCTTTGCATTGCAGATACTGTAACTCTTTACTGGAGTAGTGAGCCCAGTTTTTCTCCTAAGTAGGAGTAAAGATACATCAAAGAGTAATAATAGCTAGAAAAGTATTTACCTAAATCTTTCTCCTAAATTCCCTGGTGACTCAGGTTTGATATGTCCTAATCTGAACACATTTCCTCATTTTTCTAATTTATGTTTAGTACAATGTAATTCCTCTGCTAAAAATTATGAGGGCCTATATGAATGCAAACGAGGGGCTCTAGAGAGACCCAAAGCATATCTGTAGACAATTGGATATCCCCCCTCCCATTACAAACAAACACACACACACACACACACACACACACACGAAGGGTTATAAGGAAGGGATGATTCAACCAAGGTGAACTTTAGCACCAACAAAACACATCATTCCTCTAGTTTCTGAATGTTTCCTCCCTCAACCCATCCACCCTACTAACATGACCCAGTTCTACCTTTTGATTCTGGCTAGATCAGAGAATACTCATTGATAGAGCTAAGAGCGCTCCACACATGGGATTCGGGGAAGATAAAGCCCCCGGGAACAGTAGTGGGAGTAGCAATATCATGAGGGGAGGGGGATGGCCAGGGTGGGGGAAAAGGGGAAAAAGGGGAACACATCATAAGTTGGATATATAGCTCCCCTTAATGTGGGCGGATGAATAACAGAAACATGGGTGGGTGGGTGGAGGGAGACAAGGAACAGTTGTAAGATACACAATAATAAAAACAATATATAATTGATCAAAGATTCAAAAGGTTGGGATGGTTGGTGGAGGTGGGGTAAACGAGGAGCTTATATCAAGGGCTCAAGTAGAAAATATTTTGGAAATGATGATGGCAACTTATATACAAATATTCTTGATACAATCAATTTATGGAATGTTACAAGTGCTGTAAGAGCCCCCAATAAAATGATTTAAAAAATTATCAGGGAAACTTCCTATAAGAGGAAGTTGAAAGTTTACCCCTAATAAATGTATGCTAATTTCACCACATTTCCTCGCTCTCCACTTCTCTTACCATGCTGTTCTTTCATGCCTCACCCCTTTGCTCAGGCTAGGATGTCCTTTACACACACTTTGTTCATCTTTCCTGACCGGCCACATGATGATAACATTTATTAGATGTCAGAAGGAGAACTTTTGATTCCTGCATGCCCTTACTGTAATAACATTCACTAATTGGACAAATTACAGTTAAAGTAGCTGTTCTCTGTCAACCTTACTATTGATTTTGTAAGACTGGACAGATTCTACTCATCTCTGTCATCTTGTTTCTTATTGAATTAATTCATCTTGTTTCTTCTACAATTAATTCAATTATTCAATCCCTTTTTCATTTTTCCTCACTCTCTTCATCTTAATCTTCTTAAATGAAATTTCCACTTGAAATTCCAGTCCTATTAAAATGCGTCTTTATATCTTTGCCCGGTTGGTGTTGCTATCTAATTGTTTTCCTCCCATAATGGCATACCCAAAATTGTTCAGTACCACCAACTTTGTCTAAATCTCAATCTTATATAGTTCCCTAGATAATTTTGCTAGTCTTTGTCCTCGTTTCATTTGATTGTATTCAGGACACCTCTTTTTAACTCAATCCCTCATCATCCTCATTCTGATGAACAGTGGGATGGAGGGTAAGGGGAAGAGCCTAGGGAAAAGGCAAAACCCAAATAAACAACTGACATTTACTTTGAGTGCATGTGAAGCGGTTAACCTGAGAGCAGGATCAGATGAAAGAATGGCTGAATTAAAAGACCCTTTGACTTTCATTTGTCCCTTTGGAAGAGTTTTAGACACATTTTCATGGTCACTGTTAGAACTATTCTTTGTGGGTGATAGGATGTGAATGTTTCTTGATTTTAAGTGATCCTTTAGGAAGAGATTTACACATGTCTTCATCATCCTGATTATGATTGTTCTTGGCAGGATAGAACTCACCTTGACTTTAATTGTTCCCCTAAAAGTTTCAGACACTCCTTTATCATGACTATCAGAACCATAATTTGTAGGATGATAAGGACCCACTTTGATTGTAATTCCTCCCTTAGGAATGGCTTCAGACCCATGTTCCCCTTGACTACTACAAAGACTATCTTAAGTATTCAACTCTCTTAGTGATATAACATTGGTAGTTTCAACATCTGCAAAATAAAAGAATGCATGACGATGTCTATATTTTCAAGTTCATGAATAATGCAAGGTTAGGAAGTGTGCAAATAACTTACCTTGCTTCTTCGATTGCTGAAATTCCTGGAGCAATTTAACTAAGTTGGGCTTAGGGGGACCCTAATGGAAAAGAAAATTAATACCAAGTATTAAAATAGATCAATTGTTTCTCATAATATATGATCTAACACAGAGAGCTTAAGATTTGGGTCCTGCAGACATGGATTCCAATCACAGTCTTCTTGTCTACTGAGAAACATCATAAACATCCCCAAAATGTGACTCACCTTGCTTCTCTAATTTCTTATATACCTGCCATGATATCCATTAGATAATTTTCTTCACCAAAATAACATAGAACAAAAATGTACCTTGGGGTAGTATTATTTTTAAACACTACAATTATTTTTACCTACTAGCAATTGACAGCAAACTTAATTGTGATATTTCTAAATGTCTTCAGCTTCATGTTGACCTAATTTTCTATGATCTTATAAGTTATCTCATGTGAGGGAAAATGTGAGAGTGTAATTCACAATAGTATTCTATTTGGAAATCGTGGAATTACAAACAGTGTAGGTTCCCTTCATTCTCAAAAAGTTAAAGAGGGATGATTATATCAATTGAAGTCTTTGCAAGAAAAACAGAAGAAAACTTTTTAGAGAATGAGAATGTGTGCCAACACTAATGCATACACAAACATGTGCATACACGTGTACATGCACACAGCTACCGAGCAGAAAGTTCTAAACTTGTTCGTTGACAATGAAAATAGAAAGCAAGGGGCAGAGAAAATCAATATGTAACAAATGTCCATATGACTGAAAAACTCGACAGTGGTCAATAATTTCTTTTTTAGGGTAGAAAGAAAAAGGAACGGGGAGAAAATGACAGGATTAGCTAATATCGTATAAATTCAGGGAGAAAAAAGGAAAAAAAGCTGTACAACAAAGAGCGAGAAAATAAACACAACTTTGAAATTAATGAGGTATTTTTGAACAGTTAATTAATCAGAACATAAAATACTTTTAATATGCATTTTATTTTTGGTAGGTCTGTCATCTCTATTTCCATCTAGCATGCATGTTTCTTTGGTTGCATTTGATACTCTCGTGTGCCCTGCAATAGGGCACTTATTTTGGTCTCTCTTTTCGCTTGAAGATCTTCATTGCTCTGGGACTGATATTTCAGTCCTACTCCCTCGAGTTCCCTTGAGTTCTGAGTCTTAGTTCATTCTTCTGCAGATAGATTCTTGGCCCTTAGTGGAAGATCAATTATCTATAGGTGAATGGTTTTATCTCTGGGTTCTCGATTCTGTTCCATGGCATCATTGTACCAGTACCGGGGTTTCTTTTTATTATGTGGCTGCTGTAACAGGTTTTAAAATCATGAGGTGAGAGGCCTCCTACTTTGTTCTTCTTCTTCTTTTAAATCATTTTATCGGGGCTCCTACAACTCTTAACACAATACTCTATTCTTCTTAAGTAGTTTTTTGTTTATATACTGTGTCTCTTTGTTCTCCATGTTAACCTCCCCTCCCCATTTCTTTAAATAATTAGCTTGAAATCTGGATTGGTGGCTTAGTGGTTATGTGTAGAGCTGCTAACCTCAAGATCAGCATTTCAAAACTACTAGCTGCTCCATGGGAGCAAGACATGGCAGTTCCAAACGACCAGTTGTTCCAAGAGAGAAAACCTGGCTTTCTATTCCCTTAAAGACTTACCGTCTCAGAACCCACCTAGGTTTGTCCTATAGGTTTGCTATGAGCCAGAATCTATCCCCATCCAGTGAGTTTGGTTGGGGTTTGTTTTTTGGGGAAGTATTGACTTTTCCCAATAGTCAGCCTTCCTATCCATGAACAGGGGGGTGTCCTTTGGTCGCTCAAAATAGCGTTTTCTAGTTTACTTTGCATAGATCTTTTGTTTCTCTGGTTATGTGGTTATTATAAATTTTTATTCTCTGGTTATGATTTCTTGATTTACTTTTCAGAGCTCTCTAGGTTAGTGTATAGGAATCTGTATGATTTCTGTATGCTGACCTTGCGCTCTGCTCCATTGTCAAATCTTTCAATTGTTTCAATCGATCTTTTGGACAAGTTTTGGGGGTTTCTACTTATGGAATGGCGTTATCTAAAAGCACAGTTTACTGCTTTGCCAGTTTGGTAGCTATTGACCACCTTTTGCTATCTAATAGCTCTGGTTAAGTCTTCCAGCACAATATGGAGTGTTTACTAGTTCCAACACAATATTGAATCAGAGGGAAATGCTCTGTTTCTTCCCATTGAATGAGATGTTGGCCTTTGGTTTTGCAAATATGTTCATTATTACATTGAGAAATTTCCTGTCGATTCCCATTGTACTGTTTGTTTTTTTTAAATCAGGAATTGGCATCAGATTGATCAAATGCCTGTATTGCGTCGATTAGGTCTTGTAGTTCTTTTTTTTTCCCTTTTATTGTTTATACAGTGGATTACATTGACTTTTTCTCTTGGTGAGCCATATGTGTGTACCTGGCATGAGTCCCACCTGATCATGATGTTTGTTGGACTGTTTGTTTTTTTATGTTCAATTCTGTTGGCCCACATTGTGCTGGCATGATTTGCATCTACATTTATACAGAAGATTGATCTGTAAATTTGTGTGTCCTGCTAATATCATTGCCTGGTTTTCGTATCAGGGTTTTGTTCGTATTACAATATGAGTTCAGGAGTTTGCCACCCCATTCTATATTGTGGCATAATTTGTGAAAATTTTCTATCAACTTGATTCTAAATGTGTGGTAGAATTCCCTGGTGAAGCTATCTGGCCTTGAATCTTTTTGGTTGGACCTTTTAAAATCTCCCGATGGATTGATTTCATTGTTATGTGACTGTCCATGTTTTCTACCTCAGTTGGTATTAATTTGTGTAGACGTTGTGCTTATAGAAAATTGTTCATTTCCTCTAAAAGTTCAAATTTGTTGAAGTACAGTCTTTTATAGTTTTGGGCTATTAGCTTTGTTTTTAAATTCTGTTGTGATGTCACTCCTTTCATTGATTGGTAGTTGTACTTTTATTTTTTCCTCTGTCAAATTTGCTAGTGGTTTGTCCATTTCATTGATCCTTCCAAAGAATCAATGTTTTGTTCTTTTCTACTCTTCCCCTATCTTTTGAATTCACTTATTCTGCTCCAATTTTTAAAGTATTTCCTTCCAGTCAATGGACGTTTCCTTTTTCACTCTAGTTCTGAATGTTGAATGTGTTGGTTTAAAATGTACGTTTTTTGTTCTCTTCTTTTATGTACAAGTCATTACTGTAAAATTTCCTTCTGAATACTGCTTTTGCTAAGATTTTGGTATGCTGTATTACGTTCGCAATTGTTTCAAGACCTTTTAAATTTAATTCTTTATTTCAACACTTACACAGTACTTTTTAGACAGTGGCTGTGAATTTTCCATGTATTTGATTTTTATCCCTTGCTCTTTCTATGGTGGGGTTCTAATGTTTGAGTGTTGTGTTGAGAAAACAGGTTGTAGTGTTTTTGAATTTATTAAGGCTTGCTTTGTGTCCTAACTTATCTATTGTAGAGGATATTCCATATGCTCTAAAAAATAATGTAACCTGTGTTGCTGACAGGTGTTTTCCATATATACCTAAGCCATACAGTTTATTGATGGAGCTGGTTAGTTCTTCGGTACCTTTATTAAGTTCCTCGCCGATGATCTCTCTGGTCTTAAGGATGGTTTGTTGATGTTTCCTTCTGTTATGATTGTAATGTCTATTTGGATTAATGTATTGTGGAGGCCTTTCATTAGATGCATGGGTGTTTATTAGGGCTATGTCTTCCTGCTCTTCTCCTTTTCATCATTATGTAGTACCTTGCTTTGTCTCTCATAGCGGATTTTGCATAGAAGAAAGCTTTATCAGTGATTAATATTGCTACTCTTGCTTTGGGGGTGGGGTTCTTTGATTGTGCTGTGAACTGAGGTTTTTCCCCCTCCAGTTTAGGTTTTCAGTCCATTCTTGTGTTGCTATAAAAGCTGTGCTTCTTCCTTGAAAAAATTACTTTATGGATATAAAATTCACATATTAGTCACTCACTTCCATAGTTAAGTCATATTTTAAAAGTTGTATGTACAACATCACAATCTATTCTAGTCCTCCATCACTGCATTCATTATTTGCGGACCAATTCACTCACACTCCCCCCTCTCATCTTTGTTAAGCCCTCACATCAGTTTGTCCTCATGCATCCATTCTTCTGTGCAGCAGGAACTAGGAAACCAGGCGATAAAACACAAACAGAATGACACAGAAAGAAAAATAATAATATAAAGATAAAACTGAAGATAAAGGCAAGAAAGAAAGGACTTCCAGCAATTCAAACATAGATAGATAGATAGATAGATAGATAGATAGATAGATAGATAGATAGATAGATAAAAAGCCAGAGAGGAAATTAATATGGTGGTGTAAGGCAAATGCCAATTGGGAATTTTAACCATTGGAAAAGAAACCCAACACACTACATTGCCTTCCTTGACTGTTACAGTGGAATAAGCGAGGAATATTTAATCCCAGAGCAAATTCATCTTGGTTCAAGAGGAAGGTCAATTGACCGGGTACCAAAATATGCCACAGTTGTGAGGATCATAGTCAAGTTTGCAATAATCCCTGATAGTCAAGCTGTTAGTGTCCCTTGACTGTGGCCAGAGGGGATCTACCAGAGTGTTAATCTGAGTAAATACTCTGCAAATAGATTGTCAGCACTCACTGTCCTCTATAGCCTTCTCTAAATTGCCTGTTCACAATTTAAGCTCTATTCCTTGCCCCTTCATCATATTTGGATTGTGTTACTGTCATCTTTGGATCAAACAGGCTGGTGTGCTTTTCCCATCATCTCTGGCTCCAAAGGATGTGTTTCTCTTAAGCTGCATATTGATGGTCCTTTTCTTATCCACCCTAGCCTTTTTTTGTTTTATGTTTTTCTTTCACCACTCTTCTTATCTGTCTCTTGACTAGTCCATTTAATCCACTTACATTCGGTTTCATCATTGAGTTGTGTGCATTTGTTGCTGTCATTGTGCTGTGGTTTTATTTATTTATTTTTGGTATAGTTTTATTATTCCCAATTTTGTCTTCTGTTCTTGAATTTTCTTACCCCCCCCCTTTCACTTATTGTTATTTTTAATGACTATTAGAGTTTTCCATCTTTTTATTTCGATGAGGTTTTCCCATTACCTTTCAGGCTACCTCAGTTCTTATAATCCTCCCATATTTTAAGGAGCTCTGGTGGTGATGGAGCCCTGGTGATGTAATGGTTAAGTGCTGGGCTTTGATCCAAATGGTAGGGAGTCCAAAACCAGCAGCAGCTCCATGGGGGGAAAGCCCTGCTTCTCCTGCAAACCCTTACCTTCTGGGGAACACACAGGGGTTGGCCATCAGTTAGCATGGGCTCCATGGCAGTGAGGCTTTTTCTCTCTTGAAAAGGACTTATCTTTTCCACTTGAATGCTTCCCAGCTATTTTATCCCCTCTGTTCTCATAGTTGGGTTTTTTCCCCTGCATTGTGGAATAACATGTTTTCTTTTATTTTCTTTTTAATCTTATAATTCTACTTTATTTTGAATTCTGTTATACATAGGTTAACGTGTGGGCATTGGTGGCCTTGTTATCTCAAGTGTTTGTCTGCTGTACTATTGTGAATCTGGACTAGTTTTTATCAATTTCTTTAATATTTCCTTCTCTGTAAATACCCTTAATTCTACAGTATACTTGAGCAATGCTATTCTACATATAAAATTCTTGGCTGGAATTTTTTTTCCTTCAGTGTATTATATGTCATTCTACTGTCTTCTTGCCTGTGAGGTGTCTGCTTAGAAATCTAAGCATATTCTTCTTCTTCTAATTTTAAGGGTCGTTTAGTTCCTAGCTCCTCTACGACTCTCACGTTGTCCTTCTTATTGAACATTTTGACTATACTATGTCACAATGATTTTCTTTTGGAATTTTTCTTTTGGGGGTTCTCTCAGCATCCTGAATCATTATTTTTTCCTCTTTTGGGCTGTCAGGTAAGTTTTCTTCCATCAAACCTTGGACTATTTTCTCTGCTCCATTTCTTGGCTACTTCCTGTGTCAGAATTCTAATGAGTTGTAAGTTATTCCTCTTGACAGTGTCCTACAAATTGTGTAACAATTCTGCAGACTTTTCTTCTTTTACTAGATTGCTCTTGTCCATTGGATTCGGGAAATTTTTTTTCTTAAGGTGCACTAATTTTGGTTTCCCATTGCTTCAATTGTTATTTTGAACTTTGTCAAAGTTCAAAATGTTGTCTAATTCTTTTCCTTTTGGATTAAGATTTAGAATTTTATTTTTGTTAATGATGTAATGATTCTAGTTTTCTAATTTTTTCTGTAGATCTCTCAATCTTTTTCTCCATCTGTTGAAATGATCAGAACAAATTTCTCCTTAATTCTTTTTCTGGTGATACCAGAGCTTTTGACTGTTTTTTAAAGGAAAAATTAAATTAAGGGGAAAATCATTACAGTTTTTAAGAGTTCTTCCCTTTGCCACAGAACAAAGGAGGGTGGTGACCAGCATCCCTTAAAGTGCAATGTGAGATCCCCTCCCCTCAATACTGCAAAACTTTCTGGCAGTTAGAGGTAGCATGAGGGGAGTGCAGGCAGTTGAACAAGAGCAAGAGGCGGGCTAACAGCATGGGGTGAGTACAATGGGAACACCAAGGAAGCAATGGATAAGAGCTCAGGAGAGTGACCAGGTGGTGGAGGTGCAGTGAGATGTCAACAGTGTGTCAAGGGGCTGGGAAACCACCAGGGAAATGTGGGACACTGACACTTGTCAGTCCTGCAGGTTCAGTGCAGACTCTGGAGCTCCAATCCACCAGTGGGGGTGTACACCTGTATCTCCCCTGAACTCTCCAGGTCTCTGGAGAAACAGAGCTGGCTCATCCCCTTCCCCATTCTCCCCAAGGGCGAGAGAGATCCACCCATTCGTCCTCTTCTCCTGTCCACACCCACTGTTCTGTTCACTTAACTTCCATTCTTGTCTTCCAAGCATCCAGGCACCTGGTTTTTCTTCTACTTTTTTGTAGCTGTACTTTTCCTGTGCATATACCTAAGTGGTCATATTGAACCAGAAGTCTAAAGATGGTTTATTTTAGTTAAATCATGCATCCTGCTGTCAGATGAAGACATTTAAATGTAAGCTTAGTGGAATGCATTGGAAAATACAGTGGAATCCTGTTGGAAAGAAAGTTTAAATTTCAAAATATCCACAATTCCTCAGATCCCAGTAGTCTACATATAGAACCAAGAGTGGAATGGAGAACCAGTGTTCTCTCAAAACATATGTGCAATATCAAAATAAAAGCATCCAAGAATATATTTTAGGACTCAGAGATATGGAGAGATGTAATAAGTATTATACTAATTATAATAATTAATTCGATCATGAAATTTTTATTTAGGTTTAAGAATTGTAAAACTCATATTAGGAGGACTTGATCTTCATTTTTCTTCTTCATTATGGGAAAATCTCCTAAATATAGTGTTGTCACGACTATGAATTTTCCTAATCATTCTGTTTTCAGTTCACGCGTCCCTTTCTTTTTCACATCAGTTTAAAGTAAAAATAAATGAAGTTCAATTAGCCATGCTTGACTACATTTTAACAGCTTTTCATTGCCACTATGCAATAAACCCATGCTTAATTTCATGAGTACACAGTACACAAGACTAATTTCAGGAGAAAGTAATTTACCTTGGGTTCTGAGCCAAAGATATCATCATCAGAAAGCCACGGATCATCAGGTCCATATTCCTTTGAAAGGCTTTAGAACAAAAATATACCATAAAATAAGTGAGTTTATGTCACACAAAAAGCTGTGAAAATTTGGCAATTTGCTACATTTTCAAAGAAATAAGGTGATCTCCTAGTATTTTATTGCCAAGCCACACATATCTCCAGCCTGGTTATTATCATATGCCTGCTAGATTAATTTGTAATATATTGATGTAGTGGGGCTTACAAATTATGTTGTAAAGATCATTCCACATAGTGTACTTATGAAAACACTGGTAAAAGGGAGTTGGGGGAGCACATGAGGAAAGACTTTGGATATGGTGCATTAAAATATGGGTATATTGTACCTGTCATTTTATAGATAACAGTACACTTCAAAAGAACATGAAGTTGTCTGTTTCTAAGTTGGTGTTTCCCTGTCAATGATGCAGTCATTGCAGAGTAGCTTGCTGCATCCAGTGCCCCGCCCTCCCCCACAAGGCCCAAAGGGCTCCTTCATCTCCTGAGTTGCCTCCAACCTTGAAATTTATGTGCTATAATTTTATCAATGGGAAAAGAGGAATAATACCTGGTTGGCAGGAATGGGAAAAACACAAGAACAGAAGAGACACCAGAAAAGCAGAAACAAATATTTATAACTAAGTAATGATTACAGAAAATACAGAGATGAATAGCAAATTATACTAGAGACATTTTAAAACATCACACAAAAAGTAGGCTGAATGGGAAACACATTCTTAGCAGGGAGAATAGGGAGATGTCATCTCACATACTTTGGACATGCTATCAGGAGAGAATACAGTTCTGGTAACAGGTCACTGTGCTTGATAAAGCTGAAGGTCTGTGAAAATGAAGACGACCTCCAAAGAGAGGCACTGATGGAATAGCACACCAATATAATAGTGACAATGGCACAGGACCCAGCAATATTGTGTTCTGTCATGTATCATCGTTGTTTCCAGGTGTCTCTGAGTCAGTTCCGACCTACGCACCAGAATGAAACAGTGACTGCCCTGAGCAAACAACTACTTTCATGTGTGCGCACACTGTTGTAGCAACTGCTTCAATCCCATTGAGGGTCTTCTCTGCAAGCCTGGCCCTCTCTATTACCAACCATGATGTCCTTTTTCCAAGGAATGGTCAATTGTGTTGCTATACACAACAGATGGGATCACAGAAAAAAGAAATCAAGAAGTTAGTACCCTTCATAAAAGCCTAGCATAAACTGAGATATCTATAGGAATATACCTAACCCAAAACAAAAAAAAAACCCAAAAGATCTGTACAAGGAAAAATACAGAACATTATTACAAGAAACCTAAATGTACCTTCAAAAATGGAAGAATATCCCATGCTCGTGGATCAGAAGATGCAATATTGTAAAGTTGTCGATCCTACCTGAAGCCCTATTTAAGTTTAATACAATCCCGATACAAATACCAACGTCATTTTTTTTGAAAGAAATGGAAAAGGTACTACCAACTACATATGGAAAGAGAAGAAGCTCAGAATTGGCAAAGAACTCCTCTAGAAACAGAACAAAGAGGGAGGGCTTGCATTATCTGACTTTTAAACTTATTTATACAGCCACAGTTGTCAAAACAGCACGCACTGGTATAATGATACACAGACCAATGGTTAGGAACAGATCATCCTGAAATGAAATCATCAGCATACAGGCAACTGAGGATGCAATTCAGGGAGAGTGGCTGCTCTGACCCACCCACATGGGCGCAAACCCAGAGGTGAGTGCAACAGACCAGCGATGCGACCAAAGCCACCAAATCCTTGAGGAATCTCGATTATCGACTTCTTACTTGGGGGCAGGGAGGGGCAGTGCATGGAAGCTCATCTGAACTGGTTGGGGTTACTCACAAGGGAGCCACACTGAAAGTCTAAAGGTTTAAGAAGGGGTGGGAGTGGGCTCATTAGACCACTCCATCCCTGACTGCAGGAAGTGCAATGGGAACTTGCAGGAGGTGCGCCTTCTGGTCAGGAAGTCTGAGGACTAAAAGAGTCTAAGTGCTATTAGGTAAGTGCGTCCCAGGATATGGAACCCAGGAAGAAAAGGGGACTGGACCGATGGATTAAAAGACGTCCTGCTTGCTATTTAACAGAGAGATAGTCATCTACTCTGGGACAGATTATCAGTTAGACTTGGAGCTATTTGTATGTTCTTTCTTTTTTTGTGTTTTTCCCTTTCAATATGGAGTCTGTCTATACACGATAGGGAAGGTAAACAACCCCAAGGAGACACTGATGGGACCAAACGGGGGTGTCAGTGGTGAGTCAATAACGACTGGGACAGGGGAAGAGGGAGGGTTCTAAAATTGATAGTGAGGAGGGTGCAGTGTTCCTAGTTCTCTTTGATCAAATGAAATGTATCGAGAGGAATTTCTGAGAGGTGAATGATGGGTAAACATGATACTTGGGCAGGAGTTAAGAAAAAGAGGACAGAAGAAGAAAGTAGAAATTATATATAGGTATACATATATGGGTATGTATGTATGTAATTCATAAAGTTGTAAAGATAGGTGTGTTTGTCAAAGTGCGTGCGTGCACACACATACACATCTAAATACAAGGAGGAAGCAGGTGGGCTTTTGGTATCTATGTTAATCTTGCCTCAGGACAAGAACAGATTGCTCTAATAAAGTGGCACTGTATCACACTGACCTTCTCAACACGATCACTGAAGGCTACATGGGTGCATAAGCAAACGTGGTGAAGAAAGCTGATGGTTAACAGCTATTAAGAGATATAGTATCTGAGGTACTAATGGCTTGAAGTGGTCATCTAGCAGGGAATCAACAAAGCCCAAATGGAAGAAGTATAGCAGCCCGGGGTGATCATGATATATCCAAGGGATACAGCCCGGGGTGATCATGATGTATCCAATGGGAATAGGAAGCAAAAGTTCAAAAAACAAATAATCTAATTGACATGAAGGAGTGTGGACACTATGGAGACCCCAAACCCACCTGTAAGATATTTGGGCAGTCCCTCCCCAAAGGCCCACAAGGAAGGGAAGATAATTCTAGGTAGCGGTATAGCAGTAATGAAACACATCACTACCCTCTAGTTCTTTCTTATCTCCTCTCCTTACTACTATGGTCTGTGTTTTACCTCATTCATCTTGTTAGACCTGCATGTGTTCATTTGTATAACTAAGACTGCTGGATGCATGAGAGCCAAGCTAGATAAACCTTCAGAAACAGTAGGGTGTAATGGTTCCCTGAGGGTCTAGGATGGGGGAGGGGAGTGCCATGGTGGAGATGATTGCAATGATGACTATACTATTCCATTTGAGGGGAACAGACAACAGTTGAAGGTGAACAGTTACATCTAGTGGTGTAAGATATGGAAAATAATAAAAACATATAATAATGAGGGTCCCTGTGGAGTAGGGTACGGAAGGGAAGGGACAAAGAAGCTGATATCAAAGAGTTCAATAATGAAAGTATTTTGAAACTCATGGTGTTACATTTGTATAATTATACTTGATCTAATTGAAGTTGTGGATTGTTACAGAGCTCCCAGTAAAATAATGTAGAAAATATGTAAGAAATATGATAATTTTCCATGTATTTTTGAAGCACCTTTGTATTTTGGTATCTAGCCCATAGTAAAGCACTCAATAAATATGAACTTTTCTCTGAATTCCCTGTTTAAAAGATCTCAGGAATCTTACCCACTTGTAGAATCTTCCGATATCTCCTTCACTGTTAAGCAGAAGAAATAAAATTACAATTTAAATCCATAATAGAAAAATCTAGGTCATTAAAAGTATCAGAGCCTGATCTTTTGTTGCACAATATTTCTATGAAATTACACCTAGAGACATTACTATACTGAGGTAAATAGTAATTATCCCGTTGGAGGTCAACTGATGAATTTTATGAATTCTCTCCTTTGTATATAGTTTATCCCTACGAGGAATGGAGAATGTGATTTATCAAAATTTCACACCCAAAACTCAGTTGCCATTTAAAATGATCATAACCTTCACCTAAGCTTCTCAGACCCTTTTCAGACCTAGGAAATAGTATCGCTGCTAGAATCAGCATCATAGCATGCTTGTTTCTGGATTTCTACCAAAAGGGGAAGTTAGAAGAGAATATATTTATTTTGTTTTCACACAACACAGTTCCGTTAGCTCTGGAGTCTAGATAGGTGCAACACTGTACTTCTCAGGAAGATGAACCCTCTATTAGCATGGAATACAGCTAGATCTAGACTCATTTAGAAAGTTAAATAATAAGGTCAAAATCATCGCATATGGATATTATACCAAAAATTGAAGTATGTGACAATATTCAAAGCAAAGAAATTTCAATTGAGTACTTGGGAAAATAAGAAGATGTGAATGGCTTATTTTATCAACTGGAATCACATGAGCCTCATCAAAGGCTCAACCATTTGTCAGGTTCTATCATCATACTATTTGCTACTGAAAATCTTAAGGCAGAATCCACATTTCAAGCTGGGCCATGATTGCTGTGCAGAAAGGAGTTCACGTAGCAGGTAGGAGATTGCCATTCCTGGATAGGCCTGTTGCCAGGTTAGCCACTGGCTGCTGTTTGAGCAATAGGATTTCAAGAGGATTGCCATCATTCTCAAAATGAGAAAACTCCTTCACTGTGCCCAAAGTGTTTGCTCAACTCAGTTTATGCTGGACCCCTAAAATCCCTGTGGGAGTCTGCAACTGTGGTGCATCTTAAAAAATGGCACCGGCATGACCAGTCCCCAGTCAAAACTTTGGGCACCAGAGTCTCTGCAAGAAAGCTATTCACATGGGCTTTCCTCATTTTTGGATGGCAAAATTAACTCCACAAGGAGAGGGTTGTCAGCAGCTTGTGCCTGGTTTTCCTCTAGACGTCACCCATTGGCCGTTTCCTTTGACTTCTTTTGCTGTGTCTTCTTGTAGTTAATCACATCCACCACTATAGCTATATCTTACGCCCTGTGCAACCTACGAGTTCATCACTAAACCTAGGAGTAATTTGAGAACCTCTGGTTCAATTACATTCTATGATTTTTTTATTATTTGGCATAATATGCTATACTTAAGTTATCAATGAGAAGGTATTTTCACTGCATACCGATTGGTTTCGTTGTCCTCTTTAAATATTGTAAGGGGAACCTCTTTTGATCGGAATTCACTGAGGAAAATGACACAACAATGTTCAAATTAATGTAAGCCAAGCAGCAACCCTATTTTAAACAATATGAATGACAATCCCATAAATGAAAATTCATTCTACTGTAAGAAGGGTCTTGTAAAGAACATGGAATTATAAAACAATGTTATGCAGCTAAGCAGAGCTTAATTGCTGTTTATAATAGTTAGGTGTCAGTAAGTTAAGTCAAATCATTGTAGAAATGTACTGCTGACCAAAGAGTTCATTTTCCAATTGTGTTCTTAAATTCTCATAAAACTAACGTCAACGTTTACCTATCAATGGCAGTTACTGACAAACTGCGTTAGTCACCTAATGTGGTGTCAATTTAAGGATTAAGAGTGTAGGGCTGGAGTCTAGGCTGTCAATCTGGAGACAGCCAATGAGACTTCTGTGGGCATGGCCTTCTCTTGAGAATGCTGGGAAATCTGGTACTTCCTCCTTGGAGGGGGAAGACACCTCTCTCTCTCTGCTCTTCCCTGGGAGACATTGCAAAAGAAAAGCCACATGGATGAAACCAGACCTGTGAAGCCAGAGAAGCCAGAGAAACCCCTGCCAGTGCTGAGATGCTTATAACGCCACTGGGTCCAAAGACCTTCTACCCACTGGCTTGTGATTGTCCTGAAATTGCCTTCATTGCATGCGTTTTTGTGAGTCTGAAGAGGACTTTATAGACTGATAAGTGACATATGGGTTAATATCGGATTTATGGACTTGATCTGGACTGAGTTAGGATGCTTTCTCCCTGTTCAATTGCTCTGGAGTATAAACCTCTTTCTTATACACATATGTGTGTCCATGGATTTGTTTCTCTAGTCTCCCCAGACTAACACATTACGGTTCTTTGGGAGTGGGGTACTGGAGAAAAAAATCATAGTTGGAAAGAAGATGTTTGACTTCTGCCTCGTGGTAGTGTTTCTTCTCTGACTAGGCAGAAGTCAGCTATATCCATGCAGTTTATTGAGTTGTTTTCTGGAAAGAATATGGGAAGTTAAAGTTTTGATTATTATGTTTGGATGTATTCACTCTTTGGGTATTCCTGTTTGAAAAGGTGGAAATGAATGTGATGAATATATAACTTGAACTCAGGGGTAGAAATTGCCATTTGAATTTCTTAGAAACCATGGTGCTTAAAAATCTGGAATCATGAAGAAAACTCCTCTTTGGGCATGAAGCCTGTGGGAAGGCTGAAATGTTTGCTAGGTGACTACCTGGATTCACTTGTTGAGTTGAAGTGGTAGAAATGGCAGCAATAAAGAGATGGGTTGAATTTGGCCACTGACACCTGAGGACCTGGTTTACAGGAATTAGAGGAGAAGACAAGAGTCGGTTGACTGGTCTGAAGTTCATAACCTAACACAGGAGCTAGGGTTGTTGAGAATTTGTGATGCAGCCATGGTCTTAGGCAAGGTGACCAATGGACGCCCTTGTGAGGCTAAGGAAGGGTAATCTATATCGAGTTGACCAGAACCTGACCAGATGAAGAGGTTTTTGAGCCTGTGAACTGGTACATATTGCTGTTGGCTTTGTGGATGGTCTATCCTGATTTGACTTTGCTTATGGATGCGGATTTCACAAGGTTCCAACTGGAATGAAGATTCTTCACCTCGAAAAATATGACTGTCTCCTCAGAGCACTGGGTTAATGTAAGTGGGTAATATAGAAATTGGATACCCAAAATTGGGGGGCAAAAAGCATGAAGTGGTTGGGTTACAAACTTTCATAGTTTGGGGACTATATATTTATAGGATTATAGGATTAAGGCATAGGTGTTACTTACCTGCAATTGTGAGGCATAGAGTTTTTGTTTGGCTCACTTATAGAATGTTATGTGTAAATTGGTGTGGCACACATTGAATTGTATGCTTTTTAATTTTATCCGATTAGGCACAGCTGTGGTTTTATTGTTTGAACATGATATATGGCGAAAGAGTTTTGTGAAAGTGTTAAATTGACGAGGGCTGGTCTGTGGTAGTCACCTAATTTGGTGTCAACTTAGGGAGTAAGAGTCAGGGGGAAAAACAGCACCATTTTTTATTTTTTAAATGAGAATACTTTAAGGAAAACCAATGAGAATAATAAGAAAGAAAAGCCAACGCGAATGATGAAATGCACACAAAAACAATTCAGCCATTCTAAACTGAACAAATTGAGCATGGAAACCTTTTGCTTCATATACCCAGGCAAAAAGACCGTAATGGACTGACAGTAGTCCACGTGTTGGTGACAAGGAAGTGCTTGTTTTGATTATGGCAAATATCTCCCTAGATCTTGCTTTGGTTTCCTATCATCTTAGTTTTCTATGATGGGTAAGCAAACTAAAACCACATACCAATTGCACTCTGCTGCCTGGACCTGTAAATGGTGTTATTTGATTGGACAACAACCAGGCCGACGTCTCTTCGATGTTTCTTTGTCGTGAATGTTGGCACATGTCTACAGCAGAGTTGAATGGATGTGACAGAGACTGGAGAGCCAGGCAATTTCTAGAAGTTTTACTACCCGGTCCTCTACAGGAAATCTTCACTGATTCCTGCTGGATACCACAGCAGAGTGCTAGATCTTTTCCTGTCACTCCTGCCTCAAAATACTTCAATGGATTCCTGCAGGAAATAGTGGTGACTCCCTATCTAAGAGCTACTCCTGACTCTTCTGTCTTAATTCAGAACCACAACTTCTTTTAGAAAGAGGATTCACCCCAAAGAAGATGGTTCCAACCCAGCCCTAAACGGAACAACTATCACTTCAAGACAGTCACAGTCATGACATGTTCTTCACCAGGGACAGAATTAGGAATGAGCTTGTGATGCTCCCCAGGCAATGAAAGGTGAGTGGAAGTGTGGTGCAAGGTTCTGAGTTGATTCCCTGTTTCAAAGAATCATGGAGAAAGGCAGCCCTTCCTGCCTTAGGGTACTGTCACGTGAGAACTGGAAACTTGGTGCTGCTTAGGAGAGGAAACACGGACACAATTCAAAGGCAGCCCAACTCAAAGAGGGAAACCACCCAGATCTCACTAGCAACCACACGCCACTCAAACAACTCCAGTTCCCCTACTGTTTTAGCCACTGCTCATTACACAATCTGTTATTTGTAGGGGAAGGCATTCAACTGGTAAACGTCCCGTGACCTACAGGATTGAACAGTCTTCCATTAGCTTGCCTTGTCTCCGTGGTCTCTTCATTCCCAAACTCTGCCACATCATGCTTTTGTACCAGCAAACCTGAAGTGCTCCATCATGCACGGTCATTCATGCATTTAGCCTTTTGTACTCATTCCTATCTGTGAAGGATGCAACCTGCTTAGATGTTCCTTTCTGCCCAACACTGTGGTTTTGTCCCTTCAGCTCACAAACTTGTACTCTGGCACTCTGCGGACCTTAATTCTACCCACATTTTTCAAAGCTCCTATTGCTTCATATGAGTCTGGCCCTCAGAAAAGACTAAATATAATACATAGATAATTCTAAGTATAAACTCCTGGACACTATCTTGCACTTAGCGAGCAATGAATAAAGTAGGATGAAAATAAAATGACATCAATAGTAACTAGACACTGGAGGGTAAGGTCTGTGTGTTTAAAATATTTGTATTCTAGAACAGGCTACTAGTACCTTAAAAACACTTCATGGTGTTTCAGAATATAAGGTGCCTACAATTAACGTATGCCATGGTTCTAACTTCTAGACTATTCAAAGTGAAAATATGTATACATGCAGTTTATACACTAATTTTTAAAACTGTTATTTTATTATTAAACTTCTTGGCTCTTCATTTCTTTATCTTTGGTACAGGCCCCAAGAGGAATGACATTTTAAGAAGTCTTACCTATTTGTTCATACTCTTCAGGATGACTCTTTTTAAACTCTTCCATATAGTAATTTATCATTTCTTTATACCTATGTAGTGAAAAAGGAGCAAATCTTTTCATTTTAATATTGATATCATAGATGTTTTCCAACTATATGACATCGTCTTGGAGCATTTCATAGTCAGCACCAACTCAGAACTCTAGCCCACACACTGCAAAGCTGCCACATTTTTAAAATTTTTTTCTTCTTTTTTACATTTATGCCACATTTTTACAAAACAAAATGCACACATGCACACACATACAACACCACACCTGCAGCACACATAGGAAACTAATATGCAAAGAGTTTATGCACTTTGGAAAGACAGTAGAAAGCATGCATTATTTGCACAAAAATGCACTGATATCCAGAAACTTGTATTAGGCATTTACTTGAAAAAAGAAGAAAGAGTATGACTCTGAATTGATGGCAATGCAGCTCAGTGAATTAACTGAAATTAGCAATGAGGTCATGGGCAGTTTCCTGAATTCCGAAGCAGTTCTAGCCCTGTAACAAACAGCAATTGACAAATGCGGTCCCCACCTACTTGTTCTTACAGCTGTCACTGTTCTTAGGTTTAACAGGAGCCTATGAAAGAGATGCTAGTATCCTTCTCATAGGTTGTTAGGAAAACCCAGTGAGGTATTATGAAAAGGAAAATGGCCATAGAAAGGGTGAATACGGGGGGATTGGTGCTTGAACTTCTTTGGGATTCCCAGTACAACCCACTGTGTTTATGTGTACCTTTCCTTAGATTCTATACGCAAATGCTGCATTTTTTTCAGAAAGCACTATCAAGCATAATGCTGGATATTAGCAGTTCCAGTCTTTGTTTGTAATATCAGGGCATCTCAGCAACTATGTGATTTGTGCATACACTCATTTATCATGTGACCATATTAACTCAGTCATTATCATAGATAATATACTTCCCCACTACTATTATGAAAAGGGAACAGAATTAATAGAGGTTACAATCAATATGGAACTACTATTTTGTTCATTGTACACTGTAATTCTCAACTCGCAGATACTTATTAAAATGATGCCTAATATCCACATTCATGTTCAGCTAACTGGGAAGATGTAATTCTATTTTAGTAAAGAATAGCATTAAGTCATGAATGTAACTCGACTTTTGTCAATTGCACTAACACAACTAGATTCCAAGAATTTACTGAATGCCTGCCTTGTGCACCTAATTTTTAAATTATGCCCTCCTCTGAACCCTAGAGCTAGTTTGAACACAAGTCTTGTGGGAGATGTTCATTAGTGAAGGAAGCAGACCCCGTGTGAAAGCCAAGCAGAATTCTGAAATCAAAGGCAAGCTGGCCCCACTATTCTAAGGAAAACACAAGGTGTTTCAGGGGACAAACTGGGGCTTTGATACATAGATCTGTACCAACAAGGAAAGGAAATTCTAGTCTTTTCCTACAACATAATTTGGCCTCCTTTGCAGCTTCCAATGTTTTCTACAAAGAACTGCTAGCCAGAAGGTACCTTTGGGCCTGAGAGGGTGATTCGCTTTGGAAGGTCTAGGTGAGGATGTGGGCTCACCCTGCTTTTGAGGGCCGGGGAAAGGGTCAGCTTGAAAATGCTAGCAGGACTCACTGCCAGGGCAGAATGCTGGTTTTGTGGGCACGGTGGCTGAATAAATAAGCATATATGAACTAAAAATAAATAAATAACTCTGGCATCTAAGTCCATGAGAGATCTAGATCAGCAAGGGCATCTTTGTGAGTCCTGGCCAATCAAGACTAGACTGCCAGACCCCTTTTCAAGTGATGTAATTACACGAGAGGCAATAAAAAAATAAGAGCAGAATGATTCCAATATCCTCCCTCCACCACCCCCACCTGACTTGTCATAATCTCTGTGAACTCCTGGAGCTCTAGGAAAGCTCAATGGGAAGGGTGCAAGAGAGAGGGTCTACTGCTAAACCACACAGTTTCGAATGCAGTCATTCATTAGGAAACTCAAAGAGATGGCTCTATTCCATCACACTCACAGGGGTTACATTTGAAATGTTAGGATCTGTAAGCATAAGCATCTCAGAAGCTTTAGCACCTCCCTCTTTCCCATAAGAACCTTGCATCCCTTGCTACTTTACACTAGCCTAGCCTCCCAGGGAGCTTTGTCTTCTGCTTTGTTTCTTGCGGTGGAATTTCGTTGCTATTCCGAGAGTCCCTGACCAAATTAAGTATCTACCCCAGCTTTTGTATAAGAAGTTAACAGTTATAATGGTAAACCTTCGTGAAACTATGGTAAACACTTACGTGTTGATACCACAAAATTCAGCATAATCGTCTGCTCTCCAGCCATACATATCTCTAGCAAAGAAATTAATGCCTTTATACAACAGAATCCTTATTGTGTATTTTGTGACGTGCTTTACAGCAAACATGAGGGCCGTTCTAAAATAACAGAGACATGATTGAACAGAGACATAATTTCATCCTTAAGAATTGTGGGTATTCACACGACTAATTGATACACTTTCCCAAATGAACAACTTTCCAGTCTAAGTGAAATAGCCTATTTGCAGGTATTAAGAAACAGAAGCATCTTTGAAGGGACAAATGGAAAATCTCTTCTCCCACTGGTGTAGTACACTGTAGACGTTACTCACTGAAAGTCTTTCATGGCAAGACACCCTGCTGGGGTCACTTAGCTGAAGTAAGTAAATAGCTTAAGGATGAGTGTTTTCATCTCTTCCCTACTCTGATGTACTGTGATTCAAAGTGGTCTAGTGATCAAGTAAGTGAAAGTGTGAAACCATAATATTAATAACAATGACGATGAAACCAATCGAGTCTCCAAAAATGAAACCCACTCCCATGGAGTTGATTTGAATGTATCGCTAGCCTCTCTGAAGGGTTTCAGAGACTAAATCTTTGTGGGAGCAGACAGCCTCAGCTCTGCAACCTAGCATCTCACCAATACCCAGTAGGACCACTCGGACTTCTAAAAGTCTTAGTGGTGGCAGCTCATAAAGATGAGCTGGAGGTTACACATATCCTCTTACACCTAATCTCTGTTTTTAACCTCTGATTTTTATCGTGCCTTTCATCAAAATTTACACAGCAGTTCTATGCAATGTGTTCAGTGATATTTTATATGTCAACACACGCATATGTCATCATTCTTTCAATCCAGTTCTGCTAATTCTGCTCCCAGTACTCAAGTTTGTATACAAGGGGCACAGGTCTAAAAACACCAAACCAAAAAACTCAGAGGTTAAAAAGTTTAATATTATGTCATAAACAAATCATAGACCGTGTTCTTGTGCACCCCTTTGAGTTAACCTAAAGCCAGATGACCCCCACCCTCCTAACAAAAGGAATCCACATGACAAAGGAATATAAATGTTCTTCCTGGTGCAGTCAGCATAAGTGTTTCCTACTCGGATGGTGATTGGTAGGATGTGTGCACTGGACATAAATCATTGCAAATTAATCATCTTACAATGTAGTCTTTCTGATCTGATTGTCAATTCTCCAGTACACTAGAGGACAAAGAACTACTGTACCTTTTTTCCCTATCCACGGCATGTTATCAGCGCGATTCCGTACTAGAAATAACACCATATCCTCATTGTTCTCATTGATGGCAAGTAGCAGTGGTGTGAGGTCATGCTGGAAAGTAGGAAAAAAGCAATTTTTAACTTACAAAATATGTATCTATTTCTAAACTGAATTGAAAACTGTGCAGCAGGTTCTCCAAGGGTGAGTCAAAACCAGTGTTCATAGGGTTCCAATTCATACCCCGCACAGGTGTTTTCTAAGCACATTTAAATGTGTATCGGCCATCAGTGGATGCCTGCGGGCAAGTTCTCTCCACAGTGCACTTGCCGTTCCTCATGTGCCCTTTGTCTTGGTTCTTTGGGGAAATGTCTTCAGAGATTGATGCACTAAACCCCTTCCTTTGTCCACATTTTCCAACTGAAAGGGCTCATAACACATATCCAGGATGATTGATACTTCCTGGGTACATGAAATACAACTTACAGTTTTGAGGTTTCCCATTTGTGTCTGACCTCGAGCCATTTCTGTGTAGCAGGGGGTCCCTCTATGGAACAAACCCACACTGCCTGCTTGATAAAAGTCACACCAATTTTGTCATCTTAAACAGATGGCATAGATATGAGGTCATTCAAATTAGCAGCGGGGAATGGGACAGGAGGAGTGAGAGACAGCTGCCTGGGGCTGTAGCCTGGGTGCGATCTGCCATCCTTGACACTTGGTTTGCAGGAAAACCCAAAAGAAATAACCAATGCCTACCTCATGCCTGGCACTATGCAGCTGGCAGGAAAATTCCCTTTGAACCCTAAGGATGTTCTATTGTTTTTCTTTTTTTGTTGTTGTTTTTTAAAAATGAACTTGTTTCCAGATAAAACTCCCAAACCCATTTCAATTTTACTTTTTGTCCTCCACTTTTTCTTTTTTAAAGTCACACAATCCACTATTTAGGTTTGAAGGATAAACCATTTGTAGAGTTTTTGTGTTTTGTTTTTTTTTAACAAACCATATATGAAATTTTGCCAACCTGTCTGAGCTATGAGTCTAAGTGTTTTGCGAGTTGTGGGGCGATGAAAACATCATCCACGACAGTGTCTGATGTATCATCAATTCAGCTGTAAGGAGACCAGGGTGGGAGGCAATACGCTTACACAGATCCAACCAGTGTTTCAAGGTCAGGGGCCTTTAATTCGGATGTGGTTTGCACCACCTTTTATCTTAGAAGCGATAAAACAAAGAAGTGAGCAAACAAAGGACCATACTACTATCAAGAAAGAAGAGCAGGGAGCAAAGGTTAGTCCTGTCGGCCCTGGGTTCCTGCATTTAGAACTTCCTAGAGAAGGAAAGATTGATGCCATGTCACATGGCAATCTCCAAAGCATGCTGTCCACAAAGAGGTTGAAAAGAAACAGGACTTTCTGCTTCAAGTGTGAGCCCACAGAGAGAAAAAGCCTCCTCAAAGTGAGTGCCTTGAATTTGGTCTTTTAGCTGGTTGGAGAGCAGTAGGTTGCTCTCCATAAGCTCGGTGGGCAGTTCTAACCCAACAGCTCCTCCCAGCAAGATTTCAAGCCTTAGGAACCTTACATGGGGTGACTCTCAGTCCAAAATGACTCAAGGGCAGTGGCTTAATTTATCAGATAATGTTTATTGTGCCAACCTGGCTGATAAACAAGTGTGGGTTTAATTGAATGGCAGAGAGATAAATGGCTCAGTGAGCCTCGCCTTTAGAGTTCTCGGTTTTCTTGCTTTCTGATGTTTGCACCAGGCGCTGAAGCTGCCTTAGCCAGTTCCCTGCTTCAGCTTGCAAGGCTGACTTCCTGCAAGACATCACTGAGGAGAAGGAACATGGACCTACCCCGATGCATCCATGGGTGCTGGAGTAGACATGTGGAGACCCCTGCCAGTGCTGAGATGCTGACACATTCACTGACTCAGCTTTCCTCCTGCAGAAGTCATCGTTGGGTGTGTTTTGTGAGATGGAGGAGGACTTTGTGGATTGGTGTCAGACATTTGGGCTAATGTTGGACTTATGGGCTTGGGCCGCACTGGGTTGGGATGTTTCCTAGATGTGCTCTTACTCTTACTATAAAGCTCTCTCTTACAGATAGGAGTGTCTGCATTATTTGTTTACCTAATGTACCCAGACTAACACAATCTATGAAGAGAGTACATTTCTGTTTGTGGCATTTCGGGTACAACCGCACTAGATAACTAATTCAGGTACCTAGGAACCTTTAGGAAAAGTTTGACCTTCAACAACTACATTCTATGTGCTCACAATACCTAAGGGCAGCTGTACACTCTAGTGTTTCTGTTAGGAGTATCTTTTAAAGTCCGATTTTCAGCAGTTTCAAAATACAATTTGCATTTAGAGAAGGCTCATATTTAAAAACATATGTAAAATTGACCCTCCTTACATCACTAAATATAAATATATATTTCAGATATTTGATAAATACCGTTGCTTAATCAATACCTTGTTTCTGGCTTCGATGTCAGCATCATAAAACAGGAGTTTTTTCGCGATCGTTACCTTACCACAGGCAGCATAGTGGAGAGCTGTATTCCCATCATAATCAATCATATCTGGGTCAGCACCTTTGAATAGCAGTAGTTCTACACATTCTTTAAATTGACATTGTACTGCCTGTCGGTGTTAGAAAAACAAAGGGAGTACAAATTGGAAGTAAACAGTCCATCCACTTACTAGCAAAACATTTTATTTTTCTAGAGGAAATAACTTGTATTGGAAAATATGTGGAATATTTGGAATCCTAACCTTGATGGTGGGGACATGAGATGATTTAACCGCTGAGGAAAACATTTTATTGGTTTTCGAAAAAGTTACACAGAAATATCCCCTAGTTGACACATAGCCAAAAAGTGCTTGTAAACAGGAATTCCAACACATACTTGTACAACTGTGTTTATGACAGCATTACTAGTAATAACTATACGATAGAAACTCCCCGAGTGGCCATCAAGAGGTTAATGGATAAACAAAATCTGGCACAGCCATACACTGTTGAACGCTATTCAAAGACAAAGCAACATAAAATTCTAATGCACACCAATGAATGAATGACTCTTGAAAACGTTTTACTGTGTGAAGTAAGGTAGACACCATAGACAATAAGGTATGACCGTACTCACGTGAAACAGTTAGATAGGAATGTTCACAGAAACAGGAACTGAATCAGTTACTAAACAAGGGGATATGCCAGGAAACTTGGAAGACAGCCACTTGGCCAAGTAACTGGAAAAAAATCCATATTTGTGCCTATTCCAAAGAAAGGTAACCCAACAGAATGCTCCAAATTTAGAACAATCTCTTTCATATGACACATATGTAAAATTTTTCAGAAGATATCCAACTCTGTTAGCAGCAATACACTGACAGGGACATGCCAGCGGTACACCTGGATTTAGAAGAGCACAGGGAACATGGGATATCATTGCTGATGTAGATGTATCTGGCCTCAAAACCCAGAATACCAGAAAGATGTTTACTTTAATTGACTATGTCAAGGCATTGGTCTGTGTGGATCCTAACCAACTATGGATAACCTTGAGAAGAATGGGAATTGCAGACCACTTTGTTGTGCTCGTGTGGAACTTGTACGTGGATCAAGAAGAAACTGTTAGAGCAAACCAGGGAATGCTGCATGGTTGAAAATCAGGAAAGGGGTGTGTCCAGGGTTGTATCTCTCACCACACTTATTCATTCTGTAGCCCAGAGAATCATCAGAGAAGCAGGCTTATTTGAGGAGGAATGTGACTTCAGGATTGGGGAAATCCTTATTCCTAAGCTGTAAGGTAGACTTGAGACGCTTACTGATGAAGATTCAAGATTGCAGCCTTCAGAATGGATTCGGACCTAAGGTGATATAGACCAAAATCCTCACTCCTGGACCAATGGGAAACATCATGATAGATGGAGAAATGGTTTATGTTGTCAAGGATTTTGTCTCCGCAGAGGACAGCTACAATTTGGAGGCACAATATCACTGAACAACAACCACAACAAGGGAAAGGGAAGCAGAGAATCAACTTATTGTTTGATGGGTACAGAATTTCTCTTTGGGATGATCAAAGAGTGTAGGTTTTTATTTTAAAAATTAAAAGGGTGATAGCAATGGTTTCAAAACCTTGTGGATAAAATGAATTCCATTGAAACACTCTTACAAGGGCAAGTACACTTTGAGTAAACTGTACCTACCAAAGTAAACTTGTAATAGGGGACATTGCCCACATTTCACACTACAAGGGCAAGTACACTTTGAGTAAACTGTACCTACCAAAGTAAACTTGTAATAGGGGACATTGCCCACATTTCACACTATAGTTAAATGAGATAGAGCCATGTCCATCCTGCAATCCAATTCATACTGCCACGTACCTTCATTAGAGGTGTTCTGTTTTCATCATCGCAGACGTTATAGTAGCAGTTGTTGTTCAGTAAAACTCTTACAACTTCTAGGTTGCCATTGGCACAGGCCAGATGTAGGGGAGTCCTATAAAGGAGGACATTTTAGAAATGAATGCAGCAAACTATTGCCAAATATAAAATTATTCAAGTGATGGTGAAGATAACAAAGCATGTAATTCCCAGAACTTCAAATAAAATACATGATTTTTTTGCTTCTGAAGAACGTTAAATATTAGTTAGCTCCAATCACTTACTTCCTTAATGAAAGAGCAACATAAATCTCTATATCTATGTGCAAGCATGGCCTCTGGATTCATCCCAAGTTGGGTGTGAATCCTCTTCTATCACTGTCAATTATTAGCTACCAATCAGTGTTTCTGTTCCTCAGGGGCCTCAACAATAAAATGAGAATTAAAATAGTAATGACCTCACAGAATGCTTCTGTCATGTTGCACATAGAATATCTGCCAAGCATTGAGAACAATTTGTAACACGAAGAGAGGCTTAATAATTGCTCACAATATTTGCATTAGTATCACTCTGTACTAAATGAAAACATCATTTCAATTCATTTAAAAATGACACAATTGCAGATAAAACACCTGTGTACATCGAGAGAATTCACCATGAGAGTAATAAGACAGTCCACCAACTGGGAAAACATCTTTAGCAATGACACAACAGACAAAGGCCTTATTACTAAAGTCTACAATACTCTGCTAGCTTCCAAATAGAAAACAACTCTCAAAGATAGCCCAATTCAAAAATCAGAAAGCAACAAGTGTTGGAGGGGCTGTGGGGAGACAGGAACTCTCATCCACTGCTGGTGGGCCTGTAAGTATGTACAGCCACTATGGAAATCAATCTGGCGATACCTAAAACATGGAAATAGAGTTACCATATGACCCAGCAGTCCCCCTACTGGGCATATACCCAGAAGAGGCAAGAAACAAACCACAGTCAGACATCTGTGCTCTGCTGTTCATTGCAACACAGTTCCCAATTGCAAGGAGCTGGAAACAACCCACATTTCCATCAACTGAGGAATGGATAAAAAACTGTGGTACATACATACAGTGGAGTACTACGCATCACTAAAAAGCAGTGATGAACGTCTGAAACACATGGCCACATGGGAAGAACTGGAGGAAATTATGCTAAGCGAAGTAAGTTAGGCACAAAAGTACAAGTACAATATGAGTCCGCTGAGGTAGGTTTAAAAAAGTGCAAATGGGGCATAGGGGAAAAGCTACTGTATACAAACCTTCCTGGGGTGAGGACTAGGTAGTATGGCAAGGGCCAGACCAAATCCAGGGATATATATGGTAGCCAAGTAAAAAGGAGGGGAGAAAGGGGGAAAATGACACAATTATTTCTACTTTTCAGATACTTAGAAGGAATTAGCAATACTACCGTCTTTCAGTGATTCTAAGGTGCTCATTTTCTCACATCTGGACAACTTACACACTGGAATGCAACATGTAACTGATGGCGTCTTACAGCGATAATCAGCAGAATTCTGAAAAGTGTCTTATTGATACACAAAGTAGGGCATCTTATAATCCAGGAGGCTTTACAGTAAATGAAATACACGACATAAGTCAATTAGATACTGTATTGGTAACTGCATGGGAGCCTCTTTTTTTTGCTTTAATTTTGCTTTTTCCTCGAATACCATTTGCTTCTTAAACAACTGATGTAGGTTCCCAAATGTTAATTAGCACACTCTTTTAGCTCATACACCGGACAATTGGACAAAATCATTAACTAGAAAACACGAGCTCCAAGAAGAGCAACATAGTTTGTACTGTATACAGACAAAATGGCGATCCTAAGTGTTGTTTTAATTGAAAAACTGCAGGCCTAACGAGAGCGCATCTGACAATTCAACAAAATAAATACTCCTAGGCTTTTGTTGTTACAAGTAGGTAGGTTCACGTTAGCTGGTCTTATAAAAATTTTTTTCGCTGAGTTTCATTGTGACAAATTATTGATATTTTAATTAAAAATATGAATTCATGCTGAAACACTGCACAAAAACTTTGTAGACCATCATCTTGGAGCCAGCCCCTGATAGTGTCACACCATTTGGTCCACATCCTGCCTGTGACTTCGGCCCTTGGGCGGCCTGCCGCACTGTCCCCATTACCTGAGGTGTTTATCTCGTAAGTTTAAATTGGTTTTCCGTTGCAGAAGAAGTTGCTGTACCTTCTTCACCTTCCCGGACCAGGCTGCGCGGTGGATTTCTGGCAGATCCTGGACTTCGATCTTATACTTCGGGTCGGTGATGATTTCTTCTTCCAACCCTGGACCAGGGGGGTCCCATGTGATGGGGTTGATGGGCACGGCCCAGGTTTTAACTTTGAACCCACAAAAGCCTTTGATTGCATCCATAACCAGCTCCAAAGCCCCTCTCACGGAGAGTCCTGCCACTGACACGAACGGTCAAGTAGCAAGTGAAGCTAAGCGGAACAGCTCGTGCTCATGTCACCAAGCCGGTTGCTATGCAAGCGCTCTGACGTCAGAGGCACTCAACCGACATCCTATAACCCCTCCCCATCACGGGCCCCCGCCCCCAATTCTCCCTGCCTGCCCTTCAAGTCAGGCATGCGCTGGATGGTGTTTGATTTGCATTTTATATAAAAATATATTTTAATATCTGTTGCATATTCTAAACTTTCCCTTCGTGCTTTTCAATATTTTCTTGGCACCATTTTCTCTACTCGAGGTGAAACTTCTAATCACTGTGCCAAATTAAAAATCATTTTTGGGACATTTTGACTGAAATTGGGTGAGGAGAACTTGACTTAATTGGGAGTCAGTCTCTTGATCAGATTTCACACAAAGTTGCTTCAATAGGTTCATGGAAAACCCCCACTATCCATTCATTCCATTTTGCCGTGACCTTCTTGAAGTCCCCGCATCAAGTCTCTGAATTGATTGAAATATTTTGTCCCTGTTAGCTTTGATGGGAGAAAGGCAGCGCTTTCTGCCGCAGATTTAATCTCAGAAACTCACAAGGGCAGTTCTATCCTATTCCATAGAGTTGGTGTAGTTTGTTTGTTTTGTGTGGTGTGTCTGTGTATCCTGTTCACTTTTGGATGTGTTTATCTCTGGACTTTGTCATGTTTTTAATTGATGATATTTTTTTCAAGACAACTTGGGAATAATTGCTATGATTTCTGTGCATTTATTTTATACACAGGATGAAGAAATTTTGCAAAGTACAATCTTGTGATATGAAGTTGATAGGTTCGACAGTTATGGAAAGCACAAACTGGACAATAGAAATTACAACACAAAGTTTCAGTGTTGAAGAATGGTATGATCTCGATTTTTAAAAAAGGATGTACAAGACTTGATGGGCTTTTTATTGAAGGACAGGAGGATTGTGAGCAGTTTTAAATATCGAATGTGCCCGGTTTTCCTTATCTTGATAAGCAAAATTAATTTATCTAAGTGTTAGGGTACAGTGACATTTTCTAGGGATGAGTATTGGTGCCATCGGTTTCTCGAAAGGTGTGGTGACTTGGCAGCAATGCAGCCTTAAGTAACAGGTAGGAGCAGCAGGTTGAATAAGTAGTTAAGTCGGGATCTTTAGGGGCAGGCTCGAGGGAACCTACACTATAGACGGAGTGAGAGTAGTGTGGCCTGGTCTGGAGCTGGTTAGCCCTTCTTATTTGCTTGGGCGGGGGAGGTGGGGGTGGGCTCTATGCTTTTTGTTGTTTTTAAGTTGTTGACCCTGATTGGCTGGGAATCATCAGTCAGGCAGGTCGTGGCTTTCCCTGCCCTATCACAGGAATCCTTATAGGATACTTGATCAACTATGGTCTCGCTCAGGAGGAGTTTACCTCGAGGTCAGCAGCTTAAATGACCAGCTGCTCCTTAGGAGAAAAGGAACACTTGCTACTCTCATAAAGATTTAGCGTCACTTTAAATCATTTTGTCCTTGGATTTGAGTTTTATTATTTAAAATCCATGAATCATATAGACTGGTATTCTTTGGCATCTCATTTACATGGATGCTTGTTGATGATGAACTTTAAGGTCCCAGATAATATTCCTTCTGATAGCCAGGCACCACCTTGTTTTTTTACCACACTTTGCTATAGCATTCATAGCTTCATGATCTCTTCATGAGGGCAACAATCAATCAGGGCAATCAAGACTTATTTTTTTTTTCAGATTGGAGGTAAAGCCAAAATCCATTCTGTATCCATGGTTTATATATTTCTCATTTACCTTAGAGTTCTCATTGTCATATAAACATTATCAATCATACCCATGGGTAGAAGGTAATTCTATTAACCCATTGTCAGGTTCCATCAAGTTGGTTATGACCCATAATGACCTTAAGGACAGACAGAAAGAAACACTATCCATCCCTTGGTCACCCCCACAATTTTGTCTCGTGCTTGAGCCCACTGTTCCAGTAAGATGAAATTGTACCATCTTGGCCTCCAAGCAGCACTCTGGCCATACCTTTTCCAAAACAAATGTTTGTGCCTTTAAGAGAACAATGTTCAATATTTTCAATATACTCCACCAGTGGTAGAATTCAAATTAATCGATTCTACTTTACTCTTCCTTTTTTAATGTCAACTTTGACATGCATGTGAGGTGATGAAAATTACCATGGCTTAGTTCAAGCACATATTAGACTTCAAAGTAACATCCTTGAATCCTGCTTCCAAGGATATGGATTATGGAGACCAGCACAACAGAATACTAGACAACTGGCATCACCGATGACATCCCTTATTCCACGTCCTATTCTTGAACCTGCGGCAGCTACCTATCTGTGAACTATTGTTGGATGATCTTCAGCAATCCTTTCTGTGGCATCAATGATCTTGATCTCAATTTGAGCATTCTCTTGGGTCACTTGTCTTTAGAATCAGTTCAAATTTGGATCTCCTAAGGTCAGATGGCCAAGTAGCTGTCTTCCAAATTTCTGGGCATAGATGACTGGGTGCTTCCAGTCCTTCATCAACTGGAAGCATTTCAATTGATATTCCATCAATTCCTGGAGACTTCTAATTGGCTAATGTTTTCATGTAGCTTGACCCTAATCACCATTGAGTCTTGCATCTATGCTAGCTCCTGAAATGGTGGGATATTGACTGGTTCTTGGCAAAATGACTACATCATTTCACCTTCTTTGTTGATTGCCACGTCATTCAATATCTTGCCCATAGAGATTTATGTGTGTGCCTCTAAAACAACCCCTTCTGATTCATATGTGCTTACTGTGGCTTGCATGCCCACAATTATATAAGGCCATGCGAGAATACAAGACAGCCTCATTCTGGTTCCAGTTTCGAGTAGAAGAGGTGAGCCCTTGTATGCTTTGACTCATGTCCCTTTAATGTACCCCTCAATTACACAACTGCCTCTTAGAACCCATCTGGATCCAACAGAAGTTGGTAAATCCTTTCATGATTTAAAGAATAATAAAAGGTAGATTAATCGTGAAAAACAACCATTTCAGCACTCTTCAAAACCTACTGAAGGGATACAACACATTAAGGAGCATTGATTCTTGAAGACTACTGATGTCTGTGAAAAACCCTGAGTTGTGTGCTGGTCTTGAGTGGAGTTGCTCCTATGTCAACCTAGGTGACAGCAGTGCAGTGGATTCAATCTAGCCAAGATGACACCATGTAAACAAGCAACCCATATACTTTAGGTTCACCAGTGGCTGGTTCAGAGTAGAAGCTGGAGATGACCCAAGCTAGTCACATCCCTGATTAACAGAGTTTTTACATGCCCCTGAAAGAGTCTCAAGAAGCACAGAAGGTGGCCAGGTAGTATTGGAGAGAGATTCCTCACTGCCCTGTTACTCCCTGATTTGAAACTTTACATTGTATAAAGCTCTCTCTTATGTTTAAAATGGGTGAAAATCACACAGAGAGAGACATACAGAAAATGGCCAAGCACAGCTGAAAACAACCTAAACTTGGAATGTGCTTGTTATATTCCCAAACCTATCAGATTTACCAGTGGAGGTAAATTCCCTTTCAAATTCCTTCCGGGGCCTGCCCCTAGTTCCCGGCAGAGATTTTAACCCCTCCAGTTCTAGTCCAGGACCTTGTTCCAACCCAGAGCCTCGCTCTGCCCAGGCTCTGCCTTTGAGAGCAGTTGGCCTGGTGAGAGATGACGGGGAGTAGGGTCTCCAATATTGGCCTTCCTCCACTAGTGATTTGTATAACTGGAGGTCCCAGAATGCTAGGTTTTCTGAGAATCCTGAGGATCTTATTAACCTCTTAGATTCTGTTCTGTTCACGCATCAGCCCACCTGGAATGATTGCCAGCAGCTTCTCCGAGTGCTCTTCAATACAGAAGAGAGAGAGCAAATCCAACAGGAGGCTAGGAGGCTGGTACCGGGTGAAGATGGCCAGCCCACAATAAGCCTTGGGGTGACCGACTGGACATTTCCCCTGGAAAGACCTGCATAGGACTTCAACGAACCAGAAGGTAAGGAGAGGCTCCAAGTTTATCGCCAGGTTCTCATGGCTGGTCTCCAAGTGGCAGCAAGGAAGCTAACTAATTTGGCCAAGCTAGGTAATGTGAGGCAGGATCCCCAAGAAAGTCCAGCTGTGTTCTTAGAATGCATCATAAAAGCTTATAAGCTGTATACCCCCATAAACCTAACAACAGAGGAAAGTAGGGCTGCAGTAATAATGGCTTTTATTAATCAAGCCACACTAGATGTCAAAAGAAGGTAGAAAGGCTGGGAGAAAAAGACTTTGAAGGATTTGTTGGAAGTGCCAGAAAGTTGCAGAAAGTAGAAAGGCTGGGAGAAATAAATTTGAAGGATTTGTTGAAAGTGGCAGAGAAGGTCTATAACAATAGAAAAACCCTGAAAGAGAGGAAAGAAAGACAGTGAATGGAAAATCAAAAGTTCCAGGCAGGAGAAACAAAAACAAAAATTTAAAAATAATTAGGGAAATTGCCCAGGTATTGGTGGCAGCTACTGCGAGTGAAAGGGAAAACAGGGACACCCAAGGAAATGTGTTAATAGAAATGGGAGGCCTAGGCTAAGAAAAAAATCAGTGCAGTTACTGCAAGAAAAGAGGGTACTGGGCCAGAGATTGTCTCAAGAGAAAAAGGCTTTTGAAAGAAATATTATGGTGCTGGCATTGCCAGGAGGACGGACATTGGGTTGACCGGTGCTCAAATCTTCATAAGCCAGCACGTCCCCTATTTTATGCGGGAGTGGGGGGAGACAGGACCTAGAATGAGAAGGTTGGGGTTCAGAACCCCTCCCCGAACCCAGGGTAACTTTATTAGTAGAGGGGAAACTGGTTAATTTCTTGGTTGACACGGAGGCAAAACAATCGGCCCTCACCCATTACAATGAAGAACTGTCGTCTCGTATCAGCTGGGTGCAAGGTGCCACGGGGACCAACTGTTACGATGGAATTCTAAGCGCAAAATGGACCTCAGCGTGGGTCAAGTAAGTCACCCGTTCATGCTCATCCCCGAGTGACCGACACCCCTGCTGGGAAAAGACATTTTAACCAAGTTAAATGTCCAAAGATACTTTAAAAATGGACAAATCTGCTTGACAGGCTCAAAATGGCAACTTTTAACCACTACACACCACCAACCGGAACAAATATCAGTCCTCACAGTAAAAAGAAACAGAATTCATAACTGCTGAAGGAAAAATAAAAAATAAGACTGAGGTGCTGCAGCTACTGGAAGCTGTAACACCACCAAAAGCTGTGGCAGTGGTGCACACACCCAGCTGTCAGAAAAAGGAAGACTCCATGGAAGCTAAGGGCAATCGTGCCACAGGCAAGGAGGCAAGAAAGGCTGCGGTTCAAGAGAAGGAAGGAGATGCACCTGGAGAACCAGGTGGGCAGGTATGCCTTGTAAAATTTTCTCTTCCAGGAATTGGGTCCATTCCAAATGTGCCCAGCTACACAGCTGAAGAAGAACTGTGGGCCAAACCAAAGCTGCAAGCCCTAACTGGAGAGCGCTCACAGTGGCTAACGGCCCAGGACAATCTTATCCTCCCCGCTGAGGTGAGACGAGAGAGGCTGTGTAATTTACACAGTACTACTCATTTGGAAAAAATAAAGATGCTGTCATTGTTACAAACTGCCAAACTACAGTTCAAAGGCCAAGGGCTAACTGCAGATCAGCTGGTGAGCCAATGCCATGTCTGCCAAGAAATGAAACCAAATAAAATTATAAGTGTGCATCAAGGGGTTAGAAAAAAAAGTAAGCAACCTGGGCTACATTGGGAGGTAGATTTCACTGAAATCAAGCCAGGCAAATATGGCTATAAGTACTTGTTAGTTTTCATTGACACTTTTTCAGGTTAGGTGGAGGCTTTCCCAACTAAAAAGTAAACAACCCTGATAGTAGCAAAGAAGGTGTTAAAAGAAATAGTTCCAAGATATGGAATGCCTCAAACAATTGGATCCGATAATGAACCTGCTTTTGTAAGCAAGGTCGTTAAAAATTTAGCCCGGGCTCTGGGGACAAATTGGAAACTGCATTGTGCATACAACCCGCAAAGCTCTGGGCAAGTAAAAAAAAATGAACAGAACTTTAAAGGAGACTTTGACCAAATTAGCCTCTGAGACTGGCAAAAACCGGGTGACTCTCCTGCTGTTTGCTATATTCTGTGTGCGGTATTCCCCCTACGTGTTTAAATTAACACCTTTTGAAACTGTGTACGGTAAAACACCCCCCATTAGCCCTAGAGTGTTCATTGGCCCTATGCTGGGCCTGCTAAGATATAAGGGGCTATGCAAGCCTTGCAGGGGGTACAGGCCAATGTTTGGCCCGCCATTGGGGCTGTTTACCAAAATGCCATTGAGCCGGCGAATGCAGCTGGAAGTCAACATCAGCATTTGCCTAAAAATTGAGCCTGGGTTCAAAGGTTCCGTAGCAAAAATCTGGAAACTAAATGGAAAGGGGATCATGAAGGAAGAAACAAAGGCGGGTATCCATAAGTAAAAAACGGGTTTTATGCATGTGCAGGGTTTAGGACCAGGAAAATGAGGTGTGAATGTGGGAGTTAAGTCTCTTTATTGTGCAGCTTGGAAATGTGTCACTACCAATAATGGGGATGAAAAATGGCAGGTCAAATCTCTCTTCATCGAAATGTCTTATGTCCGACATTGTTCACGAACCAGGTATGCTCCTGACTGTAACCTGATACGTGTAATGTTCACAGAGGGGGGAAAAAGGAAACAAACAATGGGTTTCAGGACTTTCCTGGGGAATATATCTCTATCAAAGCCCATTATTTGACACCATAATACAATTAAAGCTAAAAATTTCCCCACTGCGGAGGTTGGAGGACCAAATCCAGTACTGGGAGGGGGACAGGAAAAGCAAAGACACCCTCACAAACTGTTGCCCCATTCTTAAACCCCAAAACCCTGGTAAAAATGGAAACTCAAGTAACCCCTAAAGTGTATGAGCTAGGGGATCCTCTATGAAAAATGCTAACAGCAGCATACGAGACCCTAAATCGCACTAACCCCAGTGCTACTGAGGCCTGTTGGCTATTCTATGATATCAGACCCCCATACTATGAGGCAGTAGGAATAGCTGCCCCTTTCAACTGGTCAAGTGCAGAGACCCCCTGGGTCTTGCAGATGGGATAATAAAGGCCCAGGACTGACGCTCCAGGCAGTCACTGGAAATGGAACGTGCATAGGAAAGTTGCCGTCTAGCCACATTCAGTTCTGCGCTAACACCTTCCCTTCTGTGGATACAAGGGGTAAAATAAAATGAATAGTTCCGGTGCTCAATAGGCGGTGAATGTGCTCTAAAACCAAACTAACTCCATGTCTTAGCCTACCAGTCTTTAATAAATCAATAAAGTTCTGCATCATGGTGCTAATATTCCCAAAAGTTATTTAACACCAGAAAAGTAATATATGACGCATAAACAAGGGGTATGGAAAATACCAAGATGACCAGGTAGAGGCGAGAACCCTTCACAGCAGTTAACATGGGCTACTCTTTTTGGCCTTGGGGCAATAGGAGCAGGAACCGGCATCTCATCCTTGGCAGTACAGCACCGAGGATTTAATAGTTTAAGGGCAGCCATAGACGAAGATATAGCTAGAATAGAAGAATCTATCTCCCATTTTAAAAAGTCACTAACCTCCCTGTCCAAGGTAGTGTTACACAATCTCAGGGGACTAAACCTAGTGTTCCTCCAGCAGGGAGGGCTGTGTGCAGCCCTGGGGGGAAAATGCTGTTTTTATGCCGACCACACCGGAGTGGTAAGAGAGTCCATGGCTAAAGTCAGGGAAAAATTGGCCAGACAGAAATGAGAACATGAACAAAAGAAGAGATGGTTTAAACCATAGTTTAATAACTCGCCTTGGTTTACCACCCTGCTCTCTACGTTGTTAAAACCCCCTAATCATACTCTTGTTCATTCTCACTTGTGAACCATGCATTGTAAATAAGTTAATTGTTTTTGTGAAAGAACGCGTCAATACTGTCCAGCTAATGGTACTACTACAACAGTATCACAGGCTAAATCCAGACCCCCGTCTAATAATAAAAAAGGTACAGAACGTCACTTATAAGCAAAAGTACTTGTAAAAACATAAAGGGGGCAGAGCTCTAGAGCTCTGCATAGCATTAGGAAGAACGTGCTGTTTTTATATAAACTACCCCTGGACTAGAGTAAGCCCAATGTAACCTGCTTATTTCTCGCTTCTGTGCACCTGCTTATTGCTGAATCATATTGGAGTATGGTTATTCCAAATAGTGACAGCATAGAAAGTGGGTATGTGGGGTCCTGGTTTACAACTTCCGGCACTAGCACCATGACAGGCCATATAAAACCAAAGTTTGGGCTCTAATTTCAGATTCCTGGACACTGGAGTAATTCTGTCAGAGAAGGCATCACCTGTCCCAGACTGACCAGTAGGAAGCAGCGAGCACCATCCCCCAATTGACCAGTAAAGAGAATACACGCGGTACTACTCGCCAACCACCACTGGACAACGCTGATGCCAGAAGTTTTCTCCAATAAGTTTAAAGAACAGCAACTCTGGACTGCCCCCCATCCCTGGCTCCATAAAAGCCCAGGGAACAAAGAACTCGGGGCTGATTCTGTTCTGGATGCAAGGTCCTGCTGCGCAGGGCAGTATAGGGAAAAAGGCCCTAGCTCGAGCTAGCAAATAAAACTCCTTTTGTGGTGTTTGCATCTCAACTGGTCATAATTCTTCCGTGCGCCCAAGGTGAGCTCGCGTTCCCTTCCCCAATCTAAGAGCTACAGGCTCTGCTCCCTGTGTATGATCAGGTGAGCATCAAGATGAGGAATTCCTGAAAATGCCACAGTTGTCCAGTTGTCTTCTTCTCCCCTGCTCTCTCCCTCTCCTCACTGCTAAAGATTTATTTCCCCCCAATCTGTGGGTTCTTATGTTCACATAGAAAGGTGAACAAGTGTCTATTTTGACCAAGTAACAGTCAATTAATTGTCCTACACAGAATGTGTTTCTTTTAATATATTTCATATGTTGAGGTCTCTCCTTTCTATTTCTATGTTATTGAGGGTTTTTATCAGGAATAGGTGTTAGATAGTGTCAAATGCCTTTTATGCATCTATTAATATGATATGGTTCTTATTATTTGTCCTATTTATGTGGTTGGCTGCGTTAATTTTTTCTAATATTGAAACATCCTTGTATCCCTGGTAATAATTCCTTGTATCCCTGGTAATAACTTAGTCACGTTGAAATATGAACTCAAAGTCAGGGATAGGCGCTCTCTAACTCAATCCATCCTATTTAAATAAATGTAAAGATAAACTGGTCTGATGTATGATCTAATCACTCACCTAAACTAATAGAGTTATGTAATCATCAAATATGTTCCTTTATTGTTAAAATAACAGTATAATATATTCTGTTTTAGAGTATATTTTATCAATAATTTTACCCCATATTCTCTGTAGTCATAAAATTTTCTTTTATAGTTTCTCATGCATTAAAATAATAAATACGGTTTCTTGTACAAATCTATATTTATTCAATTTTGTCCTTCAATATTGATTCATATTACAGGTATACATATTAAAATCATGATTTTATTTTTTTCAACAAGATTCTGGAATGGTTATTACTTTACTGCTTATTTTAAAAAGAAACACTCTGTACTTATTGTACATACAGTCCCTGTACAAGAGAGGTTGTTGTTAGGTGTCACTAAGTTAGTTCCAAATCATAGTGACCATATCACCACAGGGAGAAACACTGGCTTGCCCTAAACCATCCTCATAATTGTTCTTATATTTGAGCCCATTGTCTCAGCCTTTTTCAATCAAAGTTTTCCTCTTGTTTACCAAGCTCCATGGTTGAAGTGATATATCTCTTGTTTTTGCCTCCGGTTTGCAAATACATAAACCTCTAAGGTTTTACTTATATGGAATATGAAAATTCATTTAAAAGAAGAGCAATAAAGTCAGAGCTGTTGTGTGAATTCTGACTCATAGAACCATAGAGAGCAGAGAAACAGCTCCTTAGACTTTTGTGTTTTACATTTTATAGAACATGTTTCATTTTTACCACAGCAAGCAGTGTCCTTATAGACAATAGTAAAACTAGACAGGTGATGTAGTGGTTGATTTTCTTAGTTTCAGACATGTATAAGCACCACATGGAAGTTAAAATGTACTTGAGTATCCAAGAACTGAAGAACATATTCGGTTTGTTTTGTATAAAATTGTATCGGTATGGTAGAAGTGTATAGTTAATTGTTTTATGTGGTCCTAAGCACAGCTGTGAGATTCTGGTTGTAAGAGAATCACATCCTGACCCACTATCAAAGTGACTCAGGCATCACCTTTTACGATGTGGATATTCAATGTCACAGATAGGTTGGTGCTTTTAGCTCAGTGCTGCATGGGCTATGTGACTTTGATCATACATGTGATAATAATCTAACCGTTTGTCAGGATAAGAATCTGGTGGGTTTCCCCACCTGGTCCCCCCCCCCACTAAGACCTACACATTGCATTATTTCTAATTCATCTAAATTCATTCCCGTATGGTCAGTGTTATGAAGAACAAACTTTCAAATGTGTTGGTGAGAATTTAAGCACCAGGAACTACTGTTTGTGATGTCGTATTAATCTCTGCCACATCCATATTCTCCTGAATACCTATGCTTAATGAAGTCTGTCCTGACTGAATTTTCACTTATGTGTTTCCCGATCACACCCATGACTATACTTCTCCTATTCCGGGTCACGCTGAGACAGGGCGGAAGTGGCAGTGTCCTAGCCAGAAGTGAGGTTCATAGCGCGGTTCCTACTTGCTGTGCAAGGAGTGTGGAGCCAGAGAAGCGCCTGCAGCCTGAGCTCTGTGTAGTTGGCGTGCCTATGTTGGGGTCGCGTTGGTGACCAGTTAGGGTGACCCTGATGCACACAGCAGCCTGGCTGGGGTAAAAGCACCCTTCTTCCCTCACCTCCCCCTTGCCCCATGCCTTGCCCCTTGCATGGTGAGATGTAGGAGGGTGTCCCAGAGACTGTTCCCATCCCCCTGTTTGGGGATTGGTTGGGATTCCTTGTGAGAATCCCTGTTGGAGAAAGGGGGATCCCAGACTGGGTTTCGCGTCTGTGTTCCTGATATTCATCGCTTTGCAGATCTCTCCTATGCCCCCTACATTGTCTCCATACAGCGGTGCCTCCTCCCTGAGACTCCTGGAACATCTTCAGCTCAATGGTGAGCCCTGGGTCCCTTTCTTCTCTCGCTACAAAGAAGTGAACGCTATTCAGGAAGCGAGTGGTTGCAGCTGGTGCACAGAACGTTAGGGCTTCCTCCTGAGGTTTACCCAGTGTTGTCACCTGTGCAGTAACTTCCCCCGAGTAGGGCTGGGGGAGAACCCAGGTCAGGAAATGCGCTGGCTCCTTGCCAGCCAGTAGGGCGGCTACGGGGAGTACACCCAACCTTGAGGGTGTTGAAGTGATATTCCAGTGCCCCCACCGCGCATTGAGACATGATTGGCATTCCCAGGTAGCTAAGTCCTTCCAGGACTGGGGGCCTCAAAGGAGGTGACCCAGGTTGGTGGCTATCAGTCAACAGTCTGGCAGGTGGCAAGTGAAAGGAGAGAGATGGGCCCAGCTGTACAAAGATGGGGTTCAGTGCGCAGGAACTCAGCCAAAGTGAAGGCCAGTCTTTCTTTGGGAAAGAGTATAGGTCTCCATAGAAGGGCAAGACCCCTCAAGTACGGAAGATCTCCCATTCCCACATACACGCTTCAAGAATTTTGCCCAATGTTTCTTTAATTTTTACAAAGCCAGGGGAGTGTGGGAGCTGCTCCTGATTATTACCCAAAGGTAAATTTCTGTTACCTCTGAAGAAGTTTCTAGTAGCTTGTCCTATGTTTAGACTTATGCCGACTCCATTTTAACTGTGTATTCCCACCTAGAGTCATTTTATCTCTATTTTAATTCCCTGAGTGTTTTCCTTGGTTTGGGGACTTTTAAAAAAATTTGTTTTTATCTTGCACACGCATACAAGGTTGTGTCCTCAATTTCATTCCATTCATTTGCATAGGGAAAGTATTTTGAAATCATTTCTAGAGGAAGTTCATCTGCCTGGATTAGTGAAACATATTCTGCTGTGTGATCCTTGGCTTTATATATGGATCAACCTGTTCTAGTATAGTCTCTAGAAACTAGCTAATTCACATCCAGAAAACCTGAGACACAAGTGAGTGTTTTTTTTTCCCAGGTGGACATTTCCAGAGAAGACTGTCTTAGATCAGACAAGTCTAGTGATAATCCACTTAAACTGTGATTGTCCTTTTTCCCATAGGTCAATCTCTGGTGTAATTATAGGGATTGTCCCCCCACCCCCAAACACCCAACTTACTGCTGTTGAATCAATTAAGACTCACAGAAACTGTACAGGACAAAACATCATTGCCCCTTTGGATTTCTGAGACTGTAAAACCTTCCATGATCAGAAAGCTTTGTCTTTCTCCTGAGGATTAGATGCTGGTCTTGAACTGCAGAACTTGCAATTAGTAGTCTATTGTGTAATCTACAACTCCACTGATCTTCTAGGTATGGGGTGTCTATGTAGTTTTGGCCTTTTTTATGACAGACTTGTTTCATTTTTTTAAGTTGAAGAGTAATTTTTTTAATAAATCATTTTATTGGGGCTCATACAACTCATACAATCCATACATACATCAATTGAGGAAAGCAACCTTATACAATCGTTGCCCTCATCATTCTCAAAATTCGCCTTCCACTTGGGTTCCTAGAATGATCTCATTTTCCTTTTTTTTCCCAACCCCTCCCTCTTTGCTTCCTCCCCCATGAATCCTTAATAGTTTATAAATTATTATTTTATCTTATCTTACACAGCCCGGTCTCTCCCTTCACCTTCCTTCCCATTGCCCAACCCCCCGAGAAGAGGTTACACTTAGATCCCCGAGATCCGTTCTCTCTTTCTTTACCCCCTTCACTACCGGTGTCGCCACTCTCACCCTGAGGGGTTCATCCGTCCTAGATTCCCTGTGTTTCCAGATCCCTACTGTACCGCTGTGTATCCTTTGGTCTAACCTGGTCCCCAAAGCAGAATTGGGATCATGATAATTGGGGGGGGGGGGAAATGTTCAAGAACTAGAGGAAGGTTTTGAGTTTCATTGTTGCTACGCTGAACCCTGAGTGATTCATCTCTTCCCCACTATTTCTTTATAATTTGGTCAGTAATTTCCATGTCCTTGAAGATAGATGCTGGGATCTTGGTCAGAAGTTAATTATAATGGTAATTGCATTATAATTATAGATTGCTTAGAGCATGTTATTTTCACAAAGCTGAGCCTTCCGCTTCATGAACATGGTCCATTATTCTCATTATTTGCATTTATTTTGGTACCTTGGAATAGTGTTTTTCTTATAGTTTTCTTTCTACAAGACTTTGGTTCTCTTAGGTTTATTCCATTTATTTTATCTTTTAGGTAGCTATTGTAAATGGTATTATTTTCTGATTTCCTTTTCACAACTTTCAACAATTTTCTTCTAGGGCTTTTGGATTTTCTATGTTTAGAAAATCATCAGCAATTGCAGAGAGTTGTCATCAGCAATTATAGAGAGTTTTACCTCTTTGTTGCCATTTAGGATGCAGTTGGTTTTCATTTGTTGACTGATAGCTATTGTTCAGAGTTTGTGTTAGGGTGGACTAGAGAAACAAATTCATAGATACTCAAATCTGTTTAAGAAAGGCCTTTATATAAAAGAGCAATTGTATATTGAGAAAACATCCTATTCATGTCCACATCAAGTGCGTAAGTCCTATATTAACCCATATTTCCAATACCAATCTAAAAATACCACTTCAGACTCATGCAACACATGCAATGACCCTGGATACAGGAAGTTCACAGGCCAGTAGGTGGAAAGACTTGTGGATCCAGAGGCAATGGCAACTCTCAATGCTGGCAGGGGTGTCTCTACAGGCTCCTCCAGCTGCAGGAATCTAGTGTAGCTCCATGTGTCTTATCAGCAAGAACGTTTCACAGGGAGTGTGAGGTAAAGGCCAGCCTCCCACAACTAATTGCAGGATTGATAGGTACAATAGTACAGTTGAGATATATAAAGATTATAATAAAGTCCTAGAGAATAAGGAGAGATACATATTTCCTGGTAGCATGCTCACCTCAGTCCCACTTGGTGGTCCACGTGGAGATGGGAGACAGGAGGGCAGGAGAGAGGGGGAGGGGAAGGAGGACAATGGGAAAGGGAACAAGGGAGCAAGGATGGAGGGAGAGGAAGGGATAGCTGAGAGCAAGGGAGAGTGAGGGGAGGGAGCATTTTATTGTTAACCCAGGCTTATGTATCTTGTTTTGGGTGGGGCATGCAAGCCCCCAAATTACTGGTAAAGACATAGTCAGAGAAAAGGGTTGTGCTATAGGTAATACAGTAGTGGTAGGGGGTGATATACGGGTACATACAATATAGGAAGAGGAGGGATTAAGGGTTTACATGTGATAAGATGGGTGGATCCTAGATTCAGGATGGCAGCCTAACTTTGGATGTCACCAAGCAGGTTTCCTGGCTCTCCATGGAAACCATTAATAGTAGTGTGGGCACTCCACCTACAGTGGACCAGAGGCCTGCAGGAGGAATATGTCTAAGCATCTGACCTCCCATGAGCTGGTAAATAACATGTTTGGCATATCTTTGAGTGAGACAAAGCTGGGTGGGTCTTTTGCATCTCACAACTGAAGTGAGTGTGTATCCCTCCTCCAGCAAGCTATTTATTTCCATAGCATTACCAAATGAGGTCATCAAGCTGTGACCTGAAAGGCTAAATTCCACCCCTTCACTTTCAATATTCTCAAGCTGACACCAGATTATGTAACTACCACAGTTTCAGCACAATATGAAATAAGATTGGTATTTAATGGTAGCCTTATTTGAATCCAATTTGAAAGGTGAATGTCTTCACTTACTCTCCATTGAGTTCAATGTTTGTCATTGACCTTGCATTTTGCTGTTTTAAGTCCTATCAAATCAGTTTGGACCCACAGCAACACTAGAGAAAACAGAATGAAGTGTAGGTCTTGCTTCATCTTCATAGTTGTGATGTATGAGGCCTTTGTTACAGTTACTGTGCCAATCTATTTTGTTAAACGTTAAACTTTTTTAATGACCTTATGTTTTATAAAGTTATGATTTTCCTAACAAATATCCAAAGTACTTGAGATGAAGTAATCGACTCCTCACTTCTTTCTATTAAGCATTGTACATCATCCAATATACAGTTGTTTGTTCTTTTGTAGTCCATCCTACCATCAAATTATTCTCCAGTACCATAATTCAAGTACATCATTTGATCTTTCATAGTTTTCATTCATTGTCCGACTTTGATATGCACATGAGACAATTGGAAACCTCATAGTTTGGGCCGGGTACATCTGAGTCCTCAAAGAGACATCCTTGTTCTTCACCTTTAAAGAGGTCTGTGCAGCAGATTTCCTCAACTAAATGCAGCAGTTGATTGAGTCAAATTTCCATGAATATTGGTTAGAGATCCAAGAGAGATGAACTTCTTCCAAACTTCAACATTATCTCCATTTATCCTGATACTTTCCATTGGTCCCATATTGGGGAGTTTAATTTTCTTTATAATGAATTTTAAACTAAAGTGAAGGCAGTAGTTCCTGCTCTTTATCAGTAAGTTTTACAAGTCATATTGTCTTACAACATGTAGTTTTATGTCATTTGCATGTGCCAGATTATGAACCTAGCTTCCTTCAATCTTGATGTCATAGTTTTCAGTTAGTACAGCTTCTCAGGATATTTGCTCAGTACAGCATGTTGCACAGAGAAATTACTACAGTTTTCAATGATTCTGTATCACTGTGATGCACAATGAAAATTCATGGAAAAAACAAACAAATCACACCACAGGTTGCATTGAACATATGTTTGTTTTTTTTTTTAAGATTCTGTTAAAGTGTTTAAAATGTTTTCCAGAAAATATGGCCAGGTATTCTGTAACCATTCCAAGAAAAGATCTTAAAAACAAAGTCATCCAAATAAACAATAACAACACCAATGAGTAATGGGAATTAACATATTTGTATGTGTATCTTTGCAACTTGAATGTCCCCTTTATTCAAGTATCTATTCATGTCCTTTGCCCATTTGCATCTCAAAACTCTGTACATGTCCACCATCTCAACTCGTGCTAATTTAGATGTTAGGCTAAATAAAAAGGATTGATTTCTCAAGAGACTATTCAGAGAAATGAGAGAACACAGTAGAAATAATATCCACTGTCAACTGGGGGTTTAAATAAATCAGATTTTTTTTTTGTAATCTGACTTTTATGAAGAAAAAGGGAAGCTTCGGGTATTCACAGGAAATACCAAAACACAGGAGGGATGAGGGGAAAGGGAGAGGGAGAAAGAGAGGGAAGGAGGGAGGGAGAGAGTGTGAGAGAGAGAGAGAGAGAAGAGAAGAGAAGAGAAGAGAAGAGAAGAGAAGAGGGAGAGGAAGAGAGAGATGGAGGGAGAGAGGAAAGAGAGGGAGGGAGGGAGAGGAGTGGGAGAGAGGGAGAGAGCCAGAATTTCTAAACACTCTCTAAGTTTTCTGTGTCCAGACATTTTCTCCACTCTTCAGTTTAAGGAACATGAGTTCTCAATAAATGGAAGCCAATCCCAGAGAAGATGAAGACGTTAGACTTCCTCTTTTCGGTTTTTGAGAAAAGATTGAAAGTGTCTCTACTGTTTTCTCTTGGGGCTCTAACATGCAGATCACCCCTTCAATTTCCAGATTAAAGTTCAAAACTTGGCGCAAGACACCACATAGTGGTCAGAGTTCTCCAGGAACTATATAACTTGTCGGCAAGTTTTTATTTTCTTTCATATATTCTTTGGCCTGGAGGTTATGTCTCTCGTAACATCAAGAGATTCTAAAAATGAGTTGACATAAAAGAGGCTTACATTAGTTGTCATCATGAATTTTTCTCCCTGCCCTGTAACAGGTACAGCATTAGGAATCGAGCCTAGGAGTGATGAATCCATCCCCAATCCTCCCCCTAAGATTTGCTGTCTCTTGTGGCTCCATATTTCTGGACCTGAATCTACCACAACCAGCAGAAAAGTTTGCAGCGCTTGTTATCAATATGTTTGAGCATCAGGAAACAAATACCTGCCTTAATGCAGCTGACTCTCAAGCGCCAAAAGAATATCCACCAACCAGTTCTCCCCGCAGCTGAGTGCAATGACCACTGAGGGCACAGCTGTCCATTACTGTGTGAGAGGAACAGTGAGAGGACTCAGTGCCATCCAGGCACAACCTTTCCTGTAATAATGACCTCAGTCTATAGGAATCACATGGCCTGCACAAAGCACAGGAGCCAGACTTCTGGGCAAGGGCAATGGGGAGGGATGGGAGCAAAGAGCTTCCTGATAGTATCTAGGGTTTCCTTTCCCTCCAAAATATTTTCTCTGAGAATCTTGTCTTCCTAAATATTTGTTACAAAAAACCACATCACTTTAAATATTCATTCATTTATAAGTTGTATGCATAAACACATTTAAATATATGTATGCATAAATGAACCCTGGCGGTGTTTTGGTTACTCATAAAGCTGCGACCTGAAATTTCAGGAGTTCTTAAGCACTAGCTGTTCCACAGTAGAAAAACGGGTCTTTTATCTCCCATAAAGAGTTACAGTTTCAGAAGTGCTCAAGGACAATTCTACCCTGTCCTAAAGGGTCATGATGAGTCTGCATTGGCTCATGGCAGTGAGTGTGAGTGATGAATACATTGATATATACTATACTATTTGTGTCATGAACATGTGTTCAATGATTTTCACATCCTGGATGGCTGCACTGGATTAAATGAAAATGAAATCACAAGACAACAAACCATGGGGTTCATCTGAAGAGAACTTAATGAGGAATTCATAGCAGCACAGAGTTGTATAGTATAGAAGTAAAACTGAGATTGATTACTTCAGTTTCCAACTAATGGAACTAGAAAAAAGATGAGTATGCATAGGTAATAACCATGGCACAGGTAGTACGGCCCTGGGAGAGGCAATAAGAAAGTAACCAAGATAAATGAAATAACAGGAACACAACAAGTAAGCTGATTATATGAAAAGTGACTCTTTTAGAAGATGAAGAAAAGTGATAAATAGCCAGGTTTCCAGATCATCCCAAAAGCAGGAGGACGGGAATCTCTCAGATCAGAAACCGGAGAGGAGACACCATTCTGCATGTTTTGTGGACATGCTTTATGAAGAACTTCCTGTCCACAGTGTACAAATATCACTGAAATGTGGAAATGCCTTAGAAGGAAAGAAAATCAGTAAGGTTCCCACACAAGAAACAGGTAATAGAACAGTCTACTATCATCATGTGTATCCACACCATAAGGGGAATCAGAGAGGATGCATTGTGAGTCCTTATTACAACACAGTTAGAAAGCTTGTTTTGTATGTAATATAAAGTTTACAAATTAAAAACTATTTTTAAAAAGATTGATAATATATAACAATTAAAGCAATGCTTGATAAAAAACCTGTTTAAGAGCTCTGTTTTCTGTTGTGAGTGCTCGTGTTTCTCTCAGTCTGAGGGAGAACTCTTGTCCATATTCTCTACTCATCTGGTTCTAAATACCAGGAAACATGCAAATGCAGCTCTCTGCCTGCTGATAAAACCACCACAGCCCCTGAAGTGGGACATCTTAGAGGACAGTACCAGTTTCTGGGGTCTCTGCTGTTAATATTTTGAAACCAAGAGCTAGTCCAGAGGACACATAATTAATTTGGTACCAAACTTGGCTTTCATTTTGGCCATTTTACATGGTATTCATTGTAGAGCTTGCTGTGTGTATAATTGTGTGTGCATGTGTTTGTATGTAAGTCATCTAATCAGAGTGTCTCTGTTTGCAGGTGTCCAGTGTGGGGTGCACCTGGTGTAGTCTGCGGGCGATCTCAGAAAGCCTGGGGAGTCTTTGTGACTCTCCTTTGCAGCTTCTGGATTCACCTTCAGTGACCTCTGAATGAGCTGGGTCCGCCAGTATCCAGGGAAGGGCCTGCAGTGGGTCGCAGGCATTAGTACTTGTGGTAGTACATACTATACAGATTCAGTAAAGGGCCAATTCACCATCTCCAGAGACAACGCCAAGAACACGCTGTATCTGCAGATGAACAGCCTGAAAGACACAGCCATGTATTACTGTGCAAGAGACACAGTGAGGGGGAGTCAGTGAGAGCCCAGACACAAACTTCCCCTGCACGGAGGATATTGGTCTCCAGGGGGCATGGAGGACCCACAGAGCACAAGACTCAGACCCAGGAGCAGCTGGAGCTTCAAGGCTGGTTTCCTGTGGTTGTATGTGGATTCTCCTAAATCTCACAGTTCCTCGTGGGAAATCTCTAATTTAAAAAATAATACTTCTGTGCCTATTCCTGGCATCTGTGAATTCAAAAGTTATATTGTAACCAAAAATATATTCTGTCCCACAGCAACAAGCAGCTTCTTAACCTTTTAAGGACAGGAAATGACTCTGCCAGCGGTCCCTGCATCATTGTTCTCATGACGTTCAGATAAAATACTTTCCAATCAGACTTCAGGGAAATGGTGCTTGGGTAAAGGTATCTATTAAGTGTTTGAGTATTGGCTGAAAATCTAACAGTATGTTCTTTCAGCACACTGAGGAATTCTAGCAATCATCTAGCTAATAGTTTAATAAAAGATAGGCAGTTTGCCTATTTTATATTGAATTGTTCCTTCAAATGACACATTTTTTTCTTTTTCTTACTCCAGGGGAGAGTGCAAACAGGACCCCACTACCACGAATTATGCAGTCGAATTTCCAACATTTGGGGAAATCTCAGGGGTCAGGACAGCTTTGGTTATTTTTCCTAACCTCTGTAGCCGTATGTGTGTATGTGTATTTTTTTTCTGGAATCCCATCTGAAAATACATAAATTCACCAACTGCGTTTTATTATCTGGGTGCTAATATCCTATATCAGTCTATCCTTCAGAACTTGCAGCCCATGATAGTCCAGGAAACACACTAACTTTTTGTGAAAATTCAGGACTTGGGGAGAGCTCTGGGGCCAAAGAGGATCATTCAGTTCTTCATGCTGGATGTTGTATCTTCACCTTCACAGACCCACAGAATATCAGCCACTCTTTCTGGTTTCACCCACAGGGTCCACATTTGTCCTGTTAATCAGCTCATTCCCTCCTGGTGGCTTTGCTAGTAATTTGTTGTTTGATACCAGTAACATTCCCAGTATCCATTGACACACAACCTTAAGTGAGGAATTTCAGATATTTTGGTATAAGATCCTTTATAAAATGTAAGATTAGGTGTGAATAACTTTGTGGATGACTTTGTGGATAAGAAATGTCTTCCTGTATCAAAGGTAATTTTTTTTTTAGTGCTGCATGTACTCTTTCCACACTAGAATAACTCTTGCGTACTTGTAGGAGTATAGTTGTCAAAGAAAACCTCTCCCTTCTTCATGATTTAAAAAAGCCATTCCTATTTATAGAATACATTGAATGGGAGCCACTTTTGGCTGAATTCAATGAGATTTCTAGGTTTTGCTGACCTTCAAATTTTTGAATATCTAATAATTTTACATAATCTATTGCAGAAGAGAAAATGTATATCTGACCATTTAAATGCTCTTGGTTTTGTTCTGAGTATCTTAGAAAGATGTAAGTCCCTGAGAGGAGAGGACCACTGCCTTTACTCCTAAAGTTGTCCTCAAATTTAATTTGTGTCTCCCTCCTCAACCAGTTTCTTCATCACTTTCTGTGGCCTGAAAGAATAGGCCTTGGTCTTGGAGAATGGAGAATTCATGGCAGGGAATATGTTCTCTGAGTAAGAAGCCAACGTTTCTCATCCCAGATTGACCCCTTTAAAACTTTATTACAAAGTTACCACTCACATGCAAATCTGCACATAGTCCATCAGATATAGTCTCATAATATATTTACTCAAATTTAGCTCTTACTCACTCTGAACTCCTGGGAAAATAGGCCTGGTTCCCAATATGTCAGTTTCTTCCTCTTCTTGGGGGCAACTCTCAGAAGTGAAACTCTCAGGGATTGAAACATGAGGTTTGTGACTGCTTAATCTGTGCACCTGGCTCATTCTCTCAGGGAGCAGCATATGCAAACAGACGCCCTCTTTCTGCTCATAAAAAAACACCCCAATCCCAACAATAGAGTTCCTGGAGAAGATCCTCAGTACCATAATCTACAAGAGTCCCTATTCTGCAATTTGTATGAACACAGAATCATCATGGAGTCTGTACTAAGCTGGGTTTTTCAGGCAGCTATTTTAATAAGTAACATTATTGAGAGCAAGTGTGTGTGAGTGGCAGACAGTTGACATGTGTGATCGTTTTCACACACGGCATATACTGTGTTTGCAAATGTCAACTGTAATGTGCAACTGGTTGAGTCTGAAGGAGACCAGAGGGAACATAAGACATCTTTGAGATTCTAATGTACAAACTCTGGATTCACTTTTAGTAGCTCTTCCATGACCTGTATCAGCCAAGTTCCAGGACTGCAGTAGGTCTTATTTAGTACTGTTGATATACCATATTATACAGATTCCATGAAAGCTGGTTTACCATCTCCAGAGACACTGCCAAGAACATGCCGTTATCAGTGAAAGGGCAGTTTAAAAGTCAATCACACGTCCTTGTATAATGGTGGGGAAGACACACGGAGAGAAGTCAGAGCGAGTACAGATACAAACCTCCTATGCAGAGAGGGAGCAGAGTTGCAGGGCTCTGTAAGGTCATAAAAAGAAGGAAGGATTCTGAATCATGAGCATCTGGAGTGGGAATTTCTAGTCTGGGTTTCTATTGTGATCCAAGGTTTTTAATCTCAGTTTCCCACTAGGAATTTATGTTTTATTATGATTCAGTGCCTACCCTTAATATCTGTGAATTCAATGTTGTATTGTAAGAAAAGAAAACATTCTCAGAGAGAGAAAAACAACCAACCAAAATGAGCTTGTCCCATAGGGAGTAGAAATTTGCCAGGGGTCATCAGCATATATTTTGAGAAGTTCAGTGTGTTAGTTCTGGTGGACTGGAGAAACAAATTCATAGACACTCCTACGTGTATGGGAAAAAGCTTTATATAAAAAGCAATGGTATATTGAGAAAACACACCAGTCCAGTGCAGATTAAACCCATAAGGCCAATATTAGCCCATATGTCTGATACCATCCTGTAAAATCCTCTTCAGACTCATGCAACACATGATACAACGCTGAGTGCAAGAAGATCATAGGCTGGTGGGTGGAAAGTCTTGCGGATCCAGTGGCATTAGAAGCATCTTACTGGTGGCGTGGGCCTCCACATGGCTCTTCCAACTCCAAAGGTTCTGGCTGCAATTAGCATAACTCCATGTGGCTTGTCAACAGCAATGCCTCACCGGGAGAGAGTGTATCTAGCCTTCAGTGAGCTATTTATCTCCTTCGCACCTCCAAATGAGGTCATTAAGGTGTGACCTGATTGACAGGCTAGACTGCACCCCTTCGCAAGTTCCCAGGAGATCATGTAACTGCCACAGTCAGAATATCTTTCAGGCAGACTCAGTGGAGTGCTAACTGTTAAGGGCTCAACTAATGGCTGTAAAGTTCGTGGTTTGAAACTTGGTGTCATTTATTCAAGTACAATATATTGTAAAAAGTTGCTCTTCACCCAAACTAAAATTCTGTTGACATTGATCGGTTCCAACTCAGAGTAATCCTATAGGACAGACTAGAACTGCTCCCATAAGATTTCCAAGCCTGTATTTCCTTATGAGATTATTCCACCACAAATTCTCCCACAGAGCAGTTGGTGTGTCTGAATGATTGAATTTTCATTTAACAGCTAGGCAAGTCACCACTGTCCTACTAAGGTTGGTAGTTCTTACCTATCTATCAGTGAATTGTTAAAATATTATTTTCTGTCAAACAATCATTATAGTTTAGAATTATGTATTTCATGAAGCCTTGCTGTTTTTCTTCCAGACTCTTCCCCTACATCAGGGGTCAACAAGCTCCTTTTTTTGAAAAAGACCTCTGAAAACCATGATTTATGATTCCATTTGTCATATAGACTTAGAGATAATTACTCAACCTTACTGATTGTGAAAACAACAGCAGGCAGTAGAGAAGGACATAGCTGTATATTAATAGAATGTTCTTCACAAAGACAGGCACTGGGTCATGAACCTGTTAACCAAAGCCCTACACTGAGGGTCTGTATAAGTAATAGATGATCTTTTGTTTCATTTCTTAAAACAGTTCTTTGGAATTTCATGCACATATGGTACAATTCAACAATTCAATCATATCAAGAAAAGGCATACACCTGTCAGTCTTCTCTGCAATAGGAGCAGCTCGCCTGCCAGTACCCCTCATCCCCTAAAAATTTTCGTGAACGCCAAATTCTTCTCCACCCCTCCCCTGGTCAGGAGCTCCTCCCAGCTGATGAGGTGACCCTTGTCTGCCGTGCAGAAACAGCCCAGACACTGACAGAAGAGCGCTTCAGCAGCTTGGCAGCCCCACATTATCTGACCTCACTGATCCCTAGTCACAGCTTCCAAACCAGCACATCTCAAGGGACATTGACACAGCAGCCAAGCTCATTGGGACCCAGTTGCCACAGTTGGAGTGGCATCTCCGGAGCCTGCATTGGGACTAGGTTTGGGAGCCTCATCCTGGGTTATGCCAGGAACCCTTCTCTGAAGCAGCAGCTCTTCTCCTACGCCATGTTGGGCGTTGCCTTCTCAAAGGCCCTGATGGTGGCCTTCCTCATCCTTTTTGCCATGTGAAGGAGCCATTTCCACCCCCCACATTTCTCTGTCCCACGTCTGTCTGCCCAATATGTTCCTTTCCCTGCACCTCCCTGGGAAGCCTGGGGAAAATAATTGGCTCAGAGTTTGACAGAGGGAAGACAAATAAATACTGTATTAATAAAGATGTTTCTTTTTTTAAATGTGGGGTGCATACAATCGCTATCAATTAAAAGTTTTTCTTCCTCCATGTTCATATCATTACATTTTTATTTTGGAAAAATGTACACAGCAAAACATTCTCCAATTCAACCACTATTATATGTACAATTGAGTGACTTTGATTATACTCTTCATGTTTACAACCATTACTGATATCCTTTTCAAAATTATCCCGCAACCATTAATATAAACTGACTTTCCCCTAAGCAACAACCCGATCTCCTTCACCGAAGGTAACCCTTGGTCAAGCTTGGTTTCTTTTTATGTAGTTTTAAAAATAGATGTATATAATATTCACATATCATACACTTGTATAGTTAAATAATTTTTAAAGTGTTGCAAACTATATATGTATATATACACATATATATCATAACAAATTCTTAAGATCCCGCCCCACCCACATTCATTGTTTACTCCCAAAACTTCCTCACCCTTCCTACTCCTCTGCTCCCCAAGAGCCCAACAGACCATTGCATCAGTTATTGTCTCTATGGATCCACGTGCCTTCTGTGCTTTACAAACTTGGAAACCCAATAAAACAATAAAAATAAAGCCAAAATAAAACTGCAAGAAGAAAATAATAATAATATAAAGACAAAAATGAAAATAAAGAGTAAGAAAGGAAAGACTACCATCAATATTTAAAGTTTAGCAAAAAAAAATGCTGCCATGGAACAAATGAGAAATACTTTACCTTAGAGCAAATTCAGGTTGGATCGAGAGATAGGGTCAACTGACCAATTATCATACTATGCCATGGTCTGATCTGCCATGATCAAGTTCACAATCATCTGTCTGAGAGTAAAGCTTTTCAAGGGGATCTGCCAGAGGTTTAATATGACTAGATATTCTTCAGATAGATTTCAAGTTCTCACTGTTCACCTACCCTTAAGACAAATTGGATATTCATAATTTGAGCTCTGAAGGGTTTTCCTTCATCATATTTAAATTTAATTGTCACTATCTATGGATCACACAGGCTGATGTACTTCTTCATTGTGGACTTCCTTGACACCTCACTTAGATGGCTGCTTGTTTGAAGACAAGCCTTTTAGACCCCAGATAATAGATAGCTTGGCACCATCTGCTTTCTTCACCACACTTTGCTGTAATGCCCTTATCTTCTTTGATTTTTCAATGAAGGTAAGTATTGAGCAGAGCCATGTTAAGATCCTGTACCCAGAATATGATCACCTAGAGGATGGATCTAGCTAAATCTTGTCATAAACCATGGGCACCTTTACCTAGTACCTGCAAAGTGAACATGTGAAACTCCACAACTGTATTAGTCTGGGTGGACTAGAGAAACAAATTCATAGACATTCATATGTGTATAAGATAGAACTTTATATCAAAGATAAATTGTACATTAAGAAAGCATACCAGCCCAGTCCAAGTCCATCAGTCCGATATTAGGCCATATATCTGATACCAAACTATAAATTTCTCTTCAGACTCACACAATATATGCAATGATGCCGAATACAGGAAGAGCACATGCCAGTGGGTGAAAAGTCTTGTGAATCCAGTGGAGGTGGAAACATCTCAACGCTGTCAGGAGTCTCCACGTGGCTCCTTCAGCTCCAGGGCTCTAGTGTAGCTCCATGTGTCTTGTTGAAAGGAATGTCTCACAGGGTGTGAGCCTGTGCCCTGCCTCCAGCGAGCTATTTATCTCCTCAGCGCCTCCAAATGATGTCATCAAACTGAACCCGGATTGACAGAATAAACTCCAACCCTTCACTCTTAAGTGTCAAATCGACAACAGATTATGTGATTATTTTTTGTTTAATTTTATCTTTTTAAAAATTATTTTTGTTATTGTCTCCCTGTTTAGAAGCGAAGAAGAAGTGGATGCATAGAGACAATAACTGAGGCAATGGTTTATAAGGAAGGGGGAGGGGGGAATTGGGGAGGAATCAGTGGATCTGTGAGGCAGGAGGGAGTATTAAGCTTATTTTCACGATGGACATACAACTCTTTTTTAGAAGTGTTTTAAGAATGGAAATGTGAATGTTATATGAGCGAGAGAGAAAGAAAGAAATTGAGGAAGGAAGAAAGGAAAGAAGGAAGGCAGGAAGGAAGGAAGAATGAACTAGGAGGAAGATGGCTGACAAGGGAACCAGCATACTATGAGAGCTCTTTCAAACAAAGCGGGTTTGGTGTCCTGGTGGACGAGCGGTAGGAGTCTGGTGAGTGAAATATCCCCCCGGGACAGCACACCAGCCCCATCCCATGCATTTGTCCTGAGCAGGAGCCTGGGCGATACAGGACCCGTTCATGGGACAGCTCCATCACTAGGCTGCTGCCAATACGGTTGCAACTAGCTTCAAGCCCACTCCCCAGACCAGGACACCAAGCCCAGAGTCGCTTGCCTAACTAGCCAAGACATGCGTAGCGTGGTACCCCGTACAGCAGCTGCCCACTTGCGGGACCCCAGTAGGAGAGAAACTTCCCTTTCCCACGGTTCTCCTCCCCCCACATGACAGCGATCTGTCCTTGGGCCGACGTTCCTCCCTCCATTTATCCAAGGCCTGGGTAATTGACCTGCGGGCTGCCTGGCTACCCCCATGGGGGAACATCCACCAACACAGCTACCTGGGACCTCTCCACCGGCACTCCATTTGCCCAGCCACCCACCCCCGTCAGCTTAGCCATAGCCCAGCGCGCACCTACCCCCGACCCTGCATTTCCACCAGCGCCACTTCAGGCTGATCTGGGAGACCTCTGGTCACAGCCCTGGTCACTGAGTCTGCCTGCTGAGGGTGCCCTCCCAGCACCAACAGCGTCAGTCACAACAGTGGGTGCCCCTGCCTACAGGGAGCATGAGCGACAGGGTTCTGCATTCCGGCAGGAGTGACATTGCCCACCCCGTGTGCTGCGGGGATTCCAGCGGCCAGCTCCGAGTCTGCTGTGACACATTCCTTTCTGAGTGGAGATGAGGCGCCATTGCCTGCAGGTTCCCTCCAGAGCCTCCACTGTCTGATCCGGCTGGACCACATCGCTGTGGAGCCAGACTGCGCCTCTCACAGGGCCGGTGGATTAAGCAATAAAAGTCCCACCTACTGGGGAGCCTGGGACACGGATTTGCAGTCCCTACCGGAGCCATCTGTGTGCTCCAGCCAGCTCTCCTTCCACTCCACAGCCTTCAACTATCATGATCCGAATTCTACCTTGAAAGTCTGTATAGAGCAGAGGGTATACAGATGTAGATAGGAGTTGGAGGCACAGGGAATCAAGGGCAGATGATACCTTCAGGACCAGGGGTGTGAGTGGCGATACTGGGAGGGTAAAGGGAGAGGGGTTGCAATTACAAGGATCTACATGTGACCTCCTCCCTGGGGGATGGACAGCAGAAAAGGGGTGAAGGGAGATGTCGGACAGGGCAAGATATGACAAAATAATGATTTATAAATTATCAAGGACTCGTGAGGAAGGGGGGAGCAGGGAGGGAGGGGAAAAAAAGAAGGCCGGATGCAAGAATATAAGTGGAGAGCAAATGCTTTGAAAATGATGAGGGCAAAGAATGTACAGATGTGCTTTACACAATTGATGTATGTATGGATTGTGAAAAGAGTTGTATGAGCCCCTAATAAAATGTTAAAAAAAGAAGTGCTAATAAAGAATCAGGTAAAGAAAAATAGCATGAGGATACTAATATCAGCAATAATACTTATCACATATACTCATATGAGCCAAGTTTATCAGCACAAAAATGTGCTGAAAACTGGGGTTCGGCTTATACACGTGTCAGTGGTACCCCAGCAAGGTGTAACATCTTATTGGGGCCCTCTGAGGTAAAGGGATGAGCGCCCATTATCTCGCTGATGATTGCCGTTTCTCCACTGTTCATTCAAAGCCCCTCTGATACCGCAGGGTTTTGAATGTTTGTTTACTCAGATCTAACCAATCAGAGTCGTCCTATGAAGTCGACGGCTCCAATTCCCAGAAGCACCTGTAGTGATTCACTTATGCCAGCAACTGAACTGCTAAGTGACCGATCTTGGCACAACAGACTCCCATTTTGAGTCCTGCACCTCCATCTTAGCTCTCAAGACTGACCCCTAACTGGCCTCCCCTCCCCTGCTCAACCCCCAAATCTGGGAACCAGCTCCTCCCAAAGCCAGAATGTTTTCTGAAGATATGGTCACTCCATCCGTCCCTGACATATAGGTAAGATTAACGACCTCTTCCCTTCTGAAGCACCTGTGTGCAGAGATCCTTCCCAGCTGTGCCTGTCAGCAGTGGGCATAAAAACGCCACCAGGATTTTTTCCCAGCACGGCTTCAATAGCTCGATACCTTGAGTTGCTGAACCCGCCTGCAAGATTCTCAATAAAGCCTGCTTCTAAAACTTCGTTAATTGGGTCTCTGATTCTGTTTTCACGTCCAAATAAACCTTCTAGTAATGATGTGTCCGTGGCTGTGCTCCATTTCTCCCCTCTGGTCTCTGTGTTAATTCACATCCTGCATCCCCCGCCTGCACGGTCTCCTTCCCTCCTCCCAGCTAACACGTCACGGGGGATGGGGGAGGCATTACCATGAAAGTTCTTTTTCAAAGTTTTATTTTTTTCCTATTAGAAATGGATACTCTTGAACCAAAACAAAAACACCAGTCGTATGAGGCTGGTTTCAAAATGAAGGTTGTGTCAAGCGCAGAAGAGAGCAATAACAGTATTGCAAGTAGGGAATTCTGTGTTGACGAAAAGCAAGTGAGGGAGTGGCGGAAAATGAAGGCTGACTTGGAACAGATTCCAAAAGCTAAAAAAGCTCATCTTGGTTTAACGTCTTTTTATGGGGCTCTAGAGATTGAATTGCATAAATGGGTTTTGAAGTGTCGTCAAAATGGTTACTGTGTAACACATATGGGAATCTGCATACACGCTTTACAAATGGCTAACGATGACAAATATAAAGCACCAGGCACGAAAAATTTGCTGTGTCAGCAGAATGGTGTACCTGTTTCATGAAGAGGTTTGGCCTACTATGTTTGAGGCAAAGAACAAAGATTTCCCAGAAACTGCCACAAGATCTTGAAAAATAAATTATGTCATTCCAGTCATTATTTATAAAACAAAGAAGGATTTATAATTATGACCTGGCAGATATTAGAAATATGGATGAAATTGTCATGACTTTTGATCTTCCAAGCAACAGAACTGTGGCAAATTTAGGAGAAAAAAACATTTTTCTCAAAACCACAGAAAATTAAAAAAACAACTTTAGAACTGTTCTATTATGTTTACCTAATGGAATTAAGTTGCATCCTGTCATTTTTTTAAAAAGAAAGACCTTCCCTAAAAAGATCAAGTTCCCACCGAGAATTACTGTGCGTGCACATTTTAAAGGCTGGATGGATGAAGACGTAACAAAAAATATGGCTGGAAGAAATTTGGAACCCATGACCAGGAGTAGCCTTAAAGAAAAAGCCATCGTGAAAAAGATGGCCGACCAGGGGACCTGTATACTCTGAGATCTCTTTTGAATAAAGTGGATTTGGTGTCCAGGTAGCTGAGCGGCAGGAGTCTGCTGAGTGAAATATCCCAGTGAGACAGCACTCCAGCCCCACCCCATGCATTTGTCCTGAGCTGGGACCTGGGTGATAGATTCGTGGGACATCTCCAGTCACTAGGCTGCCGCCATCGCGGAGGCGACTAACCTCAGCCCCATTCCATTCCCAGACCGGCACCCCGAGCCCACAGTCACTCACCTGCCCTGCAGAGATACGCACAGCAGGTCCCACGATCCCCCTACACCAGCTGCCCACTCAGGGAACCCCACTAGGCGAGAAGTTTTCTTTTCCTGTGGTTCCCCCCTCCCCTCCTGGCAGTGATCTGCCCTTGGGCCCGCGTCCCTCCCTCCATTCATCCACGGCCTGGGTAACTGACCTGCGAGCCTCCTGGCGACCCCCACGGGGGACCATCCAACCACACTGCTGCCTGGGACCTCTCCACCGGCACTCCGTTTGCCCGACCACCCACCCCCGTCAGCTTAGCGCGGGCTCCACTCGTGGCCGGGAACCTGCGCTGAGTACTTCCCCAAGGCGCGAGCCACAGCCCGACCGCTGCTACCTCCGACCCTGCATTTCTCCCGGGGCCACTGCGGGCTGGCCTGGGAGACCTCTGGCCGCGGGCCGGGGCGCACTCACTCTGCCTGCTGAGGGTGGCCCTCCCAGAGCCAGGGTGCCCCTGCCTGTAGGGAGTACGAGTGACAAGAGTTCTACACTCCTATGGGGGAGACATTGCGACCCCAGCCCCCTGTGCGCTGCAGGTATTCCAGAAGCTGGTGGCTCCGAGCACTGAACCTAGGCAGAGGGCAAGCGCCATTGGCCCCCGCAGTTTCCTGCCAGAGCCACCGCTGACCTTTCCGGCTTGGACCACGATGCTGCAGAGCCAGCCTGCACCGCTCACAAACCCCGCAGATTAAGCAATAAACGTTCCGCCTGCCGGGAGCCTGGGACATGGCTTTGCAGTCCCTGCCGGAGCCGTCTGTGTGCTCCAGCCAGCTCTCCACCGAGGGTCCGTGTGGGGTCCACAGTGCCAGCTCCTCAGCCTGCCCAGCCCTTCCCAGCAGGTATAGGAGGTGGGTGCTGAGGCCTGTGCCTCTCTGAGGACCAGTAGTGGCTATAGGACTTTCCAGCCAGTGCAGGAAACCCGCCCTATGGAGCTGCTCCCGCCTGTGTAGCCTCCGCCACAGTCTCAACTCTACAGGCCTGCAGGGACCTGGGAGGGCCTGCTGATCTGAAGAGCATTTTCCTCCTGACATAGCCCGGCACCTGAGCCCCGATCAGCACCACCTGCCGTGACAGTGAGGCCTTCCCCACCACCACATTCTATCAGACATCACTAAAGCTTAGGGGGAAAAGAAAGGGAAAATTTTAGATATATACATCTATACATCTTTTGTCTCGCGCTGGTTTTTCTCTTTCTTTTACTTTCTGTGTTGCCTCTTCTCTCTTCCTCCTTTTTCATTATTGCCTGTACTTCTCTTCTGCCCCTTTTCCATAGGGTTTCCTTCTCTTTTTTCTTCTTCCGCTCCTATTATCACGGATTTTCTCTCCTCTTTGACAGATTCTCCTTCTTCCTCTCTCCATTTTCTTCTTCTGCCCAAAATTTTGTTAAAAATTATTTTTTTTAATTTCTAACCTTTTAAATTATTTTTATTAATAAAAAAAGAGCTGCTAAGGGTACCCCGTCTAACCAGGTCAAAGGAGCCTCAGGGAACTCACTGAGGCTCCAGCCCCACTTCAGCTGCTCAAACATCTCACCATGGCGGGTCACTAAGCCATCCCGGATTTCGGCATACACAGCAGTCTGACTCATCCTTATAGTAGGTCATAGGCAGTCTCCTGAAATAATCCGTAACAGTAACACAGATAAGGTTACCCTGGTCTTCCAGAAGCATGCGGCCTTATGAAAGGATCAAGGAAAAATCAACAGACCACATCACTCCCAACAAAAAAACCCAGAGAAATGAGACATAGTAGCAGAACTAATGTCTCTCATAGAAGAAACAGATACAGAATTGCCACAGAGGGAAATCTTCAGAAGGCTGCTCACAGTAATACAGGAGCTAAGGGAAGCAACCCAGAATAAGGATGCAATGATAGAGGAGATTAAATGCACAATAGAGGGGATGAAGTTCACAATAGAGGGGATGAAATCCACCCACCAAGGGGAACTTCAGGAGCTAACAGAGAAGGTAGAAGAAGCCACACACAAGGTCACAGAAGATATGATTCTTAGGCCTGAGGAAGCAGAGAAACATATCAGTGACCTCGAGGACACTCAAACAGATCTAAGCAAGTGAGAAAGACAGTCAGGAAAATTAAAGAAATAGAAGACAGGCTGAGATCAATGACAGATCCTATGAAGAGGAATAACATTCGAATAATTGATCTACCAGAGCACAGCTCAATACACAAGTCGACAACCAAGATAGCAAAGGAATTTCTAAAAGAAAACTGTCCCATCCTAACAAGGGAGATCCAGACATTCATACAGGAAGCAGAAAGGACGCCAGCTAAGCTAAATCCCAAGAACATACCAAGACACATAATAGTGAAAATATCCAATTTAGAGAAAAAATACAAAAATGTATGAACAGCAAGAGAAAGGAAGAGAGTCACATATAAAGGAGTGCAGGTAAGACCATGCTCAGACCTATTAGCAGATAATATGAAGAGGAGGAGAGAATGGAGCAACATATTCCAAACGCTGAAAGAAAAAAATGCCTCCCCCAGATTCCTGTACACTCCCAAGTTATCTATTAAGATAGATGGTGAGCTAATGGACTTCCAGGACAAGGAAAGACTCAAAGAATATGCTGCAATTCACGCGACCCTGCTGAAGATAGTGGCTGACTCACTATGGCCAGAGGATCAAGCTCCAACAAGAACCATCAGGAGACCACCATATACCCCATCTCCATCTAGAAGCCAACATGCCAGCAACAATTACCAGTACAACAGGGTCTCAGATGGAAAAGAGGACATGATAGAAACTCTCCACTCAAACACAGCACATTGAGATGTAGGGATATAGGTAAACACACAAAACAGGGTATGGCAACTATGAATACAGAGATACTGATAATAACTCTGAATTCCAATGGACTCAATTCGGCCTTTAAAATAGAGGCTTGAAGATTGGCTCAGAAAACATAATCTATCAATATGTTGCCTGCAAGAGATACATCTTAAGCGCACAAACAAGAATATGCTAAGAGTAAAGGGTTGGCAAAGTTTACCAATCGAATGGTAACTCCAAAAAGGCAGGGGTGATTATCTTAATCTCCGACAAAATGGACCTCAAGATCCAAAACATAAAAAGAGACAAAGAGGGACACTACATAATGCTCTAAGGTTTAGTAACCAGGAAGCACTTAGCATATTGAATTTTAGCTCCTAATAATGATGCGGCGAATTTCGTCAAACAAACTATTAAAAAGGTGAAGGAAGAAACCAAGGAAACAACAATCATAGTGGGTGACTTTAACACTCCACGGATAAAGACAAATCACTGGGAAAGGACTTAGCAAAGAGGCCAGAGAGCTAAACAATGTAATTAGGCAACAGGGTCTGACAGACTTCTATAGTGCTTTCTATCCAAAAACAAAGGGTTTCATATTCTTTTCAAATCCACATGGGTCTTTTGCAAGAATAGACCACATGCTGGGACACAAGTCCAGCTTGAGTAAATTCAAACATATAGATATTATCCAGACATCTTTCTCAGATCACCATGCCATAAAGCTGGAGATTAATACGAGGGCGTGCAGAAAAGCAAGGGCAACCAATTGGAGAATGAACAATGATCTCCTGCGACATGAATGGGTACAGGCCCAGATCAGAGAGGATACTAGGAAGTTTCTATAAACTAATGAGGACAAGCATACAACATATCAAAACTTATCAACATATCAAAATTGCAAAGGCAGTTATCAGAGGTAGCCTGACATCATTAAATGCATACATGAAAAAAGAAGAAAGGCATATGACAGATAGGTTAACACAAAACCTGCAACAACTAGAGCAGAGTCAGCAGAACAATAGAAAGATAAAAGAAATAATAAAAATCAGGGCGGAGTTAAACCAGTGGGAAGACAAGAAAACAATGCAAAAGATAAAATGCAGCTAAAAGCTGGTTCTACAAAAGAATTAACAAACTTGACAGTCCTCTGGCGAAGGTTACCAAAGATAGCAAGAAGCAAACGTCAATAGCCAGGATGAGGGATGAATCAGGGGCAATAATAACAAACCCAAATGAGATAAAAAGGATAATGACAAAGTACTATGAAGGTTTGTATTCTAATGAATTCAGAAACCTGGAAGACATGGATAAATATTTGGAAAAACAGTCTCTCCCTACATTATCTCAGACAGAAATCAAGAACCTCAACAAACCCATAACAAAAGAAGAAATAGCGTGTTATCAAAAACCTTCCAAGGAAAAAGGCCCCAGGGCCAGATGGTTTCACAGCCGAATTCTACCAAGCATTCAATAAAGTGTTGACACCAATTCTCCACAAAGTATACCATAACATAAAAGAGGATGGAAAACTCCCAAACTCATTTTATGAAGCCAGCATTATGTTGACACCCAAATAGGGCAAATTCCCCACAGGTATTGAGAATTGCAGACCAATATCTCTAATGAACGTAGATGCAAAAATCCTTAACAAAATATTGGCCAATAAAATACAAAAGTACATAAAACATATCATCCACCATGACCAGGTAGGATTCATCCCAGGGATGGAGGGATGGTTTAACATCCAAAAATCCATCAATATTATACATCACATCGAAAAGAAGAAGGATAAAACCATATAATATCCATAGATTCAGAAAAAAGCATTTGACAACATCTAGCACCCATTCCTAATCAAAACACTCATGAAGATAGGATTGGAAGGTAATTTCCTCAAGATTATATAAGCTATCTATGAAAGACAAATGACCAACATCATAGTCAATAGAGAAAAGACGAGAACAATTCCACTGAAAAGGGGTACAAGACAAGGATGTCCCGTCTCCACTTGTATTCAATATAGTTTTGGAAGTTCTGGCTAACAACACTAAGACAGCAGAAGGACATGAATGGAATCCAAATATGAGAAGAGGAGATGAAACTATCGCTACCTGCAGACGACATAATACTGTACATTGAGAACACCAAAAGCTCCACAGCTGGAATACTTACAGCGTAGAGGAATATGGAAGCATACCAAGTTTCAAGATCAATAAAGAGAAGTTGGTAGGTATTTTATACACATTGAACAGGGCTATGGAAGAGGGGATTAAGAAGGAAGTAACCTTCACAGTAGCTAAGAACAAACTGAACTATCTAGGAATATATTTAACAAAAAATACTAAAGACCTATGTAAAGAAAACTTTAAAACCCTATTACAGGAAACCAAAATCGATCTCCACAAATGGAAGAACCTTCCCTGCTCATGGATAGGAAGGCTCAACATAGTAAAGATGACAGTCCTACCTAAAGCACTTTACAAGTTCAATGCTATACTAATTCAAATGTCATCAACCTTCTTCAAAGAATTGAAAAACTGACCACCAATTTCATATGGAGAGGGAAGCAACCCAGAACTAGCAGCGAACTCCTCAAGAAGAAGGACACAGTTGGTGTACTCATTCTACCCAATTTTAATGCCTATTACTCAGCTACAGTGGTCAAAACAGCATGGTACTGGCACAACAACAGACACTGAGACCAGTGGAAAAGAATAGAGAGCCCAAGAGTAAAATAATCAGCATATAGACAACTGATCTTCAACAAAGGTCCCAAAAACATCAAGTGGGAAGCAGATGCCCTTTTTAACAAGTGGTGCTGGAAAAAATGGATATCCACATGTAGAAAGATGAAGCAAGACGTTTACCTCACCCCTCGCACAAGAATAAACTCAAGGTGGATCACAGACCTAGAAATTAAACCCCAAACCATTATGACCATCATGCAGGGAATTGAGACGAACCTTGGCCCTACATGGGACAGCACCTGAGACACAGTGGGGGATGTACGACTGAGCTGAACCCACCACACTGAGGCAATTACTGGGGGCGTGTAATGGAGCGGTGGGGGAAGCAGGGAAAGGAGATCCTGAGGGAGTATAAAGGATAGACTTTGGGGCCAGAACGTGGCACCCCACCAGATACATCCAGAAAACACTTTTAAAGGCCAAAAAACAGACCTTGAACTACTAACAGAATTTTTTTGTTCTTTTTGTTTTCTTTTTTTATCTTTTAAATTTTGTTTGTCAGTGGCTTTTTTGTTTGTCAGCATGTCAGTGTTGCTGCTATCAATGGCATGTTCTTATATGCTGCTTGTGTGCTGTCAAAGCCATCTGCATCTGTATGCACATATTATTATATCTGCAGGTCCACCTAGATAAGATAGGCTGGACAAACAATGTGAGAAGAAAATAATGGGACCAATGGTGCCAGAGGGACATGAGAGTGTGGGAGGTAGGAGAAGGGAGGAGGTGTTGGCCAACCCAGGTAAAAGGGAAAAATGAGTGGTTCGAAACCAGTTGAGGAAGGGGATGGGAGGACTGGTAGGAAGTGACCAAGGTTAAGGTAACTGAGAGGAATTACTGAAACCAGAATGAAGGCTGAACATGGTAGTGGGACAAGATGAAAATAAAAGGAAATGGAGGAAAAATTAGGAGGCAAAGGGCATGTATAGAGGTCTAAATATAGGCATGTACCTTTGTAAATATATTTATATGTAATGGTAGGGAAATAGATGTGCGTACTTATATTTATATGTTAGGTATTAAGGTTGAAGGTGGTAAATGGGCCTCAACTCAAGTACTCCAAAAATGCAAGAACTCTTTGTTCTAAAACCCTGCATTCTGTGATGCTCACTTTCCCAATACGATGGTGGTAGACAAATTGGGTGCATGAGCAAATGTGGTGAAGAAAGTTGATGGCTCATGGCTATCAAAAGATATAGTGTCTGCGGTCTTAAAGGCTTGAAGATAAACAGACATGGAGCTGAGAAGCAAAAATGCCCACATGGAAGAAGCACACCAGCCTGTGTGATCATGAGGTGTCCATGTAATCATGTATCAGGCATCAAAGACCGAGAACAAAAAAATCATATCTATGTAAATGAAGAAGAGTGTGCAGTGGAGACCCCAAGCCCATCTATAGACTTGGAAATCCCCTTACAGAAGGGTTGTAAGAAAGAGAAGAGCCAGTCAGAGTGCACTACAGCACCGATGAAACAAACAACTTTCCTCTAATTCTTTAATGCTTCTACCCCCCACTGTCAAGATCTCAATTCAACCTCAAATCTGACTAGACCAGAACACGTACACTGCTACAGATAAGATCTCGCAACACAGGGAATCCAGGACAGATAAACCCCTCAGGACCAATAATGAGAATAGGGATACCAAGAAGGTAATGGGAAGTGGGAGTAGAAAGGGGAAATCGATCACAAGGATTGACATAACTCCCTCCCAGTGGGAAAAACAACAGAAAAGTGGGTGAAGGGAGACAGCGGACAATGTAAAATATGAAAATTATAATTTATAATTTATCAAGGTTCATGAAGGAAGAAGAGTGGGAGAGGGAGGGGAAAATGAGGAGCTGATATCAAGGGCTCAAGTAGAAAGCAAACACTTTGAACATGATGATGGCAGCATATGTACAAATGAGCTTGACAATGGACGAATGCATGGATGGTGATAAGAGCCATAAGAGCCGCCAATAAAAGTATTTAATAAAAAAGAAAGCATCAGTATTGTAAAGCATAATACCTAGATTTGGAAAGCACAATCAACTCCTCAGCCATGGGAGACTTCCTCTAGATTTTGGAAGATGCCCTGGAAACGTCCCGATGTGTTATGCCAATTCACAAACAGCATTGGCTTCTCTGGGAGATGTAGAGACCATCAGCATTTACAGAACTTCTAAGTTTAACTTGGTACCTTAAAATTCTTGGTGTGCAAAAACATTGTGAAGGGAAGGAAAGTTTGATTTAAGGCAAGACAAACCTGCAGGGAAGGAGCAAGACTCAGGAGCCACTGTCATATTCAGCTCTAGGGGACAATTAGGGAAGACCTAGAAGGGGCTGGGGAGGGTTTACTTTTAGCATATGAATTTCCTTTTCTAAAAGATAATTTAAAATAGAATTAGACAAGGGAAGCTTGTGTCAGATTAAATATATATTTCTACGGGGAATATTTAACTGCATCAAGAAAAGAATAAGCAGCACAAAAAGGGGTGGGGAGGAGGGGGAGGGCACATTGCAAGGAAGTATCTCTAACTGTAGGTTGACATTTCCATTAAGTCAATTCTTTCTCATAACAACCCTATAGGATAGCATAGGACTGCCCTTCTAGGCTTCTGCATCTGTAAACCTTCATGGGTGTGGAGAGCATTCTTTCCCCTGCACAGCCATTGGAGATTTAAAATGAATGACCTTGCATTTAGCAGCCCATCGCATAATGAACTCTACACGCAGAGCTCTCCAAGATATCTAGAACATCCTTAGCTACTCTTGGAGTGACTCTCTTATAAGTCATTCAACATTACTTATGACTATATAGGCAAAAGGTATGCAAATAGACATCTCCCTAGCTGATGAAAACTATCCAAGTCCCAACTCTGAAGCTCTTGGAAAGGTGCTCCAACTCTGGAATTCCCATGTGCCAACATTCAGGACTGAACACATCAAGTCACCATGGAATCTATATTGAGCTCAATTTCCCTTTTTTGGAATTTCAAAAGGTGCTTTGATGGAGAGAAAGTGTGTATGAGGGGGCATGAGTGAGAGGCAATGAATATGTTATGATTTTCATGATCAGGATGTCTGTGTTTGCAGGTGTCCACTGTGAGGTGGAGCTATGGAATCTGAAAGAGCCTTGAGGTAGCCTGAGGCTTCCCTGACTCTCCTCTGCAGTCTCTGCATTCACTGTCTGTATTTATAATATGCACAGGGTCTGCCTAGCCCCAGAGAATAGGCGGAAGTGGGTTTCATACATTAATAGTGTTGGTAGGAAAAGCCACACAGACTCTCAGAAGGGCCAATTCACCATCTCCAGAGACAATAGTAAGAACACTATATACTATATATCATGATGATTCTAAGTTTAACATGTCTTGTTATAATTGTAATTTGTCTAATTGTATTACCTGGTTCCCTGAAGGTATTGTCATCGCCATTTTGTATCAACCTTCTTTTGTTATGCTACCAGTGAATATTACTGGGCCTTGGTATTCAGAAAGAGGGTTACAGGTATTAGAAGAGATTGAAATGGCATTAACCAGACCGAAGCGTTTTGTAGGTTTGCTTATAGCAAGTGTTTTAGATATAATAAGTTTAGGTGCTACTGCTACTACTGCAGCAATTGTACTTTCACAAATCATACAAACTGCCCACTGTGTAAATGAATTATCCAAAAATGTGACTAATGTGTTGGGTACTCAAGAAGATATAAACAGGAAGTTAGAACAAAAAGTAAATGCTCTTTGTGACATGGACATATATTTAGGAGACGAGGTGCAGGGGCTTAAGGTCAGGTCTAGTCCACAGTGCCATGCTGTACATACATGGATCTGTGTTACACCTAAATAGTACAACAGCAGTCAGTATAGCTGGATTAAAGTGAAGAATCATCTTCAAGGTACTTGGCACAATGCTAATGAGTCTTTAGATTTATTACACCTGCATCAAGAATCATTAGCCATTAATGACGCTAAGTCTCTTGATTTTCATGCCGCTAAGCTTGCTGAGGATTGGCTCCAGCATTATCGAGATGCTTTCCCTTCGTTAGGAAATCACAGAGACCTACCTCACATGCTTATGTCTCTAGCCACAGCGGGTGTGTGTATTGTTGATCTTATGGATACTCCCTATGATACTGTGCAGGTTTATGGTTGAATTATTGGCCTTAACAAAGCTTCATGAAGTACACCTGAACACTTTTCCACCTCCCCAAACAGGGGTGTAAGGCAGAGGCTGGTTAGTCAGAGACACGTAAGATCAAGTTGGAGTCTCCCAAATTAAGACAGGTCATAGTCGCCAGCAGGACTGTGACTGATGACGGGTAAGGGCGATTTGAGGAATCGACAACCTAAGACAGGTACAGTCATATGCCGATGTTTTGAGTAAAGACGTCTTCAGTAAATAAAATAGGAGAGATGTTGAAGGTCATTAAAACTCAGCCTTGACAGGAATGAGAAGTCTCATGACCTATGTGTCAGTGTTTGCTAATTTCTTCTGTGACTTTACATTTAGGATGGACTGTTAACAACAAGAACAAGAAAGTGTGCAAGGTCTGGGAAGATAGGTTGTTTAATTTTCTCAAGGATGTCTGGCTTGGCAGAAGATAGAGTTGCTAAGTGTATCAAATGTACTTGCTTAACAATGAGATAATTAACACCGGTTGTATCTGCATGGATAAAAAGAGTATGTAGAATAAACTCGAGGCTTCAGTATTCACTGTTGACTTCCCAATACTTTTTGTCTCTCCTTTTTCCTTAATCCTCACTCCCCCTTTAAGGACTGTTTGACTACTTGGCTGGCTCCAACAGCCCCTCCTTTATCAAAATTCTTAATCTAAAGCTTGAGTAAATTTTAACTCCTTCCAGAAAAATGGTTAGCTTATGGAAAAAAGACCAAACAAACAAAAACCCTGAATACTGAAAGAAAGAGTCAAGAGATCAATAGTTACGTTGCATTAGATGAATCTGATGAACAATGTCTCTTTAGAATATTGGGGTAAAAAGATATTACCTCGAGGACTGGGTTCACCTGACAAAAACATGCTATTTTCAATTGATTCATGTGCACTTGAAAGATGGACAAAGGAAGGCTGAAGAACAATGAATGCATTAGAATTGTAGTTCTGGTCAAGAATATCCCACCTGCCATGAACAGGCAAAGGACAAACAAGTCTGTCTTGGAAGAAGTAATGACAGAGGGCTACTTAGAGGTAAGGATGGTGAGAGTTCATATTATATACTTTGGACATATTATCAGAAAAGATCATTCCTTGAAAAGGATATTCTGTTTGGAAAAGACGAAAGGCAGTGAAAAACATGAATCTCTGTACTAAATGGATTAACAAAGTGACTGTGACAATTTGTTCACCCTCACATCACAGCCCACCAAACCCTAAGGATGATATTCCTGCTTAAATTGGCCAATGCACAGAGAGGACCATAGGGCCAGCCACACCACAAGACACGGCATCCCTCAATGACCAATAGTGCTGAGGGACAACACTAGTGGCACAGTGCGGGAAATGCGCTCGATCTGACTCCACCACACTGGGGCAAAACGCTAAGGGCATGCAACAGAGCAGCAAGGGGAGTAAAGCAATGAAGTCCCTGGGGAATACAGAAAATTTAGACTGTGTGGCCAAGGCATGGTACCACATCAGACTCAACCGGCAGTAAAATACTCTTAATAGTCAACTAACAAACCTGGAATGATATCTAGTCTTTTCTCTTTTTCTCTGATGGTTGTTTTTATTTTTATTTTTTTCTCTGTCTTGTTTGTATTTCCTATTGTCTGTGCATGTCTATCTAGATAAGATAGGCAGGGTAAACATACCAGAGGAGAAAAAAATGGGGCTGATGTTTCTGGGGGGATACAGGAGCTGGGGAAGTAGGGGGAAAGGAAGTGGGTATTAACCTGGGGCCAAGGGCACAATAAGTAATCTAAAATCGACGTTGAGGATAGTGTAGGATGCCTGGTAGGGCGTGATCAAGAGCAATGTAATGAGAGGAATTACTCAAAACTGATGAAGGCCAAACATGATAGTGGGACAAGAGGAAAGTAAAAGGAAATAGAGGAAAGAACTAGGAGACAAAGAGTATTTATAGAGTTCTAAATACAGTCATTTACATATTTAAATATATATATGACGAAAGGGAAATAAATCTATGAACATATATTTGAATACTAAGTATTAAGGTAGCAGATGGACATTGGACCTCTATTCCAGTACTCCCTCAATGAAAGGAGATTTTGTTCTAATAACCTGGCATTCCGTGATGCTCAGCTTCCTGACACAATAGATTAAGACAAAATGGTGCATAAGCAAATATGGTGCAGAAAGTTGATGCTGTCTGGCTATCAAAAGAATAACATCTGGGGTCCTAAAGCCCATCTAGCTGAGAAGTAACAAAGTTCACATGGAAGAAGCACACAAACCCGTGTGATCATGAGGCATCAATGGGATCAGGTATCAGGCATCAGAGACACAAAACAAAAAACCCTATCAATGTGAAAGATGGGGAGTGTGGAGTGAGACATACAGCTCATCTGTAGGCAAGTGGAAACCCCCTTATAGAAGGGTGTTTTATACAGAAACAAGACCAGGGCACTTGTGAAAAAAAAAAAAATATATATATATATGTGTGTGTGTGTGTGTATGTATATGTTTATATATTTATGTGCTATATACAGCTATTATATATACAATATATAATTATATATATAACCATTATATATTATTATGTATTATATAAAATGGATAGACATATAAAGCACAAAAGAATATAGCACCTATATGTCCACACAGCTGTACAGATTGCTCAGTTCAACTCACTTCTGTGAAACGTTTAATATACTGGATGCCCTTCAACTCATGAGAGCCACTGGGTCCACGGTCAAGGAATCAGACAGGTGAGTCTTATGTAGGGCAATGCAGGCAGTCTGGACACAGGCAGCAAACAGAAGGGCAGGTCATCAACAGTCAGCAAGATGATAGGATCCAACAGTCCCAAGATCAAGTGATGTATACACCAGCAACATGACGAAGCACTTCTCAAAGGAATCTGAAGTTCTAGCGACATGATCCACAGGTTGACAGTCCAACTGTTAGAGTAGCTCACAAGTTGGGGCAGAGACCTAGCAGGCGCACCCTGATCTGATCAGAAGAGAGAGAGAGAGAGAGAGAGAGAGAAAGGTGGGGTTTGCCCAGCCATTTATCTCTTTGCCCTCCAATCAAACTGCAACATTATTCATACCATGTTCCTATTGGCTAGGTTGGGACAATAAACGAAACTATCAGAAAGGGTCACAAGGATTAAACGAGCCAGTTAGGGTGCAGTATAGCACCGATGAAACATACAACTTTTCTCTACTTCTTCACTGCTCCCCTCACCCTCCCCCCCACTATCATGACCCCAAAGCTAACGTACGAATCTGTCTAGACCAGAGAATGCACACGGGTACTGATAAGAGCTGGAAACACAGGGAATCAAGGGCAGATAAAACCCATTCAGGACCAATAATGAGAGTAGCAATATTAGGAGGGTAAGGGGTAGGTGGGGGGGTGAAGGGGAAATATACACAATGATCTACATATAACCCCTTCTCAGGGGAATGGATAATAGAGAAGTGGGTGGAGAGATCGCTAAGTATAAGACATGAAAAAGCAATAAAAATATGACAACAGTCTCAGAAACCACAAATATACACCCAGCACAAACACAAAGACATTAGTGTGTTGTTACATTTACAAAAGATATTATTTATCTCATTAAAAAAGGGAAGAGATTTCTTCAGTTAATAAAATTTGAACAAGCAAGGTGACAACAAAATCACTGAGGCATTTCTACCCCTCATTAATCCATTCTTTTGGTGAGCTGAAGGCAATTCTCTAAGGGCCTCACAGCAAGCCAGATGGCAGAGTATTTTCACAACCATGGGCTCTAGTCTAAGGGCAGCACACTCATTAAGTTGTGAGTAGCTATTTGTCTTTCAAGGAAACTGTAAATAATGTAGTCCTGTACACTGAGGATTCGGCTGGAAGATCAGAAGATCCAGCAGAGCAAGGGACTGACAATAGTTACTCACTGGATTTCAGGATGCTTAGAAGGTCTATAATCAATTGAATCAAAATAAAATTTCATGAGAAACTTCCAGCCTAACTGTACGGTACATGAAAACTAAAAATTCTGGCAGCTAGAGTACTCACATAAGATGAATAAACACTTGTTTTTACTGTTTTGTTGTTTAAGTTCAACTTATTGGGTTCCAACATAACAATACTTTTGAGAGAGCACTTAGTAACACCTTCTATGAGACCAGAAATAACCTGATACCAATGAAAGATGATACTTAAAAAATTGTAGACCAGTGTTGATAAAGGATCTAAATGAAAACGTTACTTTAAAAATAGGAAACTGAGACAGACAATATATTAAATTAAGTGTGTATCATGATTAATTTTAATTCATCCCAAAATTGATTTAGCACAAGAAAATAAAACACTCAAATATGCTTACTGAAGGGGAAAAAGTCAATTATCTAAATAGACACAGAATACATACTAAACAAAGTCAAAAGCTTTTCATGTTAAAAACAAAACATCTACAAATCTAACATGAAATAGGTCAAACCCAATATGCTAATATACATTAATGGGAATAAAAAACATTGCAAATGTCACATGTAGGAGAAAGAGAAAAAAATTCACCCCACCTCAAAATCAGCATAAACATACATGTCCATTTTCACCACTCATATTAAAAATTGAACTAGCTAGATTAATCAGAAAAAAAAGAATAAAAGAAAATTTTCATCATAAATTTATGATTTCATATAAAAATATGCCGAATAGGTGATAAATACTATAGCTAGTAAATGTAAAAAAGTTGTAGGCTACATTTCAACACACAAAAATAACTTGGTACTTAAATCCCTAATGATTAACTGCTAATCTCCAACTCACAAACCATTAACCCTTACTTACTAAGATGCTAGGCATCTTTCCAACACACAGATACCCTCCTAAACAGGAGGAGGTGGAGGAGGTGATGAGAAGGAGGTGATGCTGTTAGCCAGTGAGCAGCGAGAGCTGGACAGCCTGCCTGCAGGGCTAAAATGGGAAGAAGCAGGACGAGCGGATTTATATATGCACTTGGCAGGTAGCACACATTTTGCCTGAACAAGACTACTGGTCGACCTCCTTAGTGGTGATCCAAAAGGATACTACAAAAACGTGTGCAGGGTACACACACATGCACGTATGTACACACTGAAATCCCGTAAGTAAAATAATGGAATTGAAAATAGATTTTTTGTGAAATATTTTGAAACAATGATAAGATCTAAGAAAGTAAAATGGAATCCAACTCAACTATTCAAAAGTTAGTGAGAACAGGAGGGAGAGCCTGGGGATCTCAGGGGTGGAGAGCGCCGACAGTGGGCCAGGGATCCAACCGGCATGCTGACACACAGTGCACAATGTGAGTATCTCCGACCTGTTTTCCTAACAGGACCTCCTTGTTGACACCTACGTAGTGTCGCGAAAAACAATTAAGTCCCCACTCACTGGCTGGTCTACCCACCTTGTCGGGCAGGGGGCAGCCTGGGAATCCAGGCTATGGGCCATTAGGGAGTGTGGAGGCCGCTCCAATCTCTCCCTCTCTCCTCCTTCCTCTCCTCTGTCCTCCTTCCTCTCTCCTCTACCCCTGCCCCTCACCCTCCACCCTCATCTTACAGGGCAGATCAGATCAAATCATTCCGACATTGAAGGATTAAAAAGTGACATCACTATGAACACTTGGCCACCACAAGCCAGTTATCCCTGTGGTAACTTTTCCAACAATACCTGCTGAAAACCCAAAAGGTTAGAAGGATGTAGAGGTCCTGCTTTCACACTCTGTATTGCTGAAAATCAAGATCCAGCAAGCTTTAGCCCTTCTGCTTCAGGGGAAGTTTCTGTCCTCCCTCAGCTCGCCTTAGGACACCTACATTACCTTTGCCAGGTGTACTGTCCCAGTCAAACAACCCACCTGACCCTGCTAAGTCCCTGCCTGCAACGGGGAGGAGCCCCATGGAGACTGCAGCTAAGGCTCAGAGGGAGCACAGCAAGAAATGCCAATGCAGCAGCAAGGAGACCTACACTGTGTATGTGCACAAGGTGCTCCAGTAGGTCCACTTGGACTACAGCATCTCATTCAGGGCCATGGGCGTCGTGCACTCATTGATCAATGACAACTGTGGGCTCATCGCCTACCAGGCATCTCAACTGGCACATTCCAAACTGCTCGACTATCAAAGCTTGGAACATCCTGGCAACTGTGCGCCTGCTGTTGCCCGGCAGGCAGGCTGGCCAGCTCTCGCTGCTCTCTGGTAAAGTAAATTGTCCTTCAGCCTCACAACATTCAAAATCCAAGGACCCATTTCATTCCCAAAATAGAGGTCGATCACTTTAGCATTACCTTTTTTGGTTTCTTTGTTTCACTTTGATTTTTCTTTCTTCTGTGCATAGTTTAGTTAGATTACTTTTATGATGGAGATCTTTCTTTTTTTTAACACTTTTTGGGGCACTGAATGCACATATCCCACATAATCCCACAGTTCAGCCATCTTAAGCATTGCAATCATTACGACAATCGATTTCATATTGCCTATTTTCCCACCATGATTAAATCACCTTTAGAAAGGCTTATTAGTCACCTTCAGTTCTAGTGTTCAGTCTCCTCCATCCTTCTTCTTTATTCCCCAAGTCCCCTCACCCTCCCCAACTCCGTCAGCCACTCACCCCGACCCCACCCAGACATCCTTACAAGCCCTGGCATGTTATTTCATCTCCAGACATCCACCCCTTCTGTGCTTCACAAACTGAACACAACAGAAGCAATAAAGAATGGAAAGATAAGGAAATGGGAATGGTTTAAAAAACCTTAGTAATATATAGATGGAATTCGAAACAAGGGGTAAGAAAAAAAGGCCGTGGCCAATATTTTAAAACCAGGGAAGACGTTTCTGTCACGGACCAGCAAGAGATCTTACACCTAGAACAGACTCTGGTCGGGTTCAGAGAGAGGTCAGCAGAACAAGACCCCGGGGCTCACCTTTGAGCTGAGGAGGCTCAAGGAGTCTCGGGGAGGAGGCATCGCTGTGTGGAAGGAAACAAGGGAGGGGGGTTAGGAAACTCACAAAGCAACAAATCTGGGAACCCGGAAGCCCAAAACCCCAGCCGTGATCCCCTTTCTCCAACAGGGACTCCCACCATGAACCCCACCCAATCGGAAAGCGGGGAAATAGGATGGCCTCGGGGACACCCGCCCACCTCTCACCAAGAGAAGCGCTGGCAGGGCTCCTGGGGGAGAGAAAGGGCGCTTGCACCCTAGTCAGCTGGACTAAAATAGCCTCCACCCACACACATGTCCTGGAGCCCAGGTCCTCCCACCTGGGAACGCAGGCAACAGGGAGCTCAGGCTGTGGGCGCTTCTCTGGTTCCCCAAGCAGAGCACCGACAGTGGAATCCTTGCTGTGAGCTGCAGTTCAGAATAAGACACCGCCACTTCCGGCCCTTTCTGGGCGTGACCCGGGGTGGGAGGAGCTGGCGGGGTCAGAGAGGGGTAGGGGTCTGCCTTCACTTCCTCTCAAGGCAGCTCTTTCCCCGCCCATTTCTGCTGAGATGCCCGCACAGGCGCCTGGTATGGGGGTGGGCGGGGCCTGGCGGGCTTGGGGCGGGGCTCGGGGAGGAGCCAGAGAGGAGAGAGGCGGTCCACGCCAAAGCGCCCACACCTGTGGCTGAAACTCCAACGGCAAAGACTCAGATAACAATGGCTGAGGCACCAGTAATTTGGCCCTTTGCAGAGGGAGTGCATGGGTGACGTGGGTGAGATAGAACCATGTATGTTGGGTGTGGATGTGCATCCTCCTAACAAACTGGAAACACCCAACCATCCAACTCTGCCAAGGTGTTAATGGGGCTGAAGCAAGAACTGAGGGTCCTTGCTTAACCTTTGTGGTGACAGTCCATTCTGTGACCTAAAGCGCTGTCGTGTATCACTTATTTTTAGGAAAAGAGTAGTACCTAGCATGCATGTCTAGGTAAATTATATGTCAATTTAACAAAATTTAAAAATATTCCGATTGCTCCACGGAAGGATTGCCTTCCTAGCCCTGCCCACCTCTACGGAAGCCCAAGGGGACGTCATCACAGGTGCATTGAAAAGGGAATGGAGGAGCGTGGATGGGAGAATAGTTGTTAAACTTGCCTGTCCTTAGAGCTGGAATTTGTACTATGTTCTTGTTTGATTTCACCGGGAAGCTTTGGGGACAGTTAAACATGAGAGTTATGTTCTTCTATGATGCTTATAATGATTCATGCACTCTGCTAATTTATTGTATCACTCATTCAAGTTTCTATCAGTCCAAGAGGTCGTTATGGACAGTGGGGAAGACTTCCAAGTTGAGTTATCTTAAATTTAAATTTGCTTCTTGCAAGGAACTCTTGGCTACCAGGACTCTCATAGCAAGTGTTTATGGGAACGATCAAAGTGAAGTATTTCCTGATTAACTTCCATCCATAAAGATTGTGCTTCTTTTATGCCTGTTATACTTAGGAATTCCTTTATGAAAGTTCAAGTCAGGTTCCCAAGTTGCTGGCTGAAAATGGAGATAGGAGAATTGTAACACTGTGTTACGTTTCCCAATATGGTCAGATAGTTCCGCAGACTGTACAGAAAACTGTCACCTGACTTAATCAGGAAGCCACAAAAGTCACTTATCAGCCAATATTTTCTGAGTTAAACTGATTTATGTTCCCAGTCTGATGGAGCCACCTTATCCTTAAATCTTGGATAACTTAGCCTAGATGTTGCTACTAATGGGTGACTTTTCTGGAAATACCTGCTATCTTAGACTGCGTAGACTAGAGAAACAAATCCAGGGACATTCAAATATGTGTAAGAAAGTTATTTACATCAAAGACTAATAGATAACAAGAAAACATTACACCCCAATCCAGATCAACTCTAAAATTCCGATATTAGCCCATATGTTTGATACTAGTCCATAATTTCCTATTCAGACTCACACAGCACATGCAATGATGACAAATGCAGGAAGACCACAGGCCAGTGGGTGAAAAGTCTTGTGTATCCAATGGTGGTAGAAGCATTTCGTGCTGGCGTGGTCTCCATGGGGCTCTTCCAGCTATCCAAGTGACTCAAGAGCAGGAAGTTAAAGCAGAAAGAGAAGGAGCCCAGCTACAGGGAAAATGAGTGGAAGTTCCCAGAATCTACATGAGAAGGGCATGCCCACCAGGAGGCACCATCTGGTTGTGACCTGATTGACAGGCTAACCTCTACCCCTAAACTTATTTACCAAGTTGAAATGAAATTATGTAGCTACTACACCTGTTTTCATGTGAGGTTTCCTGTTTCCGTGGATAAATCATTAATTTCCCTTTCCCCAACTCCCACCATAAAAACCTCATTGTTATCTAGTCAATGCAGACTTGGATAGATACTATAGAACAGGGTAGAACTTCCCTGGTGAGTTTCCAACAATGAAAATCTTTGCTGGAGTAGAACACTCATTTGTTCTCCTGTGGTGTTATAGGTGGTTCCAAAGTGCTAGTCTTAAAGTTAGCAGCCCAACTTATACCCTCTTCACAAACAGGGGTTTGTTCATTCATTGTAGATCCACCCACTATAGCATGCAACTAGAGTCCAAAAGATTCCCTCAACTCTGCAAGCTACTTCCCATTAGGTTGCTCACCTAAAGTTAGTGATTGATCAGCAGAATGAGATGTGCGCAGCCACCGCTACCAAGTGCTCCAATTAGAAAATCCTGGAGAGAGTGGGAGGAAAATGTGGACCCAAACTCAAACTCACAAAAGAGACAATCAAGGAAATGGCCTTTGATCACTTTCATGCCCGAACTGAACTCACCCCCTGCTAGGCTACCAGTCATGTAAGTAAGAACATGGACGGGATTTAGCTGATTGGGAAGATGGAAACAGGAGAGTCTTGGACAAAGTGGATAGTGTGTTCTTGTTGTTGTTATTTGTCTTCAAGTAGGTTCCAGCTCACAGAGAACCTAGGTACAATCGGATGAAACACTGCCAAGTCCTGGTCCATGTCAGGGTGGATTTTATTTTTGAGCCCATTGCTGCAGCCCATGATCCAGTCCCTCACAAGGGTCTTCTTCTTTTCAATTGCCTTTTTACTTTATCAGGCATGATATCATTTTCCCAAGATGGATCTCTCCTGATAATATATTCAAAGTACATGAGACAACATGTCACCATCCTCACTTCTCAGGATCATTAGCATGTGTGGTCAATGCTATTGTTAGTCTTGTTAATTCCTGTACAAATCTGTTTGGAACAATGGATGACTGTATAAATTTTGATAACAGATGTAAGGACCCCCAATAAAATATTTAATAAACAAATAAAATTCCATGAAACACTTCTAGCCTAATTGTAAGACCTTTAAAGGTGCAGATTCTGGTAGTTATGAATAAATAACATTTTATTGTATTGTTATTCAAGTTCAAGTTATTGTTGTCTGACTCAGTTCCTAATATTTAAAAATATTTTTTCATGTAGCTCCATTATCAATATTGCCCTACGGTTTTCTTGAAGTATCATTATCTGACACTGGTATCAGAATATTACTGGACTCATAGAAAGTGTCATTAATTGTTCTCTCTCTTCCATTGTTATGTTTGTACCCAATTAACTTGAAATTAAGTAAGAATACAGTAAAATGCCATGTTGTTAGAACAAAGTGTTCTGGTGTTGAGAGAGGGCTGGAGCAGAAGCCCAAAGTCCATCCACTTCCTCAATGTATGGCAATAAAATTATATGAACATAAGTCAATAGCTCTATTTTATGAATTAATATATTTATATATGTACACCCTCATGTTTATACCTCTATCCATAGCTTTGCTTCCTAGATCTGTTCTCTATTTCGTTTTACTTTCCCCCTGTCCGACCATCACCCTCACCCCTTTGCTGCCTCTTATTAATGCCTCTCAGCTAAATTGCTATTGCTCCAACACCCCCAGGATCTCTAAGTCCACCTCATTATTTATTTAATTCCCTAGTTGTTCCCCTACCTATGGAATTGTTTGATCACCAATCATTCCCCCACGCCCTCTTCCCCCAAGGCCCTCCAGAACCATTGATACAGGTGCTTCCCATGCCTATATGGGTAGACAAAACAACAAAAGCTGAAAAAAAAAACAAAAAGAAAAGATTGAATTAAAAAGGGGAGAAAAACTAGCCAAAAAAAACACCCCCAAACATAAAAACATACATAATCCCAGGTCTGTCCACTGACCTTTATGACTCTCCTCCCACCGGTCCTGAGGGTCTTGGGGAACTTCCCCTCCTAGCCTGAAGTCTGTTTTTGCAGCTCCTCAGGGGCTTTATGGCTCCACTTTGCTCCCATTGCTGACCTGTTCTATTCCCTTATTGGTTCACCCCACTGTGGAGGGAAGTGGGTGTCAGACCAGGCTCACTCCACACCATGTATCCCAAGTATGGTCCTCTGATGATGTACTCTCCATCGAGTGGACATCATTTCTGAAACTGATGTTGGCCTTACTGTCTTGTCTGTGTGCCCGGGCAGATTTTTTCAAATAATGGTGATAAAAAAATTACCATTCATTGTTAATCCCATTCGTTCTAATATCTCCAAATAAGACACACATAATTAAGAAGACATAATTAAGCTAACAATCTTTGTAATTAATTAATTTGCTTTCATTGGTAATTATGCCCTGTGACCATTGTGTAGTGCCCTCTCAGTGTTCAAAATTACAAACGTGAAAAAATGTAAGTAGTCCACACTGAAAGGAAAAAGAAAGAGAGTCAAGAAAGAGAGAGAGAGAATTTATAATATTTAAGGGGTGGTTATGGTTGAACAATGAACAATGAAGTTTGACAAGAGTTAATTTACTGATGAAAAAACCTTGTTTGATAAATGAGATTAACAGGAAAAAAAGTGTCACCAAGTATTACATTTTATAAATGCAACAAACACGCAGATCACGATGCTAAGCTCTGGGTTTTGAGTGAGCCCTAATTGTAAGTTAAATATTATACATGGTCTCTTACTTCACTTGGCTTTTGAATTCTCTCTGCGTACATTTTAGGTTCTTGTTTTCTCATATTTTCATGTGTTCACCTGTGTGCATGTGTGTCTGTGTGTGCAAGGTGTTCCCAGAGCTGCCAACTGTTTCCTAAGAACACCTCCCACAGCAACTTCACCCAATCCACCCCGGGTTTATTCTGCCTTCATCTCGACCAGCGGTTCTCAACATGTGGTTCGCGACCCCTTTAGGGGTCAAACGACCCTTTCACATGGTTCTCCTGAAGCATAACAGTAGCAAAATGATAATTATGAAGTAGCAATGAAAATAATTTTATGTTTGAGCATCACCACAGCATGTGGCACTGTATTAAAGGGTCATGGACTTTGGAAGTTTGAGAACCCCTGATTTTCTGGATTCACCAAAGGATGGATATTCCAATAAGGAAGGCTCCTGGAGTATAAATTATATCCAATTAATAATGATGCTGAAGTAATTACACGTGATTACCCTTTAATCAGTCTCTTGCCTTCCCTCCTTTATTCCCCAGCTCCTGCTCAGGATCCAGGTGAGCCTGGAGGAAAATAATTTAAGGTGCTGGAATTGGGGAAGATGTGGATTTCATATTAGGCTGTACTGTGTGGAATGACAGTGGATCATACTTGCTTGGATGTTTTGTACTTCCTGGAAGGTAAAAATACCTGGATCCTGGGCATGGGGACCTATTCCACGCCAGGTACCCTCAGCCAGTAGGTATGGAAGACAGGCTCAGGGAGGAACATAGCATTTTGCTATGTCCCGGAAGCCCCTGGGGTTACGCTCAACGATATTCAGCCTGTGCTAACACGCTGACTCTGAAACATCCACTAATGGCTTCGTAGTTGCTGCTTTGTCCACATCCGGGTCTCACTTTCATTCCAGGGTATATTTAGATATCCACACGCCCAGGGTGCCTGGTCAGGATTTAACCAATTAAGTCAGCACGGGGTGTGCCTACTGTTGTTATCACGAGTGACTCTTTGAGGACATACTTCTCCATGAGTGAAGAGCCCCAGTGTGCTGTGAGAGGGAGTTCCTGGCACTGAACCCACAGTATGTCCCTGGGAATAACATCTTTACACTTAAGGGGTGAAGCTACAGTTCCTACTTGAAGTATGTCTTGTGAGGTTAACTGGTTAGTTTACTGAAACTCAAGTAGTCACCGACCCAAATATTTTAGGGTTAGAGGGGTGTACTACATCTTCCTCAAAGCCCTTAAGTATGAGGAAAAAGTCCAATGTTGTGAAAAATGGAGATCATGGTTTCAATATAAGTACTTTTAATTTGATACGACCTCCATCTCTAGTGACATGAGGGTCTCTGTGAAAGAGGGAATGGAGGGGATCAAAGGTAGAATAACCAGTAATTTGTTTCATTAAACACGGTTTCACTAAATCTTTGAGGGAGAAACCAGGATACATTGTGACCTACCAATTAGTGAGTAAGTACAATTGAGCTCTTGGTCACCTTTGTTATTGGGTAACACATCCCTGCATATGTCTAATATCAGAGAAGACTCCTTGAGTGCAGGACACAGTAGAGCTGAGGACCACAAGTGTCCTGTGATAGATCTTGGTCATAATGCTTTTTGTCATATTTAAACATTTATATATCCTTTCATTTTTCCAAATTTCATGAACCATTTGTATAAGTAAACTAAAAACAGAGGATGTGTTGGTGTTTCCTAATTTTGCATGTCTACCTCTCGCAGTCCCTTACATTTAGGTAAAATCTGGGAGAGGTGACAGACCCACACACACAATTAGCAGCATGAGTTTTTTGGGGGTGTTAGGTTTGGTGCTTAGCTTAGGGTTTTAGTGTGCTAGAGGCAGAGTTGGTACTTAAGATCAGAAACTAGATCCTGAGATTAATCCGTGTTCCTGATTCATGAACAAGAATCAAGGGATAGAATTAGGAGTTAATTGTGATGATTTGAGATTCAGGTGTTGGTGGACAGATTAAAGGTCATTATGTTTAGAACGTTTCTGCCTAACAGATTATGTTTTGAGTTGATTAGGAGTGTATATGTTAAGGTATAATGATGTAGAGATACTGTTTAAGGATTAGAGTTTTCGGGGGTAGTTTCTGAATTTGAGATTTAGGGTCATAAGGTTAGGATTAAGTTGATAGACTACAGTGATTCAAAGAATTGGAATGAATACTTTAGGTTATATTTAGTGTGCATAGTCATTGGATTTCTTTTTTTTTTTTCATTTTTTTTTTTTTGTTAAAAAAAAAGTCTTGACAAATCAGGACAGGGGACTTAGGAGTGGTGGTGATGTAAAAGAGGAGGCCGTGGGGGAGGGGGTCAGGGAGGTGGCAGTAGTGTCTCCTTCACCCCCAGTCATAGGATTTCTTAAGCACATGTTAACTTTGTTGAGGCACCAGGAGATGCTCAGGGTGTGAGTAGAATTTCTGGAGGATGAGTGGCTTTTCAGCTGGTTATCAGTGTGTTGGAAGGATACTCAGCATGTTAACATATAAGCATTAATGGTTTGGGAGATGTTGATTAGCACTGAATGTGTAGGGATTGAAGTACCAGGTTAATATTGTGTGCTGAAATGTAGCCGACAACATTTTTCTGTTTATCAGCTATAGTATGTATGATATATTTAGAATCATCTATGCATAAAAGCATCTTTTTGTGGATAGAGGAATTTTTCTTTCTTCTCTTTGGAAGCTTTTTTTTCTTCCCCACAAAGAAAATGTCTTGTTATGGGATTCCCAGGATCGTCTGCCACCTTGCTGTGGCTCTGCCCTGATGCAGCCTAGCTCTCTCTGTAGCTGCTGCAGGGGGCACGCAGCCCAGCCTGGTGTTTGCGCAGCTGCTGAGCCACCGCCGCCCCCACAGTCAACATGCCCTCAACTTTGGCTTACAGATGTGACCCAAGCCCAAATGTAGTCTGCAGCCCGCAGCCTGCAGCCAGCAGCCAGCACCAGACCCATAGAGCCTCCGACACAGGGCCGAGCTCAGGAAGGATGTCAACCTTCAGGGTGGCGCCGAGAAGCGAGAAAAAGACCGAGAAGAAACCTGCCGCTTGGAAAGATGAGAAATTGTTGGTGGCTCCATGGCGGTCACCAATGACATGCGAAGACTGAGAACTTTGTGTCATGTGACTCTCGTGGTCCAGGAAAGAGAGAGCCCTGCTCATCGTGTGGTCCTTCCTGCAGCCAGCCCAGTTTTTAATGGCATGTTCACAACTGACACACTTGAATCAAAGGCCTTTGATGTAGAACTCAAAGACACTGACCTGACATTATTGAACACCTGGTGGAATGTGCTTACACTGCTAAGGTTTCTATGAATAGCAACAACGTGCAGTCTCTGTTGGACGCCACAAACCAGATTCAGCCAGTGAAGAACATGTGTGTTGATTTTTTAAAAGAGCAAGTGGATGCTTCAAACTGTCTGGGTCTAAGCGTTCTAGCAGCGCGTCTAGACTGTCCTGAGTTGACAGCCACTGCAGACGCCTTTATTCACCAGCATTTCACTGACGTTTCCAAAACTGAGGAGTTTCTCCAACTTGATGCTCAGGGAGTAACACGTCTCCTCAACCCGGACTCCCTGACCGTGAACGCAGAGGAGCAGGTTTGTGATGCTGCTGTCAGGTGACTGAGACATGATGCGCCAAATCGCCAGCCTTTTATGGTATATGTCCTCACTAATGTTAGATTTCCTCTCATCCCGAAGAATTTCTGATGTAAAACTGTCCCAGTTGACCCCCTCATTCAAGACAACCGTGAGCGCCTTAAGATGGTGATGAGTGGAATGCGGTATCATCTACTGTCTCCTGAGGTTTGGAAAGAACTAGCAGATGGAACAAGGCCCCGAAGACCACAGTCTTGTAGATATTTTAACCCAAAGTTGGAAAAAGGTACATATTGCACACGATCCTGAAGTGAGAATGTAACTGCAGAAATCTCATTTGATGTGTGTTTTGCTCTTTAAAATGACCTGTGTTGATTACTGTTTTATATATTCAACCACACGTTTTTGGTCTTCAAGTAGAACAGTTTAAATAACTGAAGAATTGACCCCTGATTTTCCATGAAGTCTCATTCAATAAAGTATGTTATTCCTTGAAGCCAGCATTATTAGAATTCCATCACAATATGTATTCAGTATTTATATTAAATGTGCCCCCCCCTCCCTTATTTTTGTTATAAAGCTTTGTCTTGGAAATATTTTGCCACTTACCAAGACCTGTCTATATATTACATTTTTCATATTAATTATTTCTAATATAATAATTGCAGAGGCAGCTTTTGTTAGAAATCATTTACCTTGCCTCATGCAAAGTGAACATTAGTTTATAGTATGATCTAAGTAGACTACTTATTAAACACGATTGTTTAGTAATTATTTTGAAATTCTTATACTTGGCATTTTTCAGAAATATTGGAATTATAGTAGCTGTTATTTCAATGAGACCCACCCGGAGGTGTCCTATACCTGCCAGGAATGGTGGCTTATTATTAAATTTATCTCCTTCAGGGAACATTTTCAGTAGTAACATGTAATTTTCCAGAATTAAGCCAATATACTTTTTTGAGCTAATAAACGTATACACTATTATCTCTATATATTCATTGGATTTCAATTATGATAGGAGCAAAATGTGTATTAATTTCTGGCTGAAAATGATAGAAAAGAAAATCGTAATCTTTTTTCTGAATATTGTCAGGAAATGACTTCTTGGCTCTCTATTTTAAAGGTAAATCATACCATTCCGAGGATGCCAGGGAAGCGAGAAGAATTTTTAATCTATGAAAAGAGGATAATTGAGATTCAGATAGTTCACTGAGAAATGTAATTAACAAGTCTTTTTTTCACAACTTTTGGAAGACTGCTTTATGACCCTGAGGGAAGGACAAGGGCAAGTATGTTAGGCAGACATTATATTCACCGTTGTGCATTTCAAGGAAGGTTCAGCATTGCCATTGGTGTTCTAATTGGAAAATTCTCCTCTAGAGATGACAGACTATTCCTTGTGCTCCTCATTTTAAGTGGGGGCTCCTCTTTGGGCTTGATATCTCTGCATAATATAGGTGATGGATTCCGTGGTCCTTTGTGTGCACTGTAGTTTGACAAAATGGCAGGCCATTCGTAGGCCTGGCGCACCTTTGATAGATTTTTATATAGAAAACCCGTTTTATGTTTGTTTCTTTGTTTTTCCCTCTTATCATAGGTGTAGATGTTTGGGATATATTTCTTCTATTGATTATATTGAGTTGGGTATTTCTCAACCTACTGACGTTCACATGTGAGACAACTTCCAATTCTGTTTAAGACCAATGCCTCTATCCTTTTCTGGGAATTTTATGACGTACACTGAAGTCATTCAAAACTCTTGTCTACACTTTCTTTTTATTATACATTCTATAATGAATGTTGGATTTTGAGTCCTAACATGGCAAAGGTAATTTCTTTTTTATATTCAAACTTGAACCAACAATTGTTTTTTTCAATAGATTGTGAACACATGTTCTCTTAATAAACACTTTCATGATTAGTAGTATGATAGACAAAAATCTATGTCGTTCATTTTGCATAAGCATGATTATAAATGTAAGACAGGTGTAACAGTACTAAAAAAAGAAATGAAAATAATGAAGTCATCTTTATGAACGTCACAGAAAGCAGGTTCTCCCTTTATTTCCGGCTCGTAGCTCAGAAACTGTTAACAGAGGTTACTGTTCTCAGCCCAGATTACGGGGAGGATAGGATTGAGATGGAAAGCCCTTGCTTACAGTTAAACATTATACATGTCAAATAAAAGTTGTTATTAACTGTATTTCTCTATATATTTGTAAGTGATGAGGTAGCAATCCCTGGTGACACAACGTTCAAGATCGTGGATGCTATTTGAAAGGTGAGCAGGTACCACCCACCAGCTGGTCCCTTGAACAATTAAACTGACAATCTGTGTCCAAAAAGATTACAGATTAGAGATCCCTATGGGGGCAGTTCCAGTCTCTTTAAAGGATGACCTTTAGTCAAAATGGACGGTACATATACAAAACAACATGTCATTCTCAAATATGATGCAGTCTGGATTCTCCCTAACAGATATTAAACACATGCTTCTTCCCGGTGCTCCTAATCTGAATTCTAGTCCTCGTCAACTGTTTTGGATAATGGCAATTTGCTCTTTATGATACTACTTAGCGGTATCATAAATAATTTTCATTTTGTCTTTTAAACTTGGACGATTTTCCTGAAGCCTCTGGCTTCACATATTACTTTCAATATATTTTGAAATAAATTGTTACTTATGTTTTCTTTATTCACTGGTACACCTCACTTACGCTCTATTAGAATGTGATCATCTCTTAAGTCCCCTCACTATTAAAAAAAAACAAACGCCAAACAACATTTAGTTGAGGCTCTTACAGTTCTTGTACCCACACATCAATTGTATCAAGAACATTTGTAGATATGTCACCATCACTATTTCCTAGACATTTCTTTTCTTCTTTTAAAAAAATCAATTTCTTGGGGGCTCATAAAACTGTTATCACAATCCATGCATCCATTCAGTGTAGTCTTCTCACTCATAGTTTTCAGATTTCAATGTGCTCTGCAGACGATTTTGTCCCATGGTCTCCTCTTCTAGGAAGAAGGACTCTGGTTCACACAGCACTCCATTTCCAGACCCGTGTGTCCTGCGCACTTCTACTGGACAAGTTACAGCGATTTGGTAAAGAATATTAATAGGTTCACAGATTGAAAATATACTCAGTTCAGTTTTCAACATAAAATAAAATTTAAAAACCTTCAATATGAATAATGAGTTAAATTTGAAGTATGGCAACACAGAAAATCAGTCTGCAAATGAGATGGGTGTATTCAGATAAATGGCAATTTATCTTAGTATTTAGTGTTTCCTTGAGGTATCAACATTTTTCACCCTGTTCTCAGAACCACGTTTTATGGGGATTCATGATAATCTGGAAAAGTTAGCCCATAGAAGTGTTTGCTATATGTCATTTGCTTTGTTTTGTTTTTTTCTCCTCAGAGGAGCAGATTCTTCCCATTCTAAATTGTAATCCAGATTGTTATGCTGGGAATCTACATAATGATGAAGTGGGAGAACAGAGAGATTTCTGTGTGTTCTTCTGATTGATGCTGAACCTTTTATAGCACCTGGACAGTAAGGCTCTCACCTTCATGCCTGTGGTGTAGTTTATAGCTTGGCCTGTCCATGCTCCTTTCCTTCATGGCAAAATCTCCTTTATGTTTGAAATTTTAATATCTGTTCACTATACCCTCACACGTAGGTCTCATGGGTAGGATAAGGGGTGTCTGGTTGATAGGGGAAATATTTTATCTCCAACTATGAAAAGTCAATGGAATTGACCTTTCTCTGGTGAGAAATCTTTTGAGTTGATAAAAGTCTCCCCCTCCAGTGTGTGAAACACAGGGCTTATTTTGAATGTTCACTTGAAAATCTGGAGGGGTTTTATAGTCAAAGCCCACAAAGTTCGGGGCTCCACTAATGACTGGCCCCAGAACTTTCTCACTGTCTCAGTAAACAGTACTGTCTCTAGAAATTTATAAAATTTTAATTTACATTTTTGTTTTATTTTGTTTTGTTTTATCAAAAACATGTGTTTGGTAGCTTCTGATTCAGGTATGCAGAACACAGTTGTTCCCATCTGAATAGACTTCCTCTAGATTTCAGATGGCATTTGATATGCAAATTCACTTCTGTTCTCAGTGCATGCAAGAACTCCCAGCATCAGTGCACCCAAGGCTCATGTTGCAGAATAAGGAACAGGTGCCTGACTCAGAGAGGAGGAGACAGTCCAAGAGAGACAGACCAGGGGTCCAGAGTGGAAATGGAGGGGCAGGTATCCAGAGAAGGCCTAGAGCTTGTACGTGGGCAGAAAATTGTGGTCATCTCCACGTGACTACACATTATAGAGGGATGAATGGACTGATAGTATAGGATGTTTCATCACCCAGAACTGGGAAACTGATCTACATTTGATCAACCCTATTCTTAGTCCCTAGGTTCTTCAAGCTGAAACCTGAGAAACCAGTTACCTGGCCTTGAAATGAAGTGTATCAAATGGTTACTAAGTTTCTTCGAGCCCTGAGCACTTGAATTGTTTTAGGACCATTCAGTAAGGAAGGATCACGCCCCCCAGAAAATAGGTACTGTACACTAGAAAAATATCTGAGTTTCGAGAGATATGTCCTAATCTTATGGGCTCTCGCTAATCTTTTTCACAACACTGATATCATTATTTACATTAAAATTTACAACTTATGTTAATCTTGTTAATCTGTCTTTAATACATCTTTCAAAATTATTAAATTTATTTGGGGAATTCTATCTGACTTATTGTGATAAAATAATATTTCATTATATTTTAAAGATTGTATTGCTTGGTTTTGTATGTTTTCTGAATACTTTACATATTTTATATTATTTAATTGATTGCTTTTCAATTTTTCTTATATAATATTTTGTAGGCTGTTTTTTATGTGAGGAGAGGAAATAAGAAACTTTGTGCCTATTAAAATAACATTTTGGTATACATTATTTTAAATGAGTAAAAAAATAGAAGTTCATGGAAGATATAGCTGACTATTTATGAAAACACACTCATTACATATATAGTAATATTGAGTATGATATAGTAAAATGAGTAAGAGTTACACCACACCCACCCCAGTGAATCAGTGAAAAATCACTATACCTCATCACAGACACAGAGGAATGGCCCCCTTGAATGATCAGTATTATTCCATGAGAAGCTGATTGTGTCAGATCTCATCTATGAAGTCAGAGAAATTATAGGGGTCGTGTATAAATGGATACATCTGTACCCGTCATGAACAGCTGTCAACCCACATCATGAGATACACCCACCCCTAGCCATCAGGATTCCAGACCACATTTGAGATGAGCAGCAGAGCTATCCTGGTGTGTGGCTCTGTCAAGTTCTTGAGGTTTCCTCTTATTTATACCTGATGTAGACCAGAACTGCATTCATGAATGTGAATTATGAGCATGTATAAGTGCCCTATAGAGTTGAAAGCTGAAACCATCACCCCGATACAGCAATAAGCAAGGACATTGCCATATAGTTTGCTCTTGAACCACTGATACCGAAGTGCACTCATAAGGAGTGACTATGGAGCTTTATTTTCCTATTGGCAGTCATCCTGGGTAAGATAAGACAGAGATGAGGCTGGAGAAAACACTGTGGAAGCTCCAGAGCCCTCACCTTCTGGTTTACCTCCTCACAGGTGTTATGCCCAGATGCCATTAGTGTAATCTGAGGCCGAGGTGCAGAAGCCAGGAGAGTAGGTGAAGGTGTCCTGCAGGACTTCCGGATACACCTTCTCCAGCTATGGTACGAATTGGGTGTGACAAGTACCAGGAAAAGGCCTTGAGTGGATGGGCTGGATCAACACCCACGCTGGGAAGTCAACATATGCCCAGAGCTTCACACAAGGCAGGAAGACATCTCCTGGGATGCGTCATTGAGCACAGCTTATCTACAGATTGGCAGCCTGAACTCCGAGGACATTGCCACCTATTCCTGTGTGAGACACACGCTGCAGAAATCCACATCCTGAGAGCGTCAGGACACCTGCGGGGAGGGCAGCTGTACTTGCTGAGGCAGTGACTCTGACTATGTAGTTGAATCTTCTCTTTATTTACCTCCTATGAACTTAGAGATGAGAAACAAAGACAATTACTTCCTGTGAAATTATCATTACAATGCCGTGAAATTAATTCAGCCACTCAAGGGGGGAGGTTAAAAATACCTTGGTATGTAGCCTTTCCTTATCTCTCTGTGTAAACACTTACATCTCACGGTACTGACAACTATGCAGACTCCATGAAGGTTCAAATTACCACCTCCAGACACAAAGAAAAACACACAGTTTATTGGCAGAGAGAAGGTTAGAAAATGGAAAGCAAGGCCATCTAGTACTCTGTGAGAAAAGAGGGAGAGGGAGTCAGTGTGATCCCAGACACAAACTCCCTGCTGGGAGAGACCTGGGCTGCAGGGGGCATTCAGAACCCACAGATCACAGGTCACACCCCAGGGGAAGGAGGTGCCGATGCACGGTTTCAGGGCTGGTTTCTTGTTGTGGTCTGGGGATGCTTTTCCATCGCACTGTTTCCCCCAAGGAATTTATCTATTTTTTATGACAAAGGAATGCAAGATTATTGTATAAGAAATATTTAAAATCAGATTATTGCAGGCAGGATGTATAATAATGGAATTGAAATCTCAACAGCAGAAAGTAGGAAGGAGCAGATAAAATATAATTTTTATTTCTTAGTGTTATACTTCACTTATTTGTATATTAGAGTTTGCAGCAAATGCATTTTTCAAGTAGTGTTTGATAATAGTTGTATTGGTTGGATTTCCTTGAAGGCGGACATGATCTTATCACAGACAGTACTGTATTTCATGATGGGTTTAGCAAGATCCATTCTGACAATGAATGCCATCCCCTTCTCTTCATTGTGTTGTTCCGGGCATAGTAAATCTTATGGTTTCCTGATCAACTTGCAATACCATTTAAGTCCTTTTAAGCTCACTAATGCCTAGAATACCAAGTAACCTTCAAATATCCCATTTCATCTTTGGCCCCTTCCAATTTTCCTAAATTTATAGTATGCAAATTATCAATTTTGATCATTAGAAGACTTTTGCAGCTGTTTCTCTTTACCTTGAGTCATGCCCCATCAGCAAATGAAGATCCTGACGGCTCCACTCCCAGAGCCTTTACCCAAATTACATCCTCATGGCCGAATCCCTTCCAAGAAACTAGCTCTACTTCAGTCACATTTTGAGTGTTCTCGAACCTGAGGGGTCCATCCTCTAACAGTAGTTTCAACAATTTCCTAATTCCTTTTCTTATGCTGTCAGTATTTAACAATGCCTCAAAAGTATGCATAAGATTTTCAAAGCTTCTTCCACTGAAGAAGGTAGTGGGGTCCTTCTGCATTGTCTAGTCTTAGTCTGGAAGCTTTGATGAAATCTTTTCATTTTGGGTGATCCTGCTGGCATTTGATATAACAGTGACATATCTTCCAGCATCACAGCAACACACAAGCCACCAAAGTATGATGAAATAACAGACAGGTGGTGAGAATATAACATTATTCCTTCAAAATACACCATACAAATTCTGGCTAATATTTTAATGATAACAAATAAATAATAGCAGAACTCCATCAAATAGTGGAGTAATTCAGTTCAATATTTTCAATTTTGGTCTTAACATTTAAATAAAAAGCCATGAGAACATCAAGAATTTAATAAGTAAACAAACAAATAATGGGTCTAGAAAACTAGAATCAATGACCAATATATAGCATATACAACCAAAACCAAAACATATTGCTCCCGTTAGGCTGGAATTTATTTCAGAAATAAAGTGAAGCATGAAGCGAATAGAAACACATAGATATTTAATAGAAATACAGATAGATGAGAGATGCAAGATATGGACAGGCTATATAGAGAAAATTGACAGCTAAATCAATAGTTCAGCAGATTGATGGACCAATTAATAGATTTATGATAGATAGATAAATAGATAGATAGAAAGGTAGCAGAGATAGGAATATGTATAAATGGATGACAGAGAGAAAGAGAAACTCGTTCAACAGACACCAGTGTCATTGTGCATTCAGGTTCAGGGGTTTGGGCTGAGTCCAGACAGATGGTGTTCACAGAACACTCTTTTCTATACTGAGATAAATTGAAGACTAAATGCACAAACTACTACACGCGGTGGGTCATAAGGTGGAAGGATGTTATAAAACAATGACTCACTCTTCAAGAGATTATCTCAAGTACCTGGGTCCCCACAACAGGAATATATCAGTTATTTGATGTGTGTGGTGATGCAGATAAAAGTAGGTCAGGGAAGCTATGTGAGACCAGAGTGTAAGCACCACGAAGGGAAGGTTGGGATGTATTGCACAGGGTCTCGGGACAAACAGCACATGACCCAGTTCAAGACTCAGTGTACGGGGAGCAAGATACAGGTTTCCTTCCTGAATTTGGGGCCTCCCCTATTCAATGTTCCCCTGTGTCATGGTTTTTATTCCTCTTCCTGTCTCTGAGAACCAAGATTTAGATGTTTTTAGCATAACCATCAACTCCAGTGAACAGAGGGAGGAGAATGAAGCACGGAATTAGGACATCTTCTCTGGGTCCTTGATCTTTTCTTGGGAGACCCCGAGTGCACAAACCACAACCTGAGGTGCTTTATCCCCATCAAAGGAGAACTGAAGGGAAACATTTTAATATTATTTTTTATTTTTATCTTTACACTTGCTTGTGGATTGTGGGAAGATTTACCAAAATTAATGCTCATTCAACTATTCATACACTCTTGTTTCATTTCATTGACTGTAATACACAAAAACTCCTGCTACAATTACCTTTGCTTTCCAAATATTCTGAATGTTCCCCTGGATAAATGTTGCCCTTTTAATCACAGAACTTTGATTATTTTAAGGTAATTGTATCTACCCAGGATTATTGCTCCCAGGTAGGCTTGTCAATTATTTGACTGGAAGTTTTTCCAAGGGGTGAGTTCAGTCCCACACCTGAAGGGACACTGACAGCCATAGTCTCAGGACTTCCACAAGTCTACCCAACCAGTAAGCCTAGTCTTTGTATTATTTTTGTTTGTGTGTGTGTGTGTGTGTTGTTTCACTTTTTGTCCCACTCTACCCAAGACCTTCTAATGCTATCTTTTCCAAAGAAGTGGGCACTAATAGCAAGGCACCACCTATTTCATCTGGTCATAGAGATCAGGAGACTCGTATCCATGATTCATTACAACATTGGACGAATGGTTTCCTTGTGTCTTCAATGATCATCACTCTGGAAAGGGCGAAACAATTAGCTGCTCCTGGTGTGGTTTAAAGTCTCCACTCACTACTCTCAAAGCCCAGATGTAGGACATTGTCTTTGTGCGCCGTTAGGTCAGCGGTTCTTGTGTCCCTGAGCCCCAAGGCCTCTTCCTGAGAGAGAGAAAAGTTAACAGACTGATGGTTTTCTTTAGTTTAGATCACAGTAGGTCAGAGAAATGTTTAGACAGATTATGAAACTTAAGAGATTGTAAAACTGATGAAGGTGAGATATTCTCCATGTTGGATTTTTAACTTCTCTTACAAACAGCTACCCTGTCAGAGAGACGTTGACAAGGGCCAGGTTGACCATGAGTATTCAGAATGACACACTCATCTTTGACTTTAATCTGACACTCCGAGATTAGCTGATTTGTCTGACACTCCGAGTAAAGCTGACATTCCCTGAGATTTGTTTCCTCTTCTCAGGCAGCAGGAAGTGCAGGAGAGACCTGGGCGCTAGGACACACCTGAGAGTCTATTGAGAAGGGGCCATTCAGTTGATGAGATTCTTCAAAGTCTTCACTAAGGAGACAGAGGTACCTTCCATCATGGACATCATTCCCCACAGACAGTAAGGAGGGACCGTCTGTGAGGGACCCAGGCTCCTTGGGCTGCAGATTCACACTGCGTTTGAAACCACTCTGCCCTGAGTGTGAACTGAGAGATGCACTGAGTGGAGAGCCACAGTTCAAAGCTCTGTGTGTGTGAGGTTCTAGTGCTAGTGCCAGTCTTGTCTCTCCCGCACCCCCACCGCTCTCTCTCTCTCTCTCTCTCTCTCTCTGCATGTGTGTGTTGCAGGATGTTACTAGGATTAGGTTCTGTCCCTCCCAGGAATCCCAAGACCTGAACCTCCCCTACCCTGGGTATCTAGGGTTATAGGACTGGAGGAGTCTGACACGGAGGGCAGGGCAGAAATATACAAAGTGGAAGACATCCATTTTAGACCCACAGGCCACCTCCAGAGGGGAAGGTTTCTCATCACCCAGCTGGTGACCTCAGTGTGATTCCTTTGCATCCTCCTTGCAAGATGGGGTCTGCCACCCTACTTTCCTCATTGCTCTTCTCCCAGGTCAGGATCACCACAGGTTTGACATGAATGGAGGGTGTGTGTGCAGAGGGAGTCTCTCATCTCTCAATCCTATCTCCACAGGTGTCTGTGCTCAGGTGCAGCTGGTGCAGTCTGGGGCAGAGGTGAAGAGACCTGGGGAGTCTTTGAGGATCTCCTGTAAGACATCTGGGTACAACTTTAATAGAAACTGGATTGGCTGGATTAGGCAGACACCTGGAAAGTGCTTGGAATGGATAGGGATAATTTATCCTAGTGACGCTGACACCAGGTACAACTCATCCTTCCAAGGAAAAGTCACCATCTCCACAGAAAACTACATCAGCACCATGTACCTGCAGTGGAGCAGCCTGAAGGAGTCAGACATGGCCATGTATTACTGTGCAAGATACACAGTGAGAGAAACTCCTTCTTGAGAGGGGCAGAAACCCTCAGCCTGATGCAGCTGCAGAGCAGGAGTCTCAGAGCATCTCTCAACTCAGCACCAGAGGACAGAGTGTCTGCTGTCTCCTAGAGCGTGAAACCAATAACACAGGCCACTGACATGACAGGGAGACATCTCCCCACATGGGAGCACTGATGTATCTTACCAGTAAGAGTTTCTCTGGAGTGGCCCACTGTGTAACTTCTGATTAACCGCAGCACTATACAGCATATGACGTAAGGTTTCTTCATGAAATTCTCAGAGTTCAGCCCTTGATGCTCTTGAAGAATGAGCAGGTGCGTTGTCACATAGAAAAAAAAAAATCAGCTCAAATGTCCTGGCCTTTTCCTCATCAAGGCCATTCCCAATGTTACTAGAATTTCTTCCTAAGAAGTAGCCATGATCTTTGCTTGCTTTCTAACTTGATTCAGTTGCCTGCATTCAACTTGATTCAAGAAACAGCTTTGTAGAAACTTCCTGGTGGAGCAGTGGTGCTGTGGCATTAACAAACTGCTCATGGATCCCAGGCCTTATACCAGTCAGTTACTGGTATGAAGAAGAATATGGCATCGGGCCTGGAAAAAGGCTTATGACTTATGGCTTATGAACAACCTGTGATATGAAGATAACACAATCTTGCTTGCTGAAAGTGAGGACTTGAAACACTTGCTGATGATGATCAAGGATTGCAGACGTCATTATGTATTAGGATTCAATGTAAAGAAGACCAAACGATGTGGGCCAGATTCCAATTCTGTTGTTGTTTATGATTACCGTTTATTTTGAACTGACTTTGAAAAGTCAGAATACTTCATGAAGACTCCAGACACCCACCTTCCTCCCAGCTCCTCTCACAACAAGCTTCCAGGAAGAGCATTCACTCTCTCTCCCAATACCTCAAATCAAAGCAAAACAAAAAAGTGTTACATGACTCAGTCTTTATAAGTGGCATTGATATTGCCTTGTCTGTTTGAACCAAGTGCAGTAAAGTTCAAAGGATTGAAATTTTCTTTTATGTTGCAGGATCCTTCTGCATTTAAACTCTGATAATTGTCTTTCATTGTGGGACTTTGTGATTCTTTATAATTATTATTGTCCATTCCTAGATTGTTTTCTTCTTTCAATAAAGTCTTTGATCTTTACCCAAAGCTCTTGCTTGTCTTTGGAAGGAAGAATAGAAAAGTAAATGTAATATGTATATTTTATGACCATTGATGCCTACCAATGACTATCAAGTTCCTAAACAGAAATAAAACAAACAATAAATATTAATAAACTTACCATTTATTTGAGCAAAATGCAGTACACACCAAGAGATTGAAAAAGTTATCTTCAAGAACTAATTTTTTGTTACAAGATTATATTTGTTGTGATTATAATAACTAAGGAGAATCTTACTACAGTGTAAGAACAATTATGAACATTGGACATTCTGTTTGAGGCAATGCCCCGACCTGCTTAACTTTGTCTGTCAATGTAAACTCCACAGCTTGAACAAGGAACCTCCAGTTAGGATATGAGATGGTGCCACAGCATGTGGGAACACCCCATTTACTTGTTTGTTTCCTTGGCTAAATCTGTAAACCACTCCCACCTTTTTTCCCCCAGGAACTTTCCTTGAGGAATGTTCTGGCTTAGTTTTTGCCTGGTTCAAGTAAAGCAGACTCTTTCACTTTCATGCTGCTCCTGTTTTTTTCTCAGCTAGAGTGGTGTCACTAACATGTTACACATTCGTTTGGCTGAGTGTGTTTTTCAATGTGAAAATATACTCTGTCTTATAGAGTCACTGTGATTCAAAATCACCTTAATGACGGTGGGGTTGGGATTGGTGTTATCACAAAGAAGATGATGGGGGTCAGACTTTCTCTTTTCAGTTTCTGAGAAGAATTGGATTGTCTCTACTTCATTCTTGGGACTTCCAAAATGCAGAACATCTCATCAATTTCCAGGTAAAGTCTCAAACGTAGTGAAAAACATTACGTCATGGACAGGGTCCTCTAGGATCCACAGACCTTGTCCGTAGTCATGAATTACCTGTGGAGATTCTTCTGCCAAGTGGTTACTTCTCTCTGGTAGTGTCCAGATTCCCAAAATGGGTTGACGTAATACGGTTTCCATTACTTGTCATCAGTAATTATGTTTCCTCTTCCTAGTTGTCCAAGATTTGGACCCAGGATTGATGCATCCCTCACAGATTCTCAACCTAAATTTTGCTATCTCTGGTGACTGCTGAATGCCAGAGCTGGATCTGCCAAAACCTGCAGAAAAGGTTGGAATAGTTGTGAGCAATATATTCTAGTAGAAGAAAACAGCCTCCCATCCCTATGGAACTGATACTCGAACTCCAGAAGAATATTCACAAATCAGTTATCCTGAATCTGATCTCAGTCACACTGAGGGCACAGCTGTCCACTCATGTGGGAGAGAATCTGAGAGAGAACTCAGGTTAGCAGGGCAGGCGTGGATGGGTAGGAACTAATAAATATAAAAACTCACCTAACAAAACAGAAGGCACATAGCAAATAACCCAATTAAATGAAAACGGAGAAGACTAATTAAAGTGATAAATACCTAGTTTTAATGCTCATGATAAAAGAAAGGTGGCTGGAATATCCCAGATCAGAAATCAGAGAAGAGACACCATTACACAGGTTTTATGGACATTGAAAGGCGACAAAGAATCTAATAATGTCCACACACAAGAAACGGATCACAGAGCTGCTCACTGTCATCATGCGTATCCAGCGGTTGAGGGGAACGAGAGGGGATGCACTGTGAACTCAGATGGCAAAGGCTGTTGTGTCTGCCATATACAGCTTATAACTTGAAAGTTACTTTCTTAAAAACTTAATAATGTGTAACAAAGTAATACTTGGTACGGAACCTGTTTAAGAGTTCTGTTTTCCTGTGAGAATGCTTGTGTTTCTCTGAGTCTGAGGGAGAAGAGTTGCCCATAATCTCTACACAATCACTTCTAAATATCAGGGAATATACAAATGCAGCTCTCTGCTTGCTGATAAACCAGCCACAGCCCCTGATGTGGGAGATCTCAGAGGACAGTCCAGTCACCGGGTCTCTGCTGTTACCATTTGGTGCCAGGAGCTCATCCAGAGGACACATCATGAATTTTGCAGCAACGCTGGCTTTCATTTTGGCTATTTCACATGGTAATTGTGGTGTACCGTGCTCTGTGTGTGTGTGTTTGTGTGTGTGTGATGGTGAGTGATTTAGTTTGTATGTGGGTCATCTAAGCACAGTGCCTTTGTTTTCAGGTGGTTAGTGTAGGTGCAGCTGGTGGAGTCTGGGGGCGATATGAGAAAGCCTGGGAGGTCTCTGAAAATCTCCTGTGTAACCTCTGGATTCAACATCAATACCGATGGCATGAATTGGGTCCTCCAGGCTCAAGGAAAGGGCCTGCAGTGGGTCTTGGGTATTAATAGCGGTGGAAGATTCAATGCACCATCTCCAGAGACAACTCCAAGAACACACTCTATCTTCAAATGGACAGCCTGAAAGCTGAGGACACGTCCATGTTTTACTGTGCAAGAGACACCCAATGGGCACAAATCAGTGAGAGGCCATACACAAGTTTTCCCTGCACACAGGACAGTGGTCTCCAGGGGTCGCTCAGGACCCACAGAGCACAGGACTCAAACCCAGGAGCAGGTGCAGCTGGAACTTCAAGGCTGGTTTCCTTTGGGGATCTGCAGATTCTGCTAAATCTGTTTCCCTAGGGAATCTCTCTCTAATTTAAGAATATTAGTTCTGTGCCTACTTCTTGTATCTGTGAATTCAAATAGTATATTGTAACGGGAGAATATAGTCTGTCTTACAGCAACAAACAGTCTGTCCCTTAAGGACAGGAAATGACTCTGTCAGGTGTCCCTGCATCAGAGTTCTCATGAAGCTCAGATAAATACTTTCCAATCAGTCTCAGAGGAAATGGGAGACTGGAAAAAGGTCACTATTAAGTGCCAACATTATTGGCTGAAAATTTCACAGTATATTCTTCCATCACTTTGTAAGGTTTCATGACAATCACTTATTCAAAATATAGAAACGTTAATACATGCACACAATAGAATGCTATACATGCCCAAAAAAAAGTACTAGAGAGACCACAAAGCACATTAGGACATTGACATGAGTGAAACTAGACAATTACACACACAAAACAATGAAGCAAAAACAAAACAAAAAACACCTGCAGAGGAGGCTCCACTCAAATTTGGACACTTTGTCAGATAGCAGGATTTGGGAAATGGCAAAGGGCTTCTGCCATTCAGCAGCGCCCCAGGGTTACTTCAGTTGCATAGAGTCTCCTGAAATGGTGTTCTCAAAGGAACCAAACTACTGTGTGGAACTTAAAGCTGAAAATCTCCCGCACGGGAGGCACAGGTGATTGCTATTCTAAATTCATGAGCTTCAAGGTATGATCACATGATTTCAAACGGTAAAACCAAGATCAGAGGAGGGAATGGAATTAGAGGTTCAACTCAGGACTATCAGTGTTGAGGTTCTCTACTTTCTGGACGCCAAGGTCTTCCAGCCTCTACTGATGTGCTGTTGATTTTCTTTCTCTCTTGGCATTGGTCTGACAAAGGAGAAAACAACCCTGCACTTACCTTTTTAGCACCCTCAGGTGGATTCCAGCATTCTTGTATTTGATGAGTGTAAGTTTTGACTGGAGCTCCGCTAAAGCTAGAGGTGATTAACTGAACTTCTGACTGTCATTCTTAGGGAACATTGTGAACTTAGGTCTGAGGTGTGACCTTACAAATATCCATGTTTCTCCCTCAGGGACAATATGGGCCCAGGAGAAATTTCTGCTCTCTGTCCAGGATCAACCTTCTTCTGTTTTTACCTCACCTGTTTCCCCCTCAGTTGCTATAGTTTACCACATGTGTCCATAACTTCCTGTTTTGGAGTCTTTAACTTCTACATCTTGGTTTTTGTATATTATAGATGAGAGGGGCTATATTCTGGGCGGGGGGGAATCATATGTTGTCCTCTGTTTCTATTGGTTTCTTGTGTGACTTAACCACTACAGTTAACTGGGATAATAAGAAATCATATGTTCCCACAGATTTAGTTGCCAGATACTTCCTCCAGGACACTATTTCTGCCCCCAGCTACTTTTATAGTAAATTATACACACAATGACATGTTATTCTGCTGATGAAAACCAGACTAGTAAAGGTATTCAACTCTAGGAGAGAGGACACACCCCATAGGATGTCCAGGTATCCCCGTTCACTGGAAAGCTATGATTATACATAGATCACAGTGGAATTTATGCTAACCTAAGATGCCCTTGTGGCAATATTAAAAATGAACAGAAAATGTGTTGAACAAGAGAGTGAAACCATGTGTGATGGTTTTCCTGATCAGGATGTTTTTGTATTTGTATGTCTCCAATACAGCTGGAGGCTCTGGGACACTTGAGGCAGACTAGGGCCCCTCTGAGATTCCCCTGTCCAACCTGTGGACCCATCCCCAGCAGTGATGATATGGATGTCATCAGCCAATTCCATGAAGTGCCTGAAGCGAGTAATAGTTATTCCATATCCTACCTACACACTGTAAATACCTGATTGACAGTCACCAGAGAGAAGCCAAGAACATTTTTTTACCTTCAAATGGACAGCCTCAATCTAGTTCAGTAATGGAAACAGAAAAGGGAATGTGTAAGAGTCTGTGCACAAACCTCCCTAAAGGCAGGTATGGACTTCAGAGATTGCTCAGGACTCTGAGCCACAGGACTCAGTCTGGCAGACAGTGTGAAGGGGAGTTAAGAACTGGCTTCCTATTAGTGCCTGGGGCTTCCTTTCCATCTTACAGCTTCCATTGGAGCTTCTCGCGATGTCAGGGTTTGTATCAACCACTGGATTATAAACTTTGCATTGTAAGGGGAGGAAATAGGCTCTCATTTCCAAAGTGCAGAAAGACACATATGGAGTCAGATACACATAGAGGGGACAAGGCAAAGATGAGGGATCTCTCAGCTATGATGCAAATCTGTACCCAGTAAGGGTCTTGGGAGGAAAGGGTGGCTGGAATTTCCATAAAGTTAGCTCAGTCCAGCATGAACCAGAAAGCACACCACAGTGTCCTCAAGCCATAGTTGGGCATCAGAGCTGTCCTGTGTATCTCAAAACCCTGCATGTCTTAATCCCCTTGACAACCTCAGACGCTGGCTGGGAGTCAGGACTAAACAAGTGATGGTTTTCGGAGAACATATTTGAGGGCCTGGAGCACTTGCTACCTTGTGCAGAGTAAGGAGAGGTGCTTCACTTGAGCAACCTCTTGTCCACTGTCTGTCTTATGTTTTGATTTCAAGTTGTCCCCATCACTTACAAACATTTAAAAATGTACGTGTCTGAATTTTATAGGTGTATATTAATTTAAATAGTTATATTTAATTTGAATACAATGTAATTCAATAATTAATATAATTTAAATTTCACCTATTTCTATTTCTGCTCTCAGGAGTCACTTATGCACCATGCTGGGAGGAAGCTGAGTCAAAGGAGAGGTCGATGTTCTGGAACAAGTGATTGACCCTCAGCCCAAATGTATTCCGGGCCTCCAGCCAGGGCAGCTTGACAGACCTATGAAAGTGCCTTCTTGGAAGAAGGGTCACCATTTAGCCATCCATAAGATTTTCAAACAGGCACGACATGGGTTCTGGGAGGAAACCTTTTCCCCCATGCTATTTCTGTCATAATATCAGAAAAATAAAACTCTGTTCTGCAAAGTTTTACTGTACAACAGCCTACAAATTTAGCAAATACATTTACATTTCCCTTGGAGCCATTCATCCTATCATTTCCACTTTTCAGAATGTTGGGATTACTTAGTGGCCAGAACATCTGAATCTAGAGATCCATATGTTGCTTCTTCAGAGTGTAGTGAGAATTTATGAGCTCATTAAGCATATGGGTAGCATAATTAATGTGCAAGTTATGTGAACAGGGATAATGTCAAGATGTTTACACTTAAGAAGGGCCATTCTAACCCCTGTCATAGGATTAGCTTAGACAATCATGGCATTCACATTCAGAGATGGACTAGTGTGCAGCTACAGCACAGTGTGATCCTTAAATTGTCCTGCCAAACAGCAGCATCAGATGCTTTGAGATGAGTGTGTGCTGGAATGATCAGGTTCACATAATGCCATACTAGTCTGTATGTGGAAACTGGAGTCTGTATATGACTCCAATGATCTTCAACTGAAAAATATGATCATATTATTTGATTGAAATCATGAATTTTAGTGAACCTGGTGAGTGCTCTCTTGCAAGGCATTTGCTTATTCTCCTCAGCTAATTCTAGCTCAGAAAAGATCAGGTGACCAGGACCCTGTGCTTGGACTTCCACATTGGTAAAAAAATATTAATCTAGAGATATACAGACAATTTAATCTTTCAGTAAATGAATTATGCCAACTGTAAGACTCGAGAAAATGCTTGCCATGGTGGATATTAATGATAAAGAAATATTAATGGGAAGTGAACATTAAAAATGCATGTTTAAAGATAGTACTACTAAGTTCATTGTCAATAATATGCAAATGATCCAAAAATCAGACAATCTGTGAGTTGGGTAATAAATTAAAGGTTGAGATTCCTGTAGTCATTAAGGAGTCATAACTACAGCACAAATAGAGGGGCAGACTTTGGTTGTAAATGATCAAATTTCAGGTGAGCCAGAGTCCCTTGGGTAAAGAAGGTTTAAAACGGTCTGTAATCCTTCCTAAAATTTAAGGACCTCAATGAACCTCATTTAATCCAGAGTGCCTTTGTGTCTCAAACCGGTGTATTTTAGTTCAGGGTCTGAAATACTGTTTGGGGATCTTACTCTTATGTTGCCCTGTTTATCAAACAACTCTTTCCCCCTCCCTGCTCTGCTGTATCTCTACACGTGAAGTCATGATGCCTGACTGGCCTGCACTCTTCTGAACATTCTCTGCCAAACAAAGGGTCTCTCTTAAGGATCTTGCATTTCTTAGAGGCCACAGAGTTACAACCTTGTCTTCTCCGGGGACCAACTTTTCTAGTTGGCAACTTCTTCCCTGAAACACGATGGCACTTGAATCACTTTACTTACACTGAGGTTTTCCTTAGCCATCAGCCACTTGGATGCAGTGATGGTGTTGCTTGTAAGGGCGGTGGGGTTTGTGATTATCTTGGCCAAGGTAGGGAAAGACCTGGCTGATTCACATTAGTAGGAGGCCAATGCCTACTGCAGACATCCTGCCAGAGGACTCAGGGCATCTGAGCATTAATAAAATACAGGGACAGAAGTGAAGGACAACCTCTGGTCCCAGCTTACCACTGCCTGACCTTAGGAATATGGTCTGAAGTGCACGCATGTGCATGTGAGCCATTTCCAAAAGCACTCATGAGTTTCTGTTGGACATCGTAACAATTCACAGAGCCCAGAAACATGAGGAAATATACCCAAGGGAGGAGGGGGTAGAAAAGGACACAGAATGGCATCATGGACAAGATGGATATTTGAGGCATCAACAATCCCAAACTCCTGGGGACTAGCCTGGTATTAATTCTTCTAAAACATACATTTACCACATAGGAAAATTACCAAAGACTGAGGATGCTGATTAAGTGGCATCAGTATATAATCAGCGATTAAGTGGGATCAGTGTGAAGTAATGAAGACACTGTGGGGTGAACCTGATGGTTTCAAGGAACTCCATACTGCCCAGTATCTGACACATAGGATATACGGGACACTCAGTCAGGGCAGGAGCAATGAAGGGGTGGACGAGAGAATACTGGGCTCTGAAATGCTGGGCTGTCTTTTGACCATTCACACACAAACCTCCTAGGAAACATGCTCTCTCACTGCAGACTAACACAGAGATGAGTTCAAAAGAAGAATTACCCTACAATGGCCTCAGAGGAAACAAAGGAGCCTCTATTTTTAAATAAGAACAGGGCTCCCTCCTATGCAAATCATTCTTCAGGCACTAGGTTAAAATCTCAGCCTTGGGCACTGAAGGCTCAGTTGTCTTCTGACAGGGCTGTGGGTCCCTTGGGAAAGCACAGCTATGGGCTAAAGATGCTATTGCTATGTGTTCTCCTGTGTCTGGTGACAGTTCCCTATGGTGAGGGTCTCAGATATCAGTGTGGAATCTGGGAATGGTTGTGACTGTGAGTGATTAACAGAGACCAACTACCTTTATTTACAGGAGTCCTGTCCCAGGTGCAGCTTCAGGAGTCAGGTACAGGACTGGTGAAGCCCTCCCTGAAGCATTCCCTCATCTGCACTGTCTCTGGTTTCTCCGTCACAAAAGTGGTTATAGCTGGCACTGGATCCACCAGACCTCAGGGAAGGGGCTGCAGTGGATGGGATACATAGATTACAATGGTGGTACATATTATAATCCGTCCTTCCAAAGCCGACTCTCCATCACCAGAGACACATCGAAGAATCAGTTCTCCCTGCAGCTGAGCTCAGTGACTGCTGAGGACACAGCCATATATTACTGTGCAAGAGGAGCACAGTGAGGGGAATCAGTGTGAGCCCAGACACAAACCTCCCCTGCAGGGAAGACACTGGTCAGCAGGGCGCGCGCAGGACCCACTGAGCACAAACACCCAGCCCTAGACAGGCACAGATGGATGACAGGATGGCCTGTTGAAATTAAGGTTTCTCTTAGCTCTCGTCATCCCCAGGGACAATTTCGCCCTTTCTTTTTTTTCTGTCTAAATTTTCTCCTTTACAATGCAGGTTTGAAAGGAGCGACTAACATTCTCTGTTTGAAATAGAATATAAAAATTACATGACCCTTTACTATCTTTATTACATATTTTTGTTTGCTGACAAACAGAACACCGTAGATAATCTCATCCTACTTGTCACTGGAAAACTGTGAATATTGAAAGGAAAAACAGGCATGTCCATACTCATGGGTGCAGTTCGTGGTTTTAAATGTCCTGAGTTCAGAAGGTGCATTGATCTCACAGCGCAGGGTCAGGTCCTCTCAGTTGTCTCTCTGCAGTGCTCTCTAGACTGTCTGAGGAGTGAGTGACTGACGAGCTCTGTCTCAGAAAATAATTGTTGTGACTTGTGGTGCTGACATTGTGCCAACAGCACCTACCAACATCTCTAATGGAGTTAGGGGCAGAAAACTGAAAGTAATTTTGGAAGTAAATGGAATTGCCTAAATTAACAATATACTATAATACTGCATATTATTTTAATTTTATTTAGAAATGTTAAAATGATTTAAAATTCAATAAATCTGCCATTTCTAATTATTATAAAGCCTATAGGGATAACACATAACCGAGGACAAGTGTAAGAAATAAATAATAAAGACTGGAATGAAATAAGGTGACATGGTGACACAGTGGTTTCAGGTCGGACTGCTAACTGCAGGCTCAGCAGGTAGTAGAGCACTATAGCCTCACAACCCACAGGGCCTGTTGTGCTCTACTCTGTAGGACTGTGATGACAGAGGATGGACTCAAGGGCAGGGAGTTGGGGTTTGGTATAAATTATAGTAAATCTTCAATGATTCCCTATTGAATCCAATAAATATTCCCATGTAACAAGGAAGAACAAATGAAGTTGCGTCAGAGGAAATACAATAAATCCCTTATGCTCCTGATGAGATATTATTGCATTCTCAAGTGAAAAACTAAGTAAACTGTGGACACAAAATTTGTACTTTACTAAGATCACTGAATCCAAAGATAACCAGCATATTGTTTTCTAGATATTAGAGAGGAAATATTTCCAAATGTTTCCATTTTTAAGTTTTAATTACAATTCAATCCATTATCAATCAATTTGGTAACAGAAATGAAAAGAAATCATCAGAATGGTATTTAAATTTATTTGGGATCATTGTAGATGAAAAATAGACAATAAATATAGCTAACGTATATTCTTGACCATCTTCTGAAGTATAACACTGTGTTTGTGGCCTTCTGACAACTATAAATGCAGTAACATTAGATATGATCTGTCTTTGTTGCATCTACTTCTCAATTGATTGTTTTATTATGTTGGGTTTTGGTTTTTTTTTTGCTTTCATTTCAAACAGTATGTGATGGTATCTCATTGGTTAACCTTACACTCTAATGACTAGTAATGCTTACTGGTTATATATGATGCTTGTTTCTTAAGAAAATCAGATTATATGTGTTTTTGTATTCCTTCCAGGATGAGGATTTAAAATCAAGTCCCGTTTCCAATATTTTACATTTTCTTAAGTTTAGACTCCCTTCTTGTTCCCAGTTTAGATCGGCACCTTCAGTGTTGATGCCCTCTCTCTGTGCCTGAGATAACAGATCACAGGGAAAAACATGGTCTAAAACAGATTCAGTAAGAGATTGACCGAACACTGGGGGATTTGTTGGGGTGGGCATCTAGAGGATCCTTGAGCAAAATCTGGGAATGGCAGGGTTCAGACTCCATGCCGCTGTCTCTCAACATCAATGAGGATTCACCTATGGAAGTGGACAGAGACATCCTTCCTGAGCAGACAGCCCCCAGGACTCCTCTCAGACACCACACCCAGGACTCTACCCAGCAGGACAGCGAGGGTTTGCATCTCTGGGCTCCAGCTGCTCCACAGAAATCTGGGAGCTGCCACTAGTCTTTCAGCTGGCCACTTCCCAGTGTGCGTCTAATGGAACAGAGTGTGTTGGTGACTGCAGATGGATTTCATCCAATTTTGACCCACAAAATTCAATAAACACAAATAACAATTTTAAAATAAAAGCTACATAATCCTCAGTAACCAGAAAATGTGTAACGGATAAATAATAAAAGACTTTATACAAGTAAAATCATCACAATGCATGTGATATGATTAAAGTTTACCTTAACAATTTTAAATGAGACAGAACAGCTTTTAGCAATAAGCCACACCAGCTTTCAATATAATAAAGAAATAAATGATAATATATCCGAGGAAAGAGAGGTAAAAATAAAATTGTCACACTTTATGGTATATGGTTAAAGTTTACCTTAGTGATTTTAAGTGAGACCTCAGCAGCTTTGAGCATGAATACAAGTCGTCTCCAAGTATTAAGGAAATACATTACTATAGCTGCAGAATGAGCGATAAAGCCCTCACTATGCTGATGGGACATTACTGTGTTCACAGAGAAAAGAAAGGAAAAAGTAAAGATAGCCATAGCCCGTTCTATGGTCACCAGATCCAAAGGAAATAAATAATAAGATTATTCTAAACTTTAGGAAGAATGGAAGATACATGTCTAAAGGCAAGATACATTTGTGAGATGTACAGAGGAACTAAACCTCCGTTGATTTCCCTCTGTCCGTAATAGAGGACTGGGACTCACCTGGTTACTAATCAGATTGCATTGGCAAGATGACTACAGTAAATCAAAATGATAAACCTGACTTGAATGGTTAAAAGCATTCAATTAACTGCCCGCTGATGCATGTTGGGCCTGATCTGGTTTTCAACATTCTCTCTCTCTGTTTCATATTGGGTTTATTATACTCAGATGTATTTTGTCATTGGTGGTAACCTTAATGAACTGATGCATATGTTTCTGTACTTTCAGAATAGGAAACCCAGGATCGATGCGCCTATAAAGATGACAAGTAGAATAAGGGTTCCTGAAGGACACAGTGGAGTGTGGGTGTGTGGGACAGACAGAGTAAAGTGGAGTTCATATCAAAGAAGATAGAAAGGAAGAAAATGTTTTGAAACTCATTGTGTAGGTAATGCACAATATTTCTTGATGTGATTGATCTATGGAATTATAGGATATCTACATTAGCATCCCCAAAAAATGTTTTTGGGAAAAAAAAACCCAGCTAAAAATAAAATAAAAATCAAGACTACATATTTCAAAAATGAAATGCATAAGACATTATACGATATAAATATTTAAAACCCCATATAAAATTAAAATATTATTGAGGACAATGAAATATAACAGAAATAAATGGAGGAGCATGTAATGGTATTTATTGTAAAACTCAGTGACGCTAACTCTTGCCATTTCTGAAACTGAATGATAAATCCAATGTGATAACATTCAACATCTATGTAAGGATAAGGTCACTAGAAAAACAAAACCAGAGATGGATGGATAGATAAAGAGAACCGCTCATGCAGTTGTAGAAGTGGGCACCTCCATTCTGATTCTAAGTCCTTGAGTCTCAGTTAGGCTTCTCCTGACTTGTGTAGCTTCGGGGGCTGATAAACCTAAAATAGGCTGGAGCACACCCTGATGGTATTTTCAAAGGCAGGTGAATAAAATCAAGTCATACTTGTTATTGAAGACGTATATTACTCCAAGGTCAGATCACATGTCAGATGGCAGACCACTGTGGACTCTCAGGAATGGCGGAGGATATTTCAAGTCTTCGGTCAAATTAAAACCCTAGAGATGAAGAGCCCAGATGCAGGATCCAAACCCAGAAGGAAACGAATAAGTTTCCCTACTAGTCTATTTATAAAGGAAGTAGGTCACACACACAGGGAATATTTGTTTTCCAATTGCTTCCGAGCTGTGTCCTGAGTAAGGGAGTTACACTCCACCCTAATCATACAACTGCTTGGCTACTTACAGCAGACCCCATGATGGGATTGACTAAATTGTGTTCATTCACATGATGAGGAATTTCTAGGTGCCAACTACCAAACCACTAAGAACACTAACCTCACCAAGTTGACACAACCCTAACTATAAAATCCCTCAACAGATACTTTGGAAATCATCAAACTGCTTTACCATTTATTTAAGGCCACGGTGCATTAAAACACAAAAGCCAAGACTAAGCTGGTGCATATTCCTGACCAGATTTTAGAGAACAACTTTATTATTTTATGTCCTTTATATAACTATCAAAACAATAAACAACATAAGTTGCCCTTTATTTTTGCTTGATTCATTCATTTAAACAATATGGTATGTCACTGTTATACTTTACAATTCCCTAATGGCAAAGACATTTAACATACCATCATATTCTCACCAATATATCTATAATCTTTGGTGTCTGGTTTGAGTTTTGGTTTTCTGATGCTTGTGTGTGAGGAAGTGATAGGTTGCTTTTCTTTTTAAGTTTTCTTATTTAAGTTGTACTGTCAGGAATATGTGCAGCAATATTATTTTATGGCTGATATCCCCCTGCAAATTTTTGGCCAAAGAATTCCAGGTGACCACAACCTTGTGCTCATATTTTCGCACTGTTGAAATATATTAATGTAGAAATTTAAAGAAATTCTAACTGACCAGAAAATGAATATGGCCAACCCTAATCTGGGGAAAATAATCTTTGTTATGAGGGAGAGAAATGAAGAAGGAATCTGAATGGGGAATGGGTTTTTAAAATGCATGCTTAGAGACAGTTCCTCTGATTCTATAGTCAGTAAGATGAATAATTTTCCTTGAGTCTAGGGAATAAACTCAAGGTTTAGATCCCTGAGCAACTCTCAGGGGCTGTGCCCAGGGTACAAATGAAGAGGCTGATTTTGGTTGGAAATGCTCACATTTTAGATGCACCAGAGTTCCCTGGGAGAGGGGCATTGAAAACAGTGTCTATGGTTGTCCCTTAAATTTTGAGGACTAGTTGCCTGGTTGGACCTTATTTTAATCCAGGGTGTCTGTTGGGTCTCAAGTGGGTGTCTTTTTTTTCAAAACCTGAAATATCAATATTCTTATTCTGCTCCCCGTGGTAACTTAAATTTCCACTCACTTCTCTGCTGTATATTTATACTTGAACTCCTGACTGGTTTTGCCCTAATTTTGGATGTGCTCTGGCAAACCAAGGGACTCTCACCTCACAGTCATGCATCACGTTGAAGTTATAGAGCTGAAACTTTTCTTTTCTGAGGCCAACATTCTCCAGTTGGAAATCTCCTCCCTGAGGCCCTATGCCACTTGAATATCTTTATTTACACTGAGATTGGCCTTAGTTATCAAAACCTGAGATGTGTTGTTGGTAGGAGTCCTGGAGTTGGTGATGGCAGTGGCCCAAAGAAAACTCCTGAAGACTTTGAGGAAGCTGATACAGAATTGTTAGTTTGGAAAGAAAAGGCGTTTGGAGACTGTGGGTGATGAAGATACCCTGATGTCCACCTGATGCTTTCAACATATGCTATCCAATCCACTCTCTGGGGCACAGGTCATACAGGAGCCCAAGGCAGGGCAGAGACTTTGAGGGGCTCGAGGGAGAGAACATTGAGCTCAGAAACACTTGGGTTTCCTTTGATCTTTACCACACACCTCTTAGATCAAGTGCTCTCTCTCTGTAGACTAACATGCATATGAGTTCCAAAAAAGAGCTACCCTAGCATGGGCTCAGGAGGTAAAGGGTTGTTAGGTCTCTATTACTTTCTGTTTATGAGGACAGGACTCCCTCACATGCAAATCATTCTTCAGGCACTAGGGTAAGTTTCACCCTTGGGTGGGAAATCTATCCGTTCTCTTCAGACAGGGCTGTAGGTCTCTTGGGAAATCACAGCTGTGGTCTAAAGATGCTATTGCTGTGTGTTCTCCTGTGCCTGGTGACAGTTTCCCAAGGTGGAGATTCAGATATCTGACCTGGGTCTTTCAGAATGGTTGTGAATTCAAGTGACTGACATGGACCACCTGTTTTTTTTGTGGGTTTTTTTGCAGGTGTCTTGTCCCAGGTGCAGCTTCAAGAGTTGGGTCCAGGACTGGCGAAGCCCTTCCAGAAGCTGTCCCTCACCTGAAAAGTCTCTGATTTCTCCATCACAAGCAGTGGTTACTGCTAGCAGTGGATCCGCCAGCCCTCAGGGAAGTGGTTGCAGTGGATGGGACGCATATGCTATCGTGGCGGTACAAAAATGACCCGTCCTTCCAAAATCGACTCTCCATTACTAGAGACATATCTAAGAATCAGTTCTCCCTGCAGCTGAGCTCCGTGTCTGCTGAGGACACAGCCATGTATTACTGTGCAAGGGAAACACAGTGAGAGGAAGTCAGTGTGAGCCCAGGCACAAACCTCCCTGCAGGGAAGACACTGGGCAGCAGGGGGCGCGCAAGACTCACTGAGCACACATCCCCAGCCCTAGACTGGCACAGATGGATGACAGGGAGGATTTCCTGCTGAAATCAGGGTTTCTTCCCTTTCATCTCTCAGCATGCCCACGGACAGTTTTTCTATTTTTCTTTCTTAATCATTTTATTGGGGGCTCATACAATTCTTATCATAATCCATACATCCATCCATGTGTCAAGAACAAATGTACATTTGTTGCCATCATCATTCTCAAAACATTTGCCTTCTACCTGAGTCCTTAATACATGCTGCTCATTTTCCCCCTCCCTCCTCACTTCCCCCTACCTCATGAACCCTTCATCATTCATAAATTATTATTAATATTATTTTGTCATATGTTACACTGTCCAACGTCTTCCCCCGCCTTCTTCCCTTCTGTCCATCCCCCAGGGAGGAGGCTATACCTAGATTCTTGTAATCAGTTTCCACTTTCTACCCCACATTCTCTCCACCCTCCAGGCATCGCCACTCTCACCACTTGTCTTGAAGGAGTCACCTGTCCTGGATTCCCTGTGTTTCCAGTTGCTATCTGTACCTATGTACACTCTCTGGTCTAGCCAGATTTGTAAGGTAGATTTTCTTACTCTCTAAATTTTCTCTTCACTGCGAATTTGAAAGGAAGAATTAGCATTCTCTGTTTGCAGTCCAAATAGTAAAGTGATTCTAATATTTCATTGTCATCCTATAGAACCTAATTTCCTTCTTGAAAAACAGGTTATCATGGCAATTTTCACCCTATCAGCTACTCAAAACCGGTTGACAATAAAATAGAAGCATGTCCAGATTCATGCGTGCAATGTATGGTTTCAAATTTACTGAGTTCAGTGACCTACTATCGCCCAGGGTCAGGTCTGTGAAGGTTTCCTATTGCGTTACTCCCTGTGCACTGTGTGCAGTGAATGCCTAATGATTTCTATGTCTGAGAAAACAATGGTGGTGATTTCTGGGGCTAAATTTGTGACATGTCCTTAGTGATGCTTGCTACTCATTGTCTCCCTTTATGCAGAAACAGTGCTCCAGGCATAGAGAGGCCCCTGATACTGGGAACAGGTGAACTGAAATGACCTGTCTGGTGGGTGGAGTCATTAGTAAGGTCATTCTTTGGAGTCTCAATGAAGGGAGCACTCATTAGAAGGACAACTTTGATTCCAAAAGATAATAAATATGTCACAAGGGGAGGAAATTTCAAACTAATTTAACAGAATGTTCTTTAGACCCTGTTTTCAGCAGATGCCAGGGACTGAAGTCAGTGATGCTTTCCTCTCAGAAGCTGTGTTTTCCCCACTTTCTCAGCACCTCTCTAGGCACACCATGCACAGTGACTCTGGGGAAACTTCCTAGATTGGAACCTGCATTGAAATCTGCCTTCTCTTCATTGGAATGGGCTTTTTCTGTCTTTCACCATCGATCCAAAGGCTGACTTCAGAGTAAAAGGTATTGATGAAATCTCATTTTACACTGCAGGATATTAACTGGTGCCATTTGTTTTCAAAGTTAGAAATAGTTAATGCAAATAAATATCCTCATGTTGAGTGAAAATTTTCTTCACACCCTCCAATGTATCTTGAATCTTTTCATTCTAACAAGTACTACCAAATGTACATTTATTCAAAAAATTTCTCTTAGAATGACCTATAAAACGTTTTCTATGCCAATATTATTGTTTGTAAGGAAGCAATTATTAACAAGATTCTCAAGGGAAATTGAAAGAATGTGAAAAAAAAACTAATCCAAAAGAAAAACAAGTGCAAAGTATAAAGATGTACAAAATAATAACAGTAAAACCTAGATAAAAACTAAGGGAAAACATATAAAATAAATTCCAGGCAGAAAAATTGAGGAAAAAATTCAGTAATTCCATAAAGGGGGATAAAACCAGAAAGATAACCCAATGCACAAGACAGCAATAAATGCAGACACATCAATAATGATATGGAATGTAAATGGATCCAATGCACCTCTCAAGAGGCATAAAGAAGCACGATGGATAAGGAAACATGATCCATAAATGTATGCTTACACATTTGAGACCTAAAGACAAATATAATCTAAATATCAAAGATATAAGAAAATATATCAAGAAAATGACAATAAAAAAGCAAGGGTGGAAATATTAACCAGTGATAATTTTAAGATTCGGTACTGGCTAGACAAAGTAATAATGAAATAGACTTCAAGGCCCAATCCTTAATGGGAAACAAATAAGGGCATTATATGATAACAGGAACCAAAGAGCAAGAAGAAAAAATAATAGTAATAAAATATATGCACTCAATGGCAGACGCTCAAAAGATATAAATCAAACTCTTATAGACTTAAAGAAATACATAATTTTACAGTAATAGAGGTAAATACACCCACTGAGTTTCACAGAACAACTCAAAAGATCAACTGCATAACATATCTAAATAACACAATTTACTGACCTCTTAGACATATAATAAACACACTCTGTTAGTCTAGGTAAACTAGGGAAACAAAATCACAAATTCTAAGAGAGAGTTTTATGTAAAGGGTAAGTGTACATTAAGAAATCTTCAACCATCATGACCCCAATTCTACCTTGCCTTGCGGACCTGGTTATACCAGAGGATGTACAGCGGTGCAGTGGGGTTCTGGAGGCACAGGGAATCTAGGACAGACGAACCCCTCAACACCAGTGGTGGGAGTGGCGACACCAGGAGGGAAGGGGGTGTAGAAAGGGAGAACCGATCTCGAAGATCTATGTGTAACCTCCTCTCTGGGAGATGGGCAATGGGGAGGCGGGTGAGGGGAGATGCCGGGGAGTGTAAGATAAGATATAATAATTATTTATAAACTATCAAGGGACCAGGGGTGGGATCGGGGAGGGAGGGGGGTGGGGGGAATAAAGGGAAAACGAGCTGATTCCAGGAACCCAAGTGGAAGGTGAATTATGAGAATGATGAGTGCAACGAATGTATAAGGGTGCTTTGCTCAATTGATATATGTACAGACTGTGATAAGAGCCTTATGAGCCCCAATAAAAAGATTTTAAAAAAAGGAAAAAAAAGAAAATGATTAGGGCAAAGAATGTACATAGATGTGCTTTATACAATTTATGTATGTATATGTATGGATTGTGATAAGAGTTGTATGAGCCCCTAATAAAATGTTTTAAAAAATTAGAATATAATAATAATAAAAAAGAAATCTTCCCAAACCAGTGCTGTCCAAGTTCATAAGTACAAGTCCAATATTAGGCCATATGTCTGACACCAATCTGCAGTCCTCCTCATCTCACAAAACACATGCAATGATGCCGACTGCATGAGCAAAGCCGAATCAGTGAGAGAGTAAGTATCTCAGTCCTGGCAGGGGTCTCCACATGGCTGCTCCAGCACCCAGAGCTGCAACGGGGTAGGTCCATGCAGCTTCTCCTTGGGGATGTCTTGCACGAAGTGGGCCCTGTCAACTGAAGCAGGGAACTGGCTAAGGCAGGTGCACCTTGGTCTGACCATCAGAGAGAAAGAGACCCAAGAACTAGAAAGGCGAGGCTCATGGAGCCAATTATCTCACCACCCTACAATTAATCCCACATATGTTTATCAACCAGGTTGGCACAACAAACCTTAAGTATCTCACACACTATCTGGGAAAACTTTAATGTACATTCTTCTCAAGTTCATATGTACCATTTTTCAAAATACACCACATGTTAGGCTACAAAGTTAGGCTTAATACATTTAAAACTTTTTTGTGATATTACAAATACAAAATTTACCTTACAACATTATAAAAATTAGATATGAACAATAGGAAGATAAAAGAATAAAAAGATAACATGGAAAGTAAGCAACTGTGTGCATGAAATTGTTTGGAAATTGTAGGATTAAGGGATTAAGATTTTAAATTCCACAAAAATAAAAGCATACCAAAAGTTTGATACACAGTAAAATCAGTACTAAGAACACATGTTATGAACAATGTATACAGATATAAAAAAAGTCCGCATGTTAACACAACACCTTCGACAATAAGAACAAAGTGAGCAAAGTAAATTATCAGTCACCAGAAGAGAATAAATATTAAAGAATAGAGCAGAAATAAATGAAAAAGAAAACAATAGGGAAACCTCCTAGGTCTTCCACCTGCCTGCATCCAACTGGCTTCAGGAACCAGCTCTTGGGGAAATGTTCTTGTGGAGTTGTGATCCATGAGTTTAGCAAGCTGCTCATGGTCCCCAGAGTTAATACTTTCAGTGACACTCATATACAAATATCTGGCATGTTTAAATGCAGTTTCTCCACCAGGGGACTCCAGAAACTTCTTAGCCACGGTGAGCTTTCAGAGGCAGCTTTATCAGAATTATTGTAAATAAACTTCTATGGGATATTTGGTATCTTTAAAATAATGTTAACATTGTCAATGATAAAGAATCTAAATGTCTACAGTAATGTCCTTCAGACTAAAATACCTGAAAGTTCACCTTTAAAGATTTGAAACTGTTCAAGGATACAAAACAAAGGGCAAAAGACATGTAGCTGTTTCCCACACCACTTCAAGAGGTAGCATATGAGGAAGAATCAGTATTAGTCAAGGAAAAAGTTAAAGGTACACTAAGAGCCTCAGTCAAAAAGTAGGCCCAGGAAGCGGTGGAATGCCTACTGAAATGCTTCAACAAGCAGATGAGGCACTGGAAACACTCGTCTTTGCCATATACTATTTAACACAGTTTCGTGGCCAACTCACTAGAAGTGATTTTGCACACACACACACACACACAATATCATGTCAACTTGAAGATATAGAAATGAAGAGGTGGCATTTAGCAAGCCTGATGGTACCTCCTAGGGGGCATGGTCTTATCACAAGGATGATCCTGGGAACGTCGCTCTGTTTTCACCTTACTGTTGAGGAGCCACTGGGAGACCTGCCCAAACCCTAGGGATACATCCATTACCCTTGGGTCCACAGAACTCTACATCCTCCAGGCTGTGCTTTCTTCACTCTGCATCGTTGCTTCTGGCTATGCAAGTCTGAATAGGGGTTTATGGACTAGGAAAACCTTGGACTTATGGACTTGATCTGGACTGGGCTAGAATGTTTGTTTGATATACAATCACTCTTTGATATAAAGCTCTTACTTATACTATAAGCTTGTCATTACATTTGTTTCTCTAGTCACCCTGGCCTAACACTCATACATACATGCACACACAGACACACACACACACACACACACACACAAAATATCGTGTCAACTTGAAGATATAGAAATGAAGAGGTGGCATTTAGCAACCCTGATGGTACCTCCTAGTGGGCATGGTCTTATCACCAGGATGATCCTGGGAACTTCGCTCTGTTTTCACCTTCCTGTTGAGGAGCCACTGGGAGATCTGCTCAAACCCTAGGGATAAACCCATTATTCTTGGATCCACAGAACTCCACATCCTCCAGGCTATGCTTTCTTCACTCTGCATTGATGCTTCTGGCTGTGTGAGTCTGAAGAGGTGTTTATGGACTAGTAAAATATTGGGCTTATGGACTTGATCTGGACTGGGCTGGGATGTTTGTTTGATATACAATCACTCTTTGATATAAAGCTCTTTCTTATACCTGTAAGAGTGTCATTACATTTGTTTTCCTAGTCACTCTGGCCTAACATACATACATACATGCACACACACACGCAGACTGAGCAAAACAATGTATCAGACAGACACAAATCTTGGAATGACAGGTACAAAATGTGAAACCAATTTTGTATTAATTAAGATCTTGTTTCAGAGTTTCCATTCCTAGGGCCCTAAATATCGATGAGACAGGCACAGGCAGCAGATCTTAACAAGTAGGGAGAGAAAGATTCATGACAATGAGATGAGAATTAGGTCTTTGACTTAGCTAGTACCCATGAGAACTCGTGCCTGCACACACTCACAGGAGAATCAGGGAGACAAGGTAGAGGGGCTTCACCTGGGGTCAGAGCTATGGCAAAGTTCTTGCTAAGTTACAGCTAAACAAAGTATAAAATCCCCTAACTAGTTTATATTTCTACTATAAAATAATAGTAGATTGACTCTTTAAGTCCCCATCTAAACAGTTTATGGTACTTTCAATATTCATGGGCAGCAAACAGCCTTAAATGGAGCTTTGTGTGAAGTTCAGACTCCGCTACACTCAGCTTCTATCACCACATACAATCAGCCTCTACTGAGTTATTTCTGATCACTGCCTTGCAATGTAAATCAATGTAAGGAGTGTCAGACAGAGTGAAGTTGCCGAGAGTCCCCTGGCCAGTGCAGGGAGAGACAGTTAAGAACGCACTCCCTGGTTATGTCCTAGATGGATATTGGGGTGCTAGAGTCATATGCTCTTAAATCATGCTTGGACAGCAGAGGGTTCTGCCCCAATTTTGTAAGCTTTTCAGTTCAGTACCTCTCCCAATCATGGTCCTTTCCCTGCTCCTCTAGTCTCACATGTGATTGTGTTTTGTTGACCTTATTTGTGAGGTTTTTTTTGAATTCTGGGAAGGAGCTCAAAAGAACTATGTGGTCAGCATAAGGAGATGCTTCCTGCCAAAGATATAGATCAGACATCATTTTTGTTGTTGATGATATTTAGTGTTTTTTTAACTGACTTTCCAAAATCCTCACACTTCAAGAAGCCTTCAAGCACACTTATTTATATAGAATTTATATGTATAATATATAAACATATACATATATATAATTGTGAAATTACTCAAACATTATAAATTGCCAATCAATCAGAATTTTCTTGTAAGTTCCTGGATCCCTCTGTATGTATACGCTCTGAAAATTTCCTTTCACATAAGTACCTGGAATCTTTAGAGGTACTATTGCCAATCCCTGGATTATTTTGTAACTCAAATAAACTCTTTAATATTTAACAGAAACTCCAGTTTGCTCTTTGATAGGAATGATGGAAGAGGAAATGGTATGCACATGTTTTCACAAGGCTGTCAATCAATCGCTACTACATCCCAAACGGAAGGAAAAAAAGAGGGGTGGGTGGTAATGACATATGGAGGGTTATAAAGGGGAAAAAGCAACAATATATAGCAATAGATTTACCATATTAAGGAACTTTTATTTTTATTAATCTCGAGATAATCTTTGGTGAAATTTTACCAATAATTATCACCAATAATTCATTACAATAAATTATCCAAGAAGAATCAGACTCCAGAATAAGAACAATGAAGTCATTGGACATTCTGTGTGAGACCACTGCCCAACTTATTTAACCCTGTGTAACACTGTAACTTTTACACTTGCCCAAGGACCCTCCCTTGGGATATGACATACTGACATAGGGTATTGAAATATAAATACTAGGGGAGGAGATGAGTCAGTCAGGGTGCACCGATGAAGAATACAGCTTTCCTCTAGTTCCTAAATGCTTCCTCTCCCCCTCCCCCTCTATCATGATCTGAATTCTACCTAGACCTGAGGATGTATACTGGTGCAGAGAGGAACTGGAACTACAGGGAATCCAGGGCGGATGATACCTTCAGGACCAGGGGTGTGAGTGGCGATACTGGGAGAGTAGAGGGAGAGTGGGTTGGAAAAGAGGGAACCGATTACAAGGATTTACATGTGACTTCTTTCATGGGGGATGGACAACAGAAAAGGGGGTGAAGGGAGACATCGGACACAGCAAGATATGTTAAAATAATGATTTATAAATTATCAAGGGCTCATGAGGATGGGGGAGCGGGGAGGGAGGGGAAAAAAGAGGATCTGATGCCAAGGGCTTAAGTGGAGGGCAAACGCTTTGAAAAGGATGAGAGCTATGAATGTACAGATGTGCTTTACACAATTGATGTATGTATGGATTGTGATAAGAGTTGTGTGAGCCCCTTACAAAAAGTTTAAAAAAAGAAATATAAATACCTATATATTGCCGATAATTATTCTGTGTCATCCTTCCTTATACCCTCTCTTTGTTGACCCATTTCCTCCTAGAAAAGTATACCACCCCATAAACTTACTATCAGTTATGACTAAACCTGCTGGGCACATATGCAGAGGAAAGACATTCCCAACCTCCAGGTCACCATGAAACTGGACTTTGGCCAAGGATCCAAAATATGCTAGAAAGACAACACCAGGTGAAACAAGAAGACATTTAGAAGCAAGAAGTACAAAAAGCCATATCTTGTCAATAATCACAACCCCACTCTGTGCATACCCATGACTGTTCCTGTGAAAATGGTATATATCCATTAATCCCTAAATTTACTTACTTATCCTTATGCCTAAAATTATAAAACACCCCCCCACTCTTTTTTCCCCTTTTCTTTCAGGATCATGTGTTGGGGATTCTGCTTTTGGCTCACTCCTTCCTCTTTCCATGTAAAGAGTCCCCATTTCATTTTCATCCAGCCCTTGCTTTATTTCTCAGCTGTAGTTGTGTTGGAAACTTGGAACACATTTTTCTTTTCTTTAATTTTTAAGTTAAAAAAATCATTTTAATAGGGCTCCTACAGCTCATATCACAATCCATACATCTATCCATTTTGTCTAACATATCTGTACATGTGTTGCTGTCATCATTTTCAAAATATTTTTCTACTTGAGCCCTTGGTGCTGTGCATTTTCAACAAGACACTACATATTCATCTCCACCCTCCTTCCCCAAACTAACTATCATTCTACCAGGGCCTGTGTAGAATACTGTTGTGTGTTTCGACACAGTTTTGCTTATTTTAGGTACCTTTGAGTCTGTTCCAACTGATACCAATCTTACACAGAACAGAACACTGTCTGATGTTCCACCATCATCACACTTGTTATGCTTGATCTCATTGCTACAGCTATTGTATCAATCCATGCCACTAGGGATCATCCACTTCTTCACTGATTCTCGACTTTACTAAGCATGGAGTCTTCCACGTACTGCTCTGTACTGATAGCAGGTCAAAGTGTGTGAGGTGAAGTGCCACGATCCTTGCTTCTAGGAAATTCTGTGGCTGTACATCCTCTAAGATCAATTTATTCTTACAGCCAGTCTTTGAGCCTTTACGAGTGGCAGGACCTAGGTGCCCATGGACTAGCCATAGTCTCCAGACCTTATCCAGCCAACAGTGCTCATAGGCAAATCACTCATGTGATTTCCTGTTTAAATGCTGTCTCCCCACCAGGGGACTCAAGCGACTGCTGAATCGGGGTTACCTTGATTCAAAATGTCTGCTTTCTTCCTCCTTCTCCTCATGGTGCTTGGTCTCCCATCGGGTCAGTGTTGGGGGAAGATGGAATTCTACAAGGCATATTCACAGAGAGATAGGGTGTTTAATGTTTATTTTATATATTTCTAGGTGGCCTGGCACAGGTGCAGCTGCAGGAGTCTGGTCCTCAGATGGTGAGACCTTCACAGACCCTCACTCTCACCTGCACCATCACTGGGGACTCTGTTTCCAGCACCAGTACTACTTGGGATTGGATCCGGCAGCACCCTGGAAGTGGCCTTGAGTGGATGGGAAGGACTTACTACAGATCAAAGTGGTACAGAGATTACGCGCCATCTCTAAAAGATCGTCTAGTCGTCAACCCAGACACATCAAAGAACCAGTTCTCCCTGCAGCTGAGCGCCATGACTGCTGAGGACACAGCCATGTATTACTGTACAAGGAGCACAGTGAGGGGAAGTCACTGTGAGCCCAGACACAAACCTCCCCTCCAGGGAAGACATTGGGCAGCAGGGGGCGCGCAGGACCCACTGAGCACAGACGCCCAGCACTAGCTAGACAGGCACAGATCAATGATAGGAAGGACTACCAGTTGGAATCAGGCTCCATGGAGAGGTTTTCTTACTATAAATTTTCTCCTCGCTGCGGACTTAAAAGGAGGAACTAGTATTTTCTGTTCACAGTACAAACACTAAAGTGACTCTAATACTTCATTGTCATCTTATAGAATCCATTTGCCTTCTTGAAAAACAGGTTATCATGGTAATTCTCACCCTATCCATTACTCAAAAAAAGGTTGACAATAAAATACAGGCATGTCCAGATTCATGCGAGCAATGTAAGGTTTTAAATTTACTGAGCTCAGTGACATACTACCGCCCAGGGTCAGGTCTCTGAAGGTTTCTTTCTGCATTGTTCCTAGTGTAATATTGGCAACGAATGACTAGTGATCTCTGTGTCTGAGAAAAAATTGGTGGTGACTTCTGGGGCTAAATTTGTGACGCATCCTTAGTGATGCTTGCTACCCATTGTCTCCCTTTATGCAGAAACAGTGTTCCAGGCATAGAGAGGCCCCTGACACTGGGAACGGGTGAACTGGACTGACCTGTCTGGTGGGTGGAGTCATTAGTAAGATTACTAATTGGAGTCACAATGAAGGGAGCACTCATTGGAAGTACATCTTTTATTTCAAAAGATAGTAAATGTGTCACAAGAGGAGGAAATGAAAGCTAATTTCTCAGAATGTTCTTTAGGCCCTGTTTTCAGCAGATGCCAGGGAATGAAGTCAGTGAGGCTTTCCTCTCAGAAGCTGTGGCTTCCCCACCTTGCCAGCCCCTCTCTAGGGACACTGTGCACAGTGATTCTTGGGAAACTTACTGCATTGGAACCTGCCTTTTCTTCATTGGAAAGGGCTTTGTCTTTGTCTGTCTTTCACCATCTATCCAAAGACAGACATCAGAATGATAGATAGTAATGAGATCTCAGTTTATACTACAGGATACTTACTAGTGCCATTTGTTGTCAAAGTTAGAAATGTTATTGAAAAAAAATTCTGTTTGAATGTATATTTTCTTCACACCCTCCAATGTGTTTTGAGCTTTTCATTTTAATGAATACTCAGAAATGTATACTTATTCAATAATTTTCCCTTAGAATAACCAAGAAAACATTTTCTATGCCAATATTATTGTTTGGAATCATATAATTATTAACAAGATTGTCAAGGAAAATGCAAAGAATGAAGAAAAAAAGTAAAGCTAATCCAAAAGAAAAACAACAAGTGCAAAGTATAAAGACTGACAAAAAATAACAAAAATTAAGAGAAAACATATAAAATGAACTCAGAGCAGAAAAATGGAAGGAAAAAAGTAACTCCACAAAGGGCAGGAAAGCAGAAAGACAACCGAATGCATAATGACAGCAATAAATGAGTACACATGAATAATGACATTGAATATAAATGGATTCAATGCACTTCTCAAGAGGCAGAGAGAAACATTATGGATAAGGAATTGGATGCATAAATCTGTGCTTACAATAAATACATTTGAGCCATAAAGTCAAATATAATCTAAAAATTAAATATAGAAGAAAATATATCAAGAAAATGGCAATAAAAAAGCAAGGGTAACAATATTAACCAATGACAATTTTAAAATGCGGTACTGGATATACAAATTAATAATAAAATAGATTTCAATGCCAAATCTTAATAGGAGATAAATAAGGGCATTATATGAAAGAAGGAACAAAAGAGCAAGAAGAGAAATAATAAATACATATGCATTCAATGTCAGACCTTCAAAATATATTAATTCAAACTTCATAGTCTTAAATATAGAAATACATAATTTTACAGTAATAGAGTTAAATAAACCCCACTTGGTTTTACAAAACAACTCAAAGGATCGACTGGATAATAAATCAGCACAGTAACAGAAGAACTACTTAACACAATTTACTGGCCTCTTAGACATATAGGAAACATACTATCCAGGAAAACCTCAGTGAGCCTTCTTCTCAAGTTCATATGTACCATTCTTCAGGACAGAGCATACTTTAGGCTACAATGCTAGCATTAATACATTTAAAAATTGTGATATTACAAATAAAATTTTTACTTCACAACATTATGAAATTAGATATGAACAATAGGAAGATACTTAGAAATGGTAGGATTAAGGGATTAAGATTTTAAATTCGTTACAAAAATGAAAATAAGCATACAAAAAGCCTTGGTACACAGCAGAAGCAGTACTAAGGACACATGTTATGAACAATGCATGAAGATATCAAAAAAGGAAACAGAAGTCAGCATGTTAACATAACACCTTCAATAATTAGAACAAAAAGAGCAAAGTAAAATATCAGTCACCAAAAGATAATAAATATTAAAGAATGGAGCAGAAATAAATGAAAATGAAACAAGGAAATAATCAGTAAAACAAGAAGTTAATTTTTCAAAATTATTTACAAATTTTGAGAAACTACTGGTAAACGTATTAAAGTAAATGGAATAGGAAAAACAAATATTCAAAATAAGAAATGAAAAGGTCAATATCACCACAGAACCAAAACTATGAAGATCACAAGAGTCAATTTGAAAATTTAGAATAAGTGGACATGTTTCTAGGTAAACACTACCTATATTTTAAAAAAATCATGTTATTGTGGGCTCATACAACTCTTATCAAGATCTATTCATCCATCCATTGTGTCAAATACATTTGTACATTTGTTGTCATCATCATTCTCAAAACATTTGCTTTCTATTTGAGCCCTTTGTATCAGCTCCTCATTTCCCCCCCACTCCCGCCTCCCTCATGAACCATTGATAATTTACAAATTATTATTATTTTGTCATATCTTACACTGTCCAACATCTCCCTTCACCCACTTTTCTGTTGTCCACACCCAGGGATAAGGTTATGTGTAGATCCTTGTAATTGGTTCCCCTTTTCCACCACACCTTCTTCCCACCCTCCTGGTTTCACCACTCTCTCCACTGGTCCTGAAGTGATCATCTGTCCTGGATTCCCTGTGTTTCCAGTTCCTATCTGTACCAGATTACATCCTCTCGTCTGGTCGGATTTGTAAGGTAGAATTGGGATCATGATAGTTGGAGGGGGGGGGTTAAGATCTACAGGAAAGTTGTATGTTCCATTGTTGCTACACTGTCCTCTGACTGGTTCATTTCCTCCCCTTCTGAAGGAGGATGTCCAGTTGCCTGCATTTGGGCTTTGGCTCCCCATTCTGCACTTCCTCTCATTCACAATTCTATGATATTTTTGTTCTTTGATGCTTGGTACCTGATCCCTTCGACACCTTGTGATCATTCAGGCTGGTGGGCTTCTTCCATGTGGACTTTGTTGCTTCGGAGCTAGATGGCTGCTTGGTTACCGTCAAACCTTTAAGACCCCGGATGTTGTATCTTTTGATAGCTGGGCATCATCAGCTTTCTTCACCACATTTGCTTATGCACCCATTTGTCTTCAGCGATAGTGTAGGGAAGGTGAGCATCATGGAATGCCACGTTAATAGAGCAAAGTGTCCTTGCATTGAGGGAGTACTTGAGTGGAGGTCCAATGTCCATCTGCTACCTGAATACTAAACTTATAAATATATGCACATAGACTTATTTCCACATCATCATATGTAAATATATTTACATATGCACATGCCTGTTTTTAGAACTCTATAAATGTCATTTGCCTCCTAGTTCTTTCCTCTATTTCCTTTTACTTCCCTTTTGTCCCACCATCATGCTCAGCCTTCATTTGGGTTTCAGTAATTCCTCTCATTTACATTGTGCTTGATCAATCCCTATGAGGTTTCTTACATCCTCCTTGCCACTGATTTTGGATCCCTTTTTGTTCCCTTGTCCATAGGTTTGTTAACACCACTTCCTTTCCCCCGCCCCCCCTCTTTTGCCCCCCTAGACCATTGGTCATGTTGTTTTCTTCTCCAGATTGTTTATCCTAGCCTATCTTATCAAGATAGATCTTCAGAAATAACAATATGCACAAAAAACAAGACAGAGAAAGACAAAGCAACAAAAGAAAATGACAAAAACCACAAAACAAGGACAAATATAGAAAAACATGTAAATAGTTCAAGGTCTGTTTGTTTACCTTAAGGAGTGTTTTCTGGTTGAGTCTGATGGGGTGTCACCCCTGGCCCCAAAGTCTCTTTGTGGTATTCCCTCGGGACTTCCTTGCTCTGCTCCCCTTGCTGTTCTGTTGCATGCCCTTAGTGTTTTGCCTTGGTGTGGTGGGGTCAGATAGACCACAATGTCCACATTGAGTCTCTAGTGTTGTCCCTTGTAGGGTTCTGGACCAGTGAGGGATGTCATGTCTCTTAGTGGGGCTGGCCATATGGTTCTCTCTGTGCTTTGGCTGCTCTGAACAGGGATATCGTTCTCAAGGCTTGGTGGGTCAGGATGTGTTCCACACTCTCTTCCTCCCCCTTCATTGCTCCCGTGTGCTTTGATCAGACATGTTCCTCTCCCTGACCTGTAGCTTCAGTGCTGTCCTCTGAAGTAAATAATTTTGGTGGGATGGGAGCCTACCATGTAGTTGGGATTGGGCACAGCCCCTCAACACTACCTATCTAAGTTAACAAAGTCTGATGTCAAAATGTCAACTGATGCATAAAAAATAAGAATTAAATCATACACTGTAAAAAATGTTCAAGCTCTAAAAAGACTAGACCTCTATAACTGCACTGGAAAACAGTTATCATTGGTTGTTGATTAGTTTGACTCAAATATGGCCTAAATATGAATACAATTATAAACATGAATATGTATGGAAGTAGAGATATTAATGTGAATACAAATAGGAACATGAATATTAATGTAAACATAATTGAAAATAAAAACATGAATAACAATCTGTGTGAATATGAATATGCATGTAATGTAAATACAAATCTAAATTTAAATATACCTATGAATCTAAACATGAATGTGAGCATAAATAAGAATATGAACATGACTGTGAATATCAATATGAGGAAATATATGTTAAAGCAAATAATTAAATACAAGTATTATATAAAATCAAAATATATTCAATATATTTGTAATGTGTTATTTGAATATATACTCAATATATTCAAAACATGAGTATGTATGTGGAAATAAATACATATGCCACTTTGAGGGTCCCTTGTACATATACACCAGATTTATTACTGCTGAAAACAGAAATCTTAAATAAAAAGCTATTTCCTGATAGTGTCCATTTATGTCTTTTAATGCTCAAGTCAGTGTTTTCCCTTTTTTCAAACACTTTCTGCAGGACTCCAATCGCATTCTTTTAAATGTCCTTTGCATTTGGGGAACAAAAATAAAACTGAAGGAGAATATTAGGGATACAGAGTGGATGAAATAAAGTTTTCTTACTTCCAGTCAATGGTCCTTTCAATATCCTCCCCAAAAACCGTAATTTTGGTCATCAATTTTCCTGCAGTCTTCCTTACTCATTGTCCAGGTTTCACAGGCATATGAGACATTGATTCTCAAAGTGAAATTGCACTGCCCTATAATATAGGTTCCCTGAGGTAGATGGTTATAAAAACACTCAATGGTGCAGTAGACTAAGTATTTGTTGCCAACCACAAGGCTAGGGGTTCAAACCCAGCAGCTACTCCCTGAGAGAAAGATTAAGTTATGTGTTCCATAAATATTGAGAGCCCCGGGAAACGTCTACGTCTTACACCTGCCTGCATGCAACTTACCAAGAACCAGCTCCATGTGATCCATGAATTTATCAAGCTGTTCATGGTCCCCATGTTTTATACCATTCAGTGACACTAATATACAAATACCTGGCATGTTTAAATGCAGCATTTCCACAAGGGAACTCCAGAACCTTCTTAGCCAGGGTGAGCTTTCAGAGGCAGCTTTATCAGATTTATTATAAATAAACCTCTATGGGATAATTGGTATTTTTAAAACAATGTTAACTTTGCCAATGGTAAAGAATCTAAATGTGTATAAGAAAATCTTTAGACTAAAATACATGAAAGTTCACCTTTACAGATTTGAAACTGTTCAAGGATACAAAACAAAGGGCAAAGACATGCAGATGTTTCCCTTGAAGAGGTAGCATATGAGCAAGAACCACTATTACTCAAGGAACAAGTTAAAAGTACTCTAAGAGCATCAGTCAAAAAAGTAGGCCCAATCTAGCTCAGAAGCAACAAAGTCCACATGGAAGAACACACCAGCCTGTGTGATTGAGTGGTCCCAAAGGGATCAGTTACCAGGCATCAAAGAACAAAAAATCATATCATTGACTGCACACCTCCATGATAGGATCGCTGAAGACAAATGGGTGCATAAGCAAATGTGGTGAAGAAAGCTGATGGTGCCCGGCTATCAAAAGAGATAGTGTCTGGGGTTTTAAAGGCTTGAAGGTGAACAAGCAGCCATCTAGCTCAGAAGCAAAAAAGCCCACATGGAAGAAGCACACCGGCCAGTGCGATCGCGAGGTGCCAAGGGACCAGGTATAAGGCATCATGCAAAAACAACAACAACGATATAAGTGTGTGTATATATGTGTATATGTATATGTATATATATACCATATTAAATGAAGGGGGAAGTGCAGAGTGGAGACCCAAGGCCCAAGTGTCGGCCAATGGAGATCCCCTCATAGAGGCGTTTAGGAGAGGAGATGGGTTAATTAGGGTGCGAGGTAGTACCAATGAAGAACACAGCTTTCCCCCAGATCCTGGATGCTTCCTCCCCCCAACTACCATGATCCGAATTCTACCTTGCAGGCCTGGATAGGACAGAGGCTGTACACTGGTACATATGAGGGCTGGAGGTACAGGGAATCCAGGGTGGATGATACCTTCAGGACCAAGGGTGTGAGGGACGATGCTGAGAGAGTGGAGGGTGAGTGGGTTGGAAAGGGGGAACTGATTACAAGGATCCACATGTGACCTCTTCCCTGGGAGAGGGACAGCAGAGAAGGGGAGAAGGGAGACTCCGGATAGGGCAAGATATGACAAAATAACGATGTATAAATTACCAAGGGCACATGAGGGAGGGGGGAAATGGGAGGGAGGGGAAAAAAAAGAGGACCTGATGCAAGGGGCTTAAGTGGAGAGCAAATGCCTTGAGAATGATTGGGGCAGGGAATGTATGGATGTGCTTTATACAATTGATGTATGTATATGTATGGATGGTGATAAGAGTTGTATGGGTCCCTAATAAAATGTAAAAAAAGAAAAGAGGAGAAAAAAATGATTAGGGCAAAGACTGTACAGATGTGCTTTATACAATTGATGTATGTATATGTATGAACTGTGATAAGAATTGTATGAGCCCCTAATAAATTGTTAAAATTAAAAAAAAAAGTAGGCCCAGGGAACTGTGGAATGCGAAGTGAATTGCTTCAACAAGCAGATGAGGCACTGGAAGCACGTACTCATCCATGCCACGTAATATTTAACACAGTTTAGTGTCCAACTGACTAAAAGTGATTACACACACACACAATGTCTTGTCAACTTGAAGATATAGAAATGAAGAGGTAGAGTTTAGCAAGGATGATCCTGGGAACGTCCTCTCTCTATTTTCACCTTCCTGTTGAGGAGCCACTAGGCGTCCTGCCAAAGCCCTAGAAATGCATCTACCAGCATTGGATCAACAGAAATCTGTAGTTTCCAGGCTGTGCTTCCTGCACTCTGCATCATTGCTTCTGGCTGTGTGAGTCTCAAGAGGGATTTGTGGACTAAAAAAATATTGGACTTATGGACTTGATCTGGACTGGGTTGAAATTTTTGTTTGATATATTATCACTCCTTGATATATAGCCCTTTCTTAGAAATATATGAGTGTCACTAGGTTTAATTCTATGGTCACCCTGGCCTAACACACACACACACACACACTCACACACACACACACACACACACTGAGTGAAACAATTTTTCAGACAGATGAAAATCTTGGAATGATAGGTACACACTGTGAAAATTATTTTCTTTTAAGTAAGTTCTTGTTTCAGAGCTTCCATTCTTAAGGCCCTAAATGCCAATGAGACAGACCGGGTATACGGGCCCCAGATAATGGCAAGAGGATAGAGAAAGCTTTATGCACTGAGATAAGTTTTTGACTTAGCTAGTACCCATAATAACTCGTTCCTGTACACAGCCAGGAGAATCAGTGAGGCAAGGTAGAGGGGGTTAGCTTGGGGTTGGAGTTATGGAGAATTGAATTTATTGCTAAATTAAAGCTAAACAGAGTATAACATTCTCCTAACTAGTTTATATTTCTACCAAAACAACAGTAGATATATTCTTCAAGATCCTCTCTATAGAGTTCATGGTACTTTCAGCATCCTTGACCAGCAAAGAGCCTCACATGGGGCTTTCAGTGAAGTTAAGACTCAGCCAAGACCGATAACAAAATCATACCCAATGGGAATGGGGGTGGGGGGCATGGAGTGGAGACCCAATGAACATCTGTAGACAATTGGACAACCCTCACAGAAGGCTCACAGGGAAGAGATGAGCCAGTCAGGGTGCAGTAAAGCTCTGATGAACCACACAACTTTCCTCTATTTCTTTGGTGCTCCTTTCACCCCACTATCATGACCTCAGTACTACCTTAGAAATCAGATTAGATCAGAGCATGCACACTACTACAGATAAGAGCCTGCAACACAGGGAATCCAGGATAGATAAACCCCTCAGGGCCAACAATGAGATTAGAAATACCAGGCGGATTAGGGAGGAAAAAGGGGGAATTGATCACAAGGATCAACTTAGAACCCCCTCTCAGGAGGACGAACAGAAAAGTGAGTGAGGGGATATGGAGGAAGATGTTAGATATAATAATAATAATTCATAACTTATGAAGTGTTCGTGTGGGAGGGTGGGCAGGGGAGGAAGGGGGAAGAAATGGGGAACTGATATCAAAGAGAATGCTTTGAAAATGATGATGGCAACATATGTGTAAAAGTGCTTGACACATGGATGAATGTATGGATTGTGATAAGTGATGTAAGAGTCATGTATAAAAATATTTTAAAAAATACTTAGCTAAACTCAGCTTCTATCTCCACATAGAGTTAGCCTCTACTGAGTTATTTCTGATTACTGACTTGCAGTGTAAAGCAATGTAAGGAGTGTCAGACAGAGTAAGGTTGCTGACAGTCCCCTAGCCAATGCAGGGAGAGACAGCCTTTCAATTAAGAAGATACTTGGACATCAGAGGGTTCTGACCCAATTTTGTATGCTTCTCCATTTGACAGCAGTGCATCTCTCCCAGTCAGGGTCCGTTCCTTTCCCTGCTCCTGGAGACCCACATTTGATTGTGTTTAATTGATCTGCCTATTGTTATCTGTTTTTTTTTTAATTCTTTAAAGGTCAAAAGAACTACATGTTCGGCATATGAAGAGGCTTTCTGCCAAAATGAAGTCCTGACCTCAGTTATTGTTGATATTTAGTGTGTTTTTTTAACTGACCTTCGAAACTAATCATAGTTCAAGAAGCCTTCAAGAAAATTATTTACTTCCTCTCACAACACAGTACCAGGAACAGTATGCTTTATATATATATATATATATACATGATTGTGCAGTTACTCAAATTTTATAAATAGCTAAGCAATCAGAATGCTCTTGTAAGTTCCTGGATTCCTCTGTATTTATACTCTCTGAAAATTTATTTTCATGTTAGTACTTTGTGAATCCTTAGAGGTACTACTGCCAACCCCTGGGTTGTTTTGGTACTCAAATAAATTCTTTAATTTTTAACAGAAACCCCAGTATGCTCTTTGATAGGAATGATGGAAGATAAATTGGTATGAATATTTTTTCTCATGACTGTCTATCAAGAACTGCTACATCCTGAAAGAAAGGAAAGAAAGAAGGTTGAAGAATGATAGATGGGAGTGAGAGAGTAATAAAGAAGCAAAAATTAATGGAAATAGAGTTTCCATCTTAAGGAAATTTTATTTTTATTAATCTAGTAGCTAATCACTGGTGACAAGGATGTATTTACCACAAATAAATTAGCCAAGAGGAATCAGATTCCAGAATAAGAACAATGAAGTTAATGGACATTCTGTGTGAGACCACTGTCCAACCTGCTTAACCCTGTAACACTGTAAATTTCACACTTGCCAAGGGACCTCCCCTGGAATATGGCATATTGACACACGATGATGAAATATATATACCTCATATAGTGCTGATAATTATTCTGTATTTTCCTTCACGATACTCTGTTGACACATTCTTTCTGGAAAAGTATACCATTCAACCAACCTACTATCAGCTATGTCTAAATATGCTGGGCAAACATGCAGAGAAAGGACATTCCCAACCTCAGGTCGCCATGGAACCGAAGGACTTTGATCAAGGATCTAGAATGCGCTAGAAAGACATCGCCACATCAAACCAGAAGACATTTATAAGGAAGAATTATGAAAAAGCCATCTCTTGTCAAAAGTCACATCCCCACCCTGATGCACACTCATGACTGTTGCTGTGAAATTGGTGCATATCCATTAACACCTACATATCCTTCATCTTGCATGTGACTAACACTATAAACTTCCCTTTTCCACTGTGTTTTTCCTTGAGGAGCTGGCCTTGGAGATTCTTCTGGCTCACTCCTTGCTTGTTCCAAGTAGAGCTTCCCTGTCTCATTTGTATGTAGCCCCCTATCTTTGTTTCTCAGCAGGAGTTGGATTGGTAACTTGGGACACAGTTCCTCTTGCTGTGTGTTTATTCAAACATTACATATTCATCTCCATCTGCCCCTTCCCTGTTGCGCCCCTCTGCCCGAACGATTATTCTGGTAGGGCCTGTGAGGAGTACTGTTGTATGTTTTGACATATTTAAAAATTTTTTATCTTTGCATCTGCTCCAATTTATACCAACCCTGTGTCCAACAGAACAGAGCATGGTCTAATGTTGTGCCACCATCACACTTGTTATGCTTGATCATGGCTATACCTGTTGTATCAATCCATGCCATTGAGGAGCTTTCTCTTCTTCACTTATCCTCAACTTTACTAAGCATCTTGTCTTTTACCAGGTACTGCGCTCTCCTCATAGCATGACCAAAGGGTGTGAGGTGAAGTATCACCATCCTTGCTTCCAAGAAATTCTCTGGTTGTACTTCCTCTAAGACAGATCAGTTTATTGTTACGACACCCTGTGGTATTTTCAATATTCTTAACCTACACTATCATCAAGGTCCACCAAGAACTTCTCCAGACATGCATATAATGTGATTAAAAACCCTGACCCGTGGCTGTTGTCATGGTTTCTTTAATCATCATCATGTCATCATAGTGCCATGTGATTTATATCCCTAGGGAAGAGATGTATCTAGTTATTAAATGAAAGTCCAAGGATTTAAAATAACCAGTTAGTCCTTGTCAGAAATATGAGGTCATCTGACTCAGAGTGTATTTATAAAATGTGAGACTACCAAAATTCCTGACAGTGCTATTAACCATATAGGTTCTCTATGAGTCAGAAAAAAACTCAATGACAGTTTGGTCTTTGAGCAAATATTATTTGTTTACTTGCCTGTTGACTTGCTTGCTTGATTCAAAGATTTGTCCTCAGTGGAGAAGAGTCCTGGTGTGTCAATAGCTCTCAGATCTCACAATGAAAATATGAAAGAAGGAATGAATAAATGAATGAAAATTTGATGTGTTCACATCAAAGAATACAGATAAACCTGGACTCTGGTTAATTTAAATAGCAAATACTTCAATCTGGGAAGATGCTAAATTGAGCCTATGCTTAGGCATCCAATAACCTCCATGTCTGCAAGCTGCCTTGGTTCAGCATGCAACAGGAGTCAGTCTTAGAGAAAACTGCTTTTGGAGTGGCAGGACCTATGTGCCCATGAGCTGTTCACAGTCTCCAGACCTTATCCAGCCACTGACACTCATAGGCAAATCACTCACGTGATTTCCTGTTTAAATGCTGCCTCCCCATCAGGGGGCACATGCGACTGCTGAATCAGGGTGACTTTGCTCCAGAAATGTCGGCTTCCTTCCTTCTTATCCTCATGGTGCTGGGTCTCCCATCGGGTCAGTGTTGGGGGATATGAAGTCCTTTACAGCAGATTTGCAGCAGATTGGATGTTCAATGTTTATTTCCTATATCTCCAGGTGGCCTGGCGCAGGTGCAGCTGCAGGAATCTGGTCCTCAGATGGTGAAGCCTTCACAGACCCTCACTCTCAGCTGCACCATCACGGGGGATTCTGTTTCCAGAACCAGTGCTACTTGGCATTGGATCAGGCAGCACTCTGGAAGTGGCCTTGAGTGGGTGGGAAGGACTTACTACAGATCAAAGTGGTACAGAGATTATGCGCCATCTCTAAAAGGTCGTCTAATCATCAACCCAGACACATCCAAGAACCAATTCTCTCTGCAGCTGAGCGCTGTGACCACAGAGGACACGGCTGTGTTTTTCTGTGCAAGAGACACAGTGAGGGAAAGTTTGTGTGGGCCCTCACATAAACCTCCCTGAACAACAGCTGGAAGAAGGGAGATGCAGGGCGTTCAGACCAGCAGGGGGCGAGGATGCATAAACAGCACAGGCCCAGGATCCTGGAGCAGGTGCAGATGTGAGCACAGATCTAATAACTCAGTTCACTGCTTAAATCTATAGCACAAGACTGTTTTGAAGTGTTGAAAAGCAAGACGTTATTTTGATGACTAAGGTAGGCTTCATCCAAGCCATGGTATTTTGAACCCCTGTATATGATGTGAAAATTGGACATCTAATAAAGAAGATCAAAGAAAAATTGATGCAGTTTTTACCTAGTGAAGAATATTGGAAGCATGATGGACTGCTACAATAACAAACAGATCTATTTTGGATGAAGTACACCTATAATGTTCCTTAGATGTAGGAAAGACCTCATCTCACATATTATGGACATTTTATGAAGAGAGAGCAGACCTAGAGAAGGACATCATGCTTGATAAAGTACAGGGTGAGCACAAAAGAGCAGGGCCTCAGCAATATGACTGATCTAGTGCCTGCAACAATGGGCTCTGAGATAGTTAATGTTTATTGTGCCAACCTGGCCGATAAACACATGTGGGGTTATCTGAAGGGTGGAGAGATAAATGGCTTGGTGAGCCTCACCTTTCGAGTTCTTGGGTCTCTTACTTTCTGATGATTGGACCATGGTACAGCTGCCTTAGCCTGTTCCCTGTTCCAGCTGGCAAGGTTCACTTCCTGCAAGACATCACTGAGGAGAAGTCACATGGTCCTGTCCTCATGCAGCCCTGGGTGCTGGAACAACCATGTGGAGGCCCCTCCCAGTGCTGAGATGCTTACATGTTCACTGATTCAGCTTTCCTCCTGCAGTCAGTATCATTGTGTGTGTTTTGTGAGATGGAGGAGGACTGTGTTGATTGGTGTCGGACAAATGGGCTAATGTTGGACTTGGTTTGGGCAGTACTGGTTTGGGATGTTTTCTTGATGTGCACTTACCCTTTATATAAAACTCTTATACATATAAGTTTCTGTGGATTTGTTTCTCTAAAGTACCCAGAGTAATGCAGTCTCCATCATAGGAACTTGCGAGGATGGAGCAGGATCACAAGGCAGTTCATTCTGAGGTAAGCAGGGTCACGAGTCAGAACACACTTGAAAGCACCTACCTACATGATCAGCAGTTTATGGGTATGTAATGCCCATTCTGGTTTCTCCGTTTTAGTATTTGCAAGATACTAATTTTGTGGTTCATTAATTCTATGATTTGTATCAGAGAATTCTCTAGGATGCTTTTTCTTTTTTGGAGTAATTTGAAAAGTATTGCTGCTAATTCTTAACTATGTGGTCATGATCCTAGATGTTTTGAGAAATCATTTACTGCTTATTCTGATTCTGTATTTCTCATTGTGTGAGGATTTTAGGTTATGAGTTTAATGCAGTTAATCATTTTATGTAGCTTTATAAGATAGCTTTGTATTTTTCATCTAAAAGAACATTTCATGATCAATCCTTTAGCACAATGCAGTCATTGTTACTTTAGTAAGCATAAACCTCCACGAACGACTAGACAAAATGACTTTTATTGAACTTTAAATACTAACAATGAATTCAAAAATGAAGAAAATAATGGATTTCTATGAACTGCCAGCGCCTAAAGTTGATCATGTGTTGTAGTCGTTGGATAGTTTCATGTCAACTTGAAGATACATAAAAGTGTAGGGGTAGAGTCTATCCCATCAGGCTGGTTACAGCATGATGGCACCTCCTTGTGGGCACGGCATTCTCATAAGTAGGGCTCGGGGAAGCTCTCCATACCCCACATTCTTCCTTCAGCTTCCTGCGTTCAGACATTGATTGCTACCAGAGTACTGGAGATGCACCTGCACTGTTGGATGCACATGTCATTGCAGCAACAGGACTGTGACATTCCTGTATTCTGAGTCATTGCATGTTGCTTCATGAGTCTGCGGAGGGACTTATGGATTAGTATTGGACTTTGCGTGGATGTTTTGCTGACATAAATTCAGTCCTTTATATAAAGCCTTTCTTATACATATGTGTCACTGGAGTCGTTTCTCTAGTCCACCCAACCTAACATATATGTGCTATTAAGTTTCATTAGAAATTACTTGTGAGTGCTATATAAATATCGATAGCAAAGAATCAGCAGCTGGCAAGTGCAACCTTGGTGGTAGAAAGGATCCTTTAGATTTCCTCAAGAAAATGAACAACACAGGCATATAGTCAATGATATTCATTTAGAGAATTTGTAATACATGGGTTCCTCACAAGCAAAACTCAGGGAACTGGAAAAGGCTCCAACAATCTTATTTACCGAATTTTCTACAGAGAAGATTAAATCTGGGTCTAGTTGGGTGATGATGACATAATCTTGCATCAACTTGATAAATATGTGTAGGGGCGGAAACTAACTTGCCTCTCAAGTCACAGCCTGATGATGCCTCGTTCTGGGTGTGGCCTGCACAGGAAGATTCCGGACACTTCCTCTACTTCTCCCTATAAGTGGGCCACACACTCTCTCTACTGCACCTTCCTGTTGACAAAGCATGTTGGGCCACGCTGAGACCTGAGTGAGCCAATGGTGGAGACCTGGGCCAGCCCTGTGATGCTTCCACTGCCATGGGATCCACAAGACTTTTCACCCAGCAACATGTGGTATTTCTGCATCATTGCATGTGGCTGCATGTGTCTGAAGAGAGATGTATGGACTAATTATGGACTGAAAGGCTAACATCAGACTTAAGAATTTGACCTGGACTGGGCTGGGATTTTTTTCTCGATTTACAATTACTATTTGATATAAAGCTCTTTCTTACAATAAATGGGTGTCTATAAATTGGTTTCTCTAGTGAACCCGGCCTAACACAGTTGGAATCATTGAACTAAGTGGCAAAAATATCACTTTAGACCTAGAGGCTTTTCTCTCACTTGCCCTTTATGTCCCCTCTTACTGACAAACCTTCGAAGCTGTGCAGCTTGGAGCTCCTGAATGGAGTCTGGAAATGGCTGTGAGTGTTGACTGCTTTAGGTTGTAAATGGCAACAAGAGGTATGAAAGGGAGATGCTATTGAATCAAGATTCATCAGCCAATAGTTCTTTTAATTCACTGTTTCATAAGGCCAGAGACTACTGATTTTCACATGTTTACTCAAAAGTTCATACTTAATAAACTCACCAATATTTTCCTATTTTCTCTCAGATGCATTTTCTGGACCTAGCTCTCAAACTCAGCCCAACTTCCATCAAGTCAACTCTTAATCTTAGTGACCCTGTTGGGCAAGGTAGAATTGCTCCCTAAGGCTTGTTAGGTTGTGAATATTTACCAGAGGAGACAGACTTATCATTCTCCCCATAAACTAGTGGTAGGTTGAAATTAGCAGCCCATTGAGTGCCTGGCTCAGCAGGAATTAGTGTGTGAAAAGTCTGGGTACTAGGGTTTCTATAGTTCATACCTGTCTAGTGCTATTCCAACTGATGTATTTAAATATGTCTGAGATCATTGGGTGGCTGTAGACAAGTTATCTAAATCATACACTAATTTCAGTCTCTTAAGGTGACTTCAAATTAAAATTCCAATCTAAACAGTGGAGAGGGGATATGTCAGAATAATTAGATTTAAGGAAGTTATGAAGATTGTTATTTTTGAGGCCAAAGAAGTAAACCTGATAGGTCTTCTCTTAGCAAGCAGCACAAACCTCATGTCTAGTTATGGAGTAGTTTTAAGAAAAAAAAGTACTTGGTGATTTTATATTTTGAAAAATAATCCTGGGAATTATTTCCATCACAATAATCTCCCTGCTCATCCTTATATCTAGTCCCTTGCAAATGACATGGGTGTGGAGCTTGTTAGTTCCCCTGTGGAGGACAACCTATTGCTGAAAAGTTAGATCTGGCATTCCTATGCAGGATAGAACTTCATAAATCTATACATGCATGTGCGCGCACACACACACACACACACACACACACACACAAGAACCCTCAAAATACAGTCAGTCTTATGACATGAATGCACCAAAGCCTTTGAGAGCTTCATATACTGAGGTTGCATGATTAAATGAGAAACTTCAATAAAAATAATGTTGTTACATAAACTTATCTATAATCGAAGACGTTGGTTGACTGAGTCCTTGAATCTGGGGTGTCGGGACTATAGACTCGATACCACTAGAGTCTGTTGGCATAACCCAATCGACAAAGACAATGATACAACTTTACCTTTGAGTGCAGGGCTACACAGATTTTGAAAATATGTGGAACAACACACACAAGCATTAAAAGGACAGGTGCACTGGTTGTAAATAGACTCATGGAACCCCAGAGATTAGAGCTCTTAGTCAGCCTTCAGGTGTGGAAAGGAACTCACCTCATTGGCTAAATTTTCAGCTAAACAAAGGAGATCTGTAAGATGATGGATAATACTCGAGAAGTATGTAATCAGAATAATCAATCATTTGCAAAGCTCACCATCTTCTCAAGTACAAAGTTCTAAAGGTTGACATGTGAAGAAAGATGGAGAAATTTGAAGCATAGTTATAATGATTTCATGTAGACTTCATTCAGTAAAGCACCTTCAACGAACTCTATTTTGGAAGGTAATTTTACTAAGGACATTATAAAACAACTTCGGTTATACCAGGGATTAAATTAAACAATTATTTAATAAATAAATATTTTCTTTTTTATTAAAAGATCATTTTATTGACTCTTACAGCTCTTATAACAATTCATAATCAATTGTATCAAATATATTTGTACATATGTTGTCATCATTATTTTCTAAACATTTCATTTCTATTGAGTCCTTGGTATCAGATAAATATATATTGTCTGCATGCCAAATTTTATGTTTGAGTCAGTGGTGGGGTGGTTAGAGTGTGAGTAATATTTTATATTATATTGTAAATCTACCTGACTACACAAAATCTATGAAAACCATAAGGGAGATGATAAAACCAACCAGGAGAAAATGGTGAAGAAATAGTGAAATGTAATTGTCATATTTCTAAGTTATAGAGCAAATAGTATTAGAAGAGTAAAATAATTAAATGTTTCTAAAAGACTTCGAAAATGGAAAAGTCTACCATGAAACTTACAACATTTTTAGTGTTTTAACTTTGTCACTGTAGATCAATACAAGCTAAACCCTCCCATTGCTGTTGTAGAACAATCATATGTACAATAGAAGCAAATATCACCTAGTCCTACACAATCCTTCAGAAAACAAATTGAGTGAGACTCTCAAGGAGATGCACTGACACATGACTGAAGTAATGGGCTCAAATAGAACCTTGGTGAGGAAGGCATCACCTGGTCACTATTTACTTCTACTGTATGCAGGCTCACAGTGAATCCGACCTGAGTACAGGGCACTGGACAATTACACAGCCTCATCATAACGGTATCTGCTAGGTTTGAGCCTGCTGCTGCAGTCACTGTATCAAGCTGTACTCTAGAGGACTATACAGAAGGAAGCGTCTTCTCCATGGTAATTTCAGTCAGCCCAGCATCTCTGCAGGTGATCAGCCTGCAGTCTGCGGACTCTGCCACCTATGACTATGCGGGAAACCCAGTGAAAACCCACATCCTGAAAATGTCAGACACCCAGGGAGAAGGAAGCTGGGCGCGAGAGAGGGAATAACTTTGACAATGTGCTTGCTATCCTTCCTTTTAAATTCTTACTATTAGTGGTTAAAGCTTAGTGAAAAAAGGAAGCTTTCATTTCTGTGAAATATTTTCAGTTTGGGGCTGTTAAACCAGCTCCACAAAATGTGGGGAACGTGCTCTTTGACTCAAATCAGACAACTGGGCCATAAACACAGTCACCGAGTCAATTCCTACTCACAGGGGCACTGTAGGGTCTGGATTGTAAATCCTTAGGAGGCAGACCCTTTAACCATTCTTCCTAGAATCTGGATTTCAGGCAGTTCATGCCCTACCCACCATGGCACCAGGGTTTCTAATATTATTCCCATCAAGTCCCTCCAGGACAGTCATTTATGTGTACTCTATACATGCCTAAAACCATTGGAGAAACCACAAAACTCATCATGACAGAGACCTAGAGAACCTCATGCTGAGTGAAAGTGGTCAATCTCAAAAGAGCAAATATTGTATGACATCACTATCAGCAAAGACACAAAGGCAGAGCCTGACACCTGCCCTTAGATGATGCAATCATTTAGTATGATTACATACCCCAGGCATTGTTGTGACATGACTTGTTAATGATAATATACTATTTATCACTTGCTCAGTTGTACATCTTAAAAGAAATACCATCTCTTTAGTTGATGCTCCACCTCAGATGGGGACATTTTCTCACTAAGCAGGTATGTGAAAGACCGAATAGCTCCAGCCACTCAGCAGCATCTCAGGGTTACCCCAACTTAAAAGAGAGTCTCCTACAATGCTAATACTAAAGGAACTGAATTCTTCCATTGAACTTAAAGCTGAAACTCCCTGCATGGGAGGTGCAGGTGATTGCTATTCCAAAGTCACAAGCTTCAGAGTATGAGCCAAGGATTTCAAATGGTAAAGCTCAGAGCATCAGAGAGAATGGTATTAGAGGTTCAATTGTGTGACTATCAGTGTTGAAGGTCTCCCTTGGCTTTTCTTGGCTTTGGACTCTCTAGTCCACCCACCTGCCATGGCCCAAAGCAAAAAAAACAAAACAAAAAAAACACAACAAAATACTTCACCTGATGTTTCAACGCTCTCAAATGAAATCTAGGGGTTATTATATTTGATTATTGTTTCTTATGGAACGGAGCTTTGTTAAAGGGAGAGATGATTAGTCTAATTTTCTGACTTGGCATCCTTCTTAAGGGGGCTTTTTGAATCTATTTCTGAGGTGTGGTCTTGCAAGCATCCATATTTCTCCCTCAGGCATAATAATGGACCCAGGAAAAATGTATGACTCCCTTCTAGGATATAGTTTTTCTCTCTCTATTTTCTTAACCCTGTTATTCAGTCCCCAGTTGCCACCACACACCCCCAGCTGCAGTAGTTAACCACATGTGACCATAACTTTCTGTGTTGGTGTCTTTTGCTTGTGCACTTAGGCATTTCTCTCCTATGGATAAGAGAGATTATATTCTGGTAAAAATCCTTATGGTTTCCCATGTTCCTCTTAGTCTCTGTGAGGTCTCACGGGTAAACTTGTATAATAGGAAATCATATATATTTCCAAATATTATAATTGCCTACTACTTCCCTCAGGACAGCCATATCTTCCCCTTAGTTATCTTTCTAATAAAAGGATACACAACAGGGCACATTGCTCTGCTGATGAAAAACAGCCTAAACCAACCCTTCAACTCTAGGAGAGAAGTCACAGCCATGGGCTGCCCAGGTCTCCCCATTCACTTAACAGGTATGATTATACACAAGTCCCATTGGAGTTTACTGGCTTGAGATTCCCTGTTTTCAATTTTAAAAATGAAAGAAGCTGATAAACAAAACAGATAAACAATGGATAGGTGTTATGGCAGGATGTCTTTGCATTTGCAGATGTCCAGGGCAAAGTGCAGCTGGTAGAGCCTGGGGGTGACTTGAGGCAGATGAGGGCCTCTCTCAGAATCTTCTGAGCTGTCTTTGCACTCTCCAGCATCAATGATGACATGGATTGTATTCGCCAGTGCCAGTGAAAGGCCTGCAATGCCTCTCAGTTACTGATACTAAATCTTACATACACTTGATGCATAGCTGAATTGCAGTCCCCAGAAACAATGACAAGAACCTACCCCATATTCAAATTATCAGGCTCAAAGTCAAGGACAAACCTTGAATCACAGTAAAGGGAATCATTAAGCTCAGTCTATCCTTCAGAATCTGCAGCCCATGATAGTCCAGGAAACATACTAACTTTTTGTGAAAATTCAGGATTCGGGGAGAGCTCTAGGGCCAAATGGGATCATTCAGTTCTTCATGCCAGGTGTTGTATCTTCACCTTCACAGCCCCACAGAATGGCGGCCACTCTTTCTGGCTTCACCCAGAGAGTCCACATTTGTCCTGTTAATTAGCTCATCCTCCTACTGGTGGCTTTGCTAGTAATTTGTTGTTTGATACCGGTAACATTCCAAGTATCCATTGACACACAATCTTAAGTGGGGAATTTCAGATAGTTTGGGATAAGATCCTGTATAAAATGCAGGGTTAGGTGTGAATAAATTTATTAATGATGACTATGTGTATAATACATGTCTTCCTGTGTCAAAGGTAATTTTTTTTAGTGTTACATGTACTCTTTCCACACAAGAACGACTCTAGAGTAGATGTAGGAGTGTAGTTGTCAATGAATAGCTCTTCCTTCTTAGTGACTTACAATAGCCATTCCTACTTACAGCACACTTTTGAATGGGAGCCACTTTTGGCTGAATTCAATGAGATTACTAGATTTAACTGGCCTTCAAACATTTAAATATCTAATAATTTTCCATAATCTATTGCAGAAGAGAAAATGTGTATCTGATATTTTAAGTATTCTTGGTCTTGTTCAGAGTGTAAATCCGTGAGAGTAAAGGATCACTTCCTTTATTCCTAAAGTCATCCTCAATCTTGTCATGTCTCCTTCCTCAACCATCTTCTTCATCACTTTCTGTGGCCTGGAAGAACAGGAGCTTGGTCTTGGAAAATGGAGAAATCACGGAAGGGAATGTGTTCTCTGAGGAAGCAGCCAACGTACTCATCCCAGATAGACCCATTTTAAACTTTATTACAAAGTTACCACTCACATGCAAATCTCCACATAGTCCATCACATATAGGCTCCTGATGTATTTATTCAAATTTATGTCTTACTCACTCTGACTAATATACCTGGAATAATAGGCCTCGTTCCCAATATGTCAGTTTCTTCTTCTTGGGGGCAACTCTCAGAGGTGAAACGTTCAGGGATTGAAACATGAGGTTTTGTGACTGCTTTATCTGTGAACATGGTTCATTCTCTCCAGGAGCAGAATATACAAATAGAGGCCCTCCTGCTGATAAAACCACCCCAATCCCAACAATACATTTCTTGGGGAAGATCCTCAGTACCATAATCTACAAGTGTCCCCATTCTGAAATTTGTATGAACACAGAATCATCATGGAGTCTGTACTAAGCTGGGTTTTTCAGGCAGCTATTTTAATAAGGAATGTTATTGAGAACAATGTGTGTGAGTGGGTATGAGTGGCAGGGATTTGACATGTGTGATGGTTTTCATGCCCGTCATATACTGTTTGCAAATGTCAACTGTAATGAGCAACTGGTTGAGTCTGAAGGAGACTTGAGGGAGCATAAGACATCTTTGAGATTCTACTGTGCAAACTCTGGGTTCACTTTTCGTAGCTCTTCCATGACCTGTATCAGTCATGTTACAGGCCTGCAGTGGGTCTTATTAGTACTGTTGATATCCCATATTATACAGATTCCATGAAAGCTGGTTTACCATCTCCAGAGATATTGCCAAGAACACACTGTATCAGTGAAAGGACAATCTAAAAGTGAATCACACGTCCATGCATAATGGTGGGGAAGACACACGGAGAGAAGTCAGAGTGAGTACAGACACAAACCTCCTATGCAGGGAGGGAGCAGTGTTGCAGGCTCTGTGAGGGCATGAAAAGAAGAAAGGGTTCTGACTCAGGAGCATCTGGAGAAGGAGTTTCTAGTCTGGGTTTCTATTGTGATCCAGGGTTCCTCATCTCACAGTTCCCCCCTAGGAATTTGTGGGTTTTTTTATGATTCAGTGCCTACCCTTAATATCTGTGAATTCAAAGTTGTATTGTTTCGTAAAGAAAACATCCTTAGAGAGAGAAAAACAGCCAACAAAAATGAACTTGTTCAATAGGGAGTAGAAATTTGCCAGAGGTGATCAGCATATATTTTGAGAAGGTCAGTGTTACTCTTGGTGGACTGGAGAAACAAATTCATAGACACTCCTATGTGTATAGGAAAAAGCTTTACATGAAAAGCAATGGTATATTGAGAAAGCATACCAGTCCAGTCCAGATCAAGCCTATAAGTCCAATATTAGCCCATACGGCTGATACCACTCTGTAAATTCCTCTTCAGACTAATGCAACACATGATGCAATGCTGAATGCAAGAAGATCACAGGCTAGTGGGTGGAAAGTCTTGTGGATCCAGTGGCCTTCGCAGCATCTTAGTGCTGGCGTGGGTCTCCACATGGCTCCTCCAGCTCCAAGCTTCTGGCTGCCATTAGGATAGGTCCATGTGGCTTGTCAACAGCAATGTCTCACAGGGAGAGAGTGTTTCTGGCCTTCAGTGAGCTATTTATCTCCTTCACACCTCCAAATGAGGTCATTAAGGTGTGACCTGATTGACAGGCTAAACTCCACCCCTTCGCAAGTTCACAGGAGATCATGTAACTGCCACAGTCAGAATATCTTTCAGGCAGACTCAGTGGAGTGCCTGGGTAGTGCTAACTGTTAAGGGCTCAACTAATGACTGTAAAGTTGGCGGTTTGAAACTTGCTGTCATTGATTCAAGTACAATATATTGTAAAAAGTTGCTTTTCACCCAAACTAAAATTTTGTTGACATTGATCAGTTCCAACTCATAGTAAACCTTGAGGGCAGACTAGAACTGTTCCTATATGATTTCCAAACCTGTATTTCCTTATAAGATTATTCTAGCACAAAGGGACAATTGACACAGCAGCCAAGTTCATTTTGACTGCGGTTGACACAGTTGGAGTGGTATCTCCGGAGCCGGCATTGGGACTGGGTTTGGGAACCTCATCCTGGGTTATGCCAGGAACCCTTCTCTGAAGCAGCGACTCTTCTCCTAAGCCATCCTGGGCTTTGCCTCCTCGAAGGCCCTCGGGCTTTTCTGCCTGATGGTGACCTTCTTCATCTTTTTGCCATGTGAGGGAGCCATCTCCACCCTCCATATTTCTTTGTCCCACGTCTGTATGCCCAATATATTCCTTTCCCTGCACCTCCCTGGGAAGCCTGGGGAAAATAATTGGCTCAGGGTTTGACAGAGGAATGACAACTAAATACTGTATTAATAAAGATGTTTCTTTTTTTTTAAGTGGGGGGGCATACAGTCATTATCACTATCAATTAAAATGTTTTCTTCCTCCATGTTCATATCATTACATTTTTATTGTGGCAAAATGTACACAGCAAGTTATTCTCCAATTCAACCACTATTACATGTACAATTGAGTGTTTTTTATTATACTCTTCATGTTTACAACCATTATTAATATCCTTTACAAAATTATCCCGCCACCATTAATATAAACTGAATATCCCCTAAGCAACAACCCTTTCTCCTTCACCCATAGTAACCATTGGTCAACTTTTGTTTCTTTTTTACGAAGTTTTCAAAATAGATGTATATAATATTCACATATCACATATTCACACAGTTAAATAACTTTTAAAGTGTTGTAATATATATGTATATATACACATATATCATAACAAATTCTTATGTTCCTTCCCACACTCATTATTTGCTCCCCAAATTTTCTCACCCTTCCTACTCCTCTACTCCCCAAATGCCCCATACACCAGTGCATCAGTTATTGTCTCTACGAATCCACACCTTCTGTGCTTTACAAACATGGAAACCCAATAGAAACAATAAAAACAAAACCAAAATAAAACAGCAAGAAGCCATGGGTAATCGTGAAGGGCAGAGGAGGCCAGGACTCAAACAACAAAGGCGGGGGTGGGGGGTGGGAATCACATCACCGTGAATGAGGGGGAGTGTGTGATGGGGACCCAATGCCCATCTGTAGACAGCTGGACATCCTTTCCAAACGAGTAGTGGGGAGGAGACGAGTCACTCAGGGTTCAGTGTGGCAACAATGAAACTCAAAACCTTCCTCTAGTTCCTGAACGCCTCCTCCCTCCCAATATCATGACCCCAATTCTACCTTGCGGACCTGATTATACCAGAGGATGTACAGTGGTGTAGTAGGGATCTGGAGACACAGGGAATCTAGGGCGAATGAACCTCTCAACACCAGCAGTAAGAGTGGCGACACCGGGAGGGAAGGGGGTGTAGAAAGGGAGAACCGATCTTGGAGATCTATGTGTGACCTCCTCTCTTGGAGATGGGCAATGGGAGGATGGGTGAGGGGAAACACCGGGCAGTATAAGATAAGATATCATAATTATTTATAAACTATTAAGGGACCTGGGGGAAAGGGGGAGCTGGGAGGGAGGGGGAGAGGGAAAAAAGGGAAACCGAGCTGATTCCAGGAACCCAAGTGGAAGGTGAATTTTGCGAATGATGAGTGCAACGAATGTATAAGGGTGCTTTGCTCAATTGATGTATGTATGGATTGTGATAAGAGTAGTATGAGCCCCAATAAAATATTTTTATTAAAAAACAGCAAGAAGAAAATAAAAATATAAAGATAAAAATGAAAATAAAGAATAAGAAAGGAAAGACTACCATCAATATTTTAAAGTTCAACAAAAAAGTAATTCTGTCATGGAACAAGTGAGAAATACTTTACCTTAGAGCAAATTCAGGTTGGATCGAAAGGTAGGTCAATTGACCAATTATCATATTATGCCATAGTCCGATCCACCATGATCAAGTTCACAATCATCTCTGTCTGATAGTAAAGCTTTTCAAGAGGATCTGCCAGAGGTTTAATATGACTAGATATTCTTCAGATGGATTTTGAGTTCTCACTGTCCACTTAGCCTTCAACAAATTGGATGTTCATAATTTGAGCTCTGAAACTTTTTCCTTCATCACATTTGAATTTAATTGTCACTATCTTTGGGTCACATATGCTGGTGTGCTTCTTCATTGTGGACTTCCTTGACACCTCACTTAGATGGCTGCTTGTTTGAAGACAAGCCTTTAAGACCCCACATCACTGATAGCCTGGCACCATCTGCTTTCTGCACCACACTTTGCTTTAATGCCCTTATCTTCATTGATTTTTCAATGAAAGTAAGTATTGAGCAGAGCCATGTTAAGATTCCGTACACAGAATATGATCACCTGGAGGATGGATCTAACTAAATCTTGTCATAAACCATGGGCACCTCTACCTAGTGCCTGGTAAGTGAACATGTGAAACTCCACATGTATTACTCTGGGTGGACTAGAGAAACAAATTCATAGGCATTCATATGTGTATAAGAGAGAACTTTATATCAAAGAGCAATTATACATTAAGAAAGCATACCAGCCCAGTCCAATTCAAGTTCCTAAGTCTGATATTAGCCCATATATCTAATATCAGTCTACAAATTTCTATTCAGACTCATGCAACATATGCAATGATGCCGAATGCAGGAAGGCCACATGCCAGTGAGTGGAAATTCTTGTGGATCTAGTGGAGGTGGAAACATCTCAACGCTATCAGGGGTTTCCATATGGCTCCTTCAGCTCCAGGGCTCTAGTGTAGCTCCATGTGTCTTGTTCACAGGAATGTCTCACAGGGCATGAGCCTGTGTCCTGCCTCCAGTGAGCTATGTATCTCCTCAGCGCCTCCAAATGATATCATCAAACAGCACCCGGATTGACAGACTACACTCCACCCCTTCACTCTTAAGTCTCAAAGTGACAACAGATTATGCAACTATCACAACAACCATGTAGGCAGATGAAAAGGAGGACAAGAAAAGAGAAGTAGGTGCCTTCTCTATTTGTTTTGTACTCTACTTTTATTTGTATCTTTATGTTATTATTAGTTTTCTTTATGTTTCATTTTAACTTTGTTTTTAATTGTTTTTATTATTGTCTCCCTCTTTGGAAGCAAAGAAGTGGATGCATAGGGACAATAACTGAGATAATGGTTTATAAGGAAGGAGGAGGGGAATTGGGGGGTAATCAGTGGATCTGTGAGGCAGGAGGGAGCATTAAGCTTATTATGATGATGGATATACAACTCTTTTTTTAGAAGTGTTTTAAGTATGGAAAAGTGAATGCTATGTCAGGAACATTATGAAAGAAAGAAAGAAAGAAAGAAAGAAAGAAAGAAAGAAAGAAAGAAAGAAAGAGAAAGAAAGAAACCAAACTTGATCTACGGTTACCAAGTGTGAAGGGGAAAGATTTTTTGCTTAGGTGGCAGTGAATTAATTTTAATGGTGGTGGAACAATATGCAGGGGCATAAAAATAATGGTTGTACAACATGAAAAGTATACTAAATGGCACTGAATTACAGATGTAGAAGTTGTTGAACTGGTGATAGTTTTGTTGCATACATTTTTGCAAGTATGTGAAATATTTTACATGAATAATGATTATGGAGGGGAGAAATTGTTCTATAATTGACTGTGGTAAAAATTGTACAACTCTTCTTGATATTGTTGAAGTATTGAATTATATGACAAGTGGAAAGTGACAATAAAAGTTTTCTTAATATTTAAGAGAAGTGGATGCTCATAAATGTTCATCATTTTACCTTCCATTTTAAACCTACAGCCTGCACATCTCATGGGTTACCCTTGACCTAAGGTTAGAACTGGGCTGCCCAGAGAGAAAGTGGAACATGCCTACGAAAATAGTATCCCCAGGATTTCCCTTCATTATGGCTCACACCTCAGGCCAACTGCCTGCATTTCTACAAATCTACACATGGTTTTCAGAAAGGACTTGTTTGTCCACAGTCAGTGCAAATGATGAAGGGTAAAGATTGATCTCACGGAACACAGGTCAGGAAAATCCCCTCTAGAGGCCATTACTCAGCTGCTCCTACTCAGAGCCGTCCTCCTTCTGCTTCCACAAGCACAGCACACGTGAACCACCTGCAGTAAAATGTGGCAGCAGAGCTCCAAGTCACACATGAAAGTCAGGTATCTTAGGCCTTCATCCTTACCATGTTGATCAGAGATGCCTGTGAAAGTGACACTCTTCTGGATCCTTCTTGGTGACACAAATGTCCTACCCTGTGAGCACCTTCATGTCAAAAGCAGTGCTTTTCATCTTAGAATGGTTTTTAATTGGATTTCCCCCATATTCCTAGGTGTGATCGTGCAGGTAGAGCTGCTACAGACCAGTCATGAGTTGGGAAAGTTATGTGCTATGTCTCAAAGAGCTATGTCTAACATGCAAATATCAAGTGTCTAGATCTAAAAGACTCTGGGAAAAACAACCTGTGTTAGGTGGCACGGAAGCCTTGTGATGAGAGTCGTAGCAACCACTCGGTCTTCACATATTGATGAATTGCAACCATGATAGCTCAGCCAGCTGCGTGTGTTTTAACTGAACAATCTGAAACCTGAGGACACTGACATGTAAAATGTAGGAAATGTACCAGGAGACACAATGAAGGCTAAATCGTCAAACATCTCAAGCATCACAACACTAATTGGGCATCAGAGGGAGCTCAGGGTACATGGAACACAGTCTTTTCCACAGGAGCAGGTGCAGGTGATGCCAAGTGTTTGTTTGCACTTGTGTCTGGAGTTTCCCAATTCACTCACGTGAAGAACCTCTTCAAGGACACTTCAGCAACTACAGTTCTCCATGTCTCTTATTTTCTTGAAGGGAAGATCCTAAACATTAAAAGCCCATGTTATTCCTGAGAAGACAGGGGAGAAAGAAATTACACTTGGTACACGTTGAAATCAATCCCAGAAGGAGTGGTAGTCTCTCTATGCTGTTAAATTCTGACTTCCATGTTCTTCTCTCAACACAGTTTCTCTCTATCCCAATCCTTTTTTTACAAATTACTGTAAGTTGAAACTGTATGTGTGTGAATCCCAGCCCAAATATATCCTGTGAAGAGAAAACAAAACCAAACCTGATTTGACCATTTCTGAAATAATTGACCATTGTATATTATATTGAAACTTGGAGAAACTGACATTTTGAGATTCTTAATAAAGCATCAAAGTGTCTCATAGTCATTATAAATCATATAATGGGGCTGACCACAATCCCAACTATATGGACTCTCCTCCTCCCTCCCCACCCGAAGAAGGCACTTCAAAGGACAGCACTGAAGCTAAAGCTTTGGGAGAGGGGCATGTCTGATTAGAGCTCAGAGGAGAGGCAAAAGGGATAGGAGAGTGAACACATCCTGACCCACCAATCCCCGAGGATGATATAGCTGCTCAAAGCAGACAATGCACAGAGAGGACAACAGGGCTGGTCCCACCAGAAGGCACGATGTCCCTAATTAAACCATATCGGTACGGGGGACAACACTGAAAACTGAGTGTGGGACTTGTGTCTGATCTGCCCCATGACATTGGGGCAAGACACTAAGGGCATGCAACAGCAAGGGAATCAAAGCAATGAAGTCTCCGGGGAACACCAAAATTAGACTTTGGGGACAGAGTGTGACATAGCACCCCTTCAAACTAGACTGGAAACATTCCTAAAAGTAAAAAAAAAAAAAAAAAAGAGCTGGACCTCTTTATAGGATTTTCCTGTTTTTGTCATTTGCTATCTTTTTGTTGTTATTTTTGTTTGGTTGGTTTTGTCTTTCTTTGTTGTTTTATTTGGCTTTGCCTTGTTTTTGTGCTTATTAATGTCTCTGCATATCCATCTAAATTAAAGATGGGATAAATAATTCAGAGAAGGAAAAAACAGGACCAGTGGTTCTGGGGGGACACGGGAGAAGGAGAGGTTGGGAAAAAGAAGGGGAGGCCAACCAGCCCAAGGACAAGTGAACAACAAATGAACTAAAATTGATAGAGAGAAGGCATAGGATGCCTAGTTGGGATTAATCAAGGGCAAAGTAAGAGCGAGAAATTACTGAAACCCAAATGAAGGCTGAACATGGTAGTGGGACAAGAGGAAAGTAAAAGGAAATAGAGGAAAAAACTAGGAGGCAAAGAGCATTTATAGAGGTCTAAATACAGATATGTACCTATGTAAATATATTTATATGTAATGGTAGGGAAATAGAACTGTGCACTGATATTTATATGTTATGTATTGAGGTTGAAGATGGAAACTTGGCCTCAACTCAAGTACTCCCCAAACGCAGGAACACTTTGTTCTAATAACCTACCATTCTCTGATGATCACTTTCTTAACACAATGGTGGTAGACAAATTGGGTGCATAAGCAAATGTGGTGAAGAAAGCTAATGGTGTATGGCTATCAAAAGATATAGTGTCTGGGGTCTTAAAGCCTTGAAGAAAAACAAACAGCCATCTACCTGAGAAGAAAAAAAGCTCACATGGAAGAAGCACACAAGTGTCCAAAGACCCAGAACAAAAAAAAAAATCATATCAATGTGAACGAAGAAGAGTGTGCAGTGGAGACCCAAAGCCTATCTCTATACAATTGGACATCCCTTACAGAAGGGTCACAAAAAAGAGAAGAGCCAGTCAGGGAGCACTATAGCACTGATGAAACAAACAACTTTCCTTTAGTCCTTTAATGCTTCTCCCCCCACTATCATGACCTCAATTCTACCTACAAATCTGACTAGACCAGAACATGTACACTGCTACAAATAAGATCTTGCAACACAGGGAATCCACGACAGATAAACCCCTCAGGACCAATAATGAGAATAGAGATACCAAGAGGGTAATGGGAAGGTGGGAGTAGAAAAGGGAAATTGATCACAAGGTTTGGCATATAACTCCCTCCCAGTGGGACAAACAACAGCAGCTAATGTAAGATATGACAACAATAATTTATAATTTATCAAGGTTCATGAGCTAGGAAGGTTAGGAGAGGGAGGGGAAAAATGAGGAGCTGATATCAAGGGATCAAGTAGAAAGAAAACACTTTGAACATGATGGTGACAGCATATGTACAAATGAGCTTGACAATGGATGAATGCATGGATTGTGATAAAAGCTATAACGGCCCCCAATAAAAGTATTTTATAAAAAAGAAATCATTTGTATTGTAAAGCATAATACCTAGATTTGGAGAGCACAATAAACTCCTCAAACACGGGAGAGTTCCTTCTAGTTTTTGGAAGATGCCCTGGAAATGTACCGATGTGTTACACAAATTCACAGACAGCATTGGCTTCTTTGGGAGATGTAGAGACCTTCAGTATCTATAGAACTTCTAAGTTTAAATCAGTACTTTAAATTCTTGGTATGCAAAAGCCTTGCGAAGGGAAGGCAAGCTTAATTCAAGGCAATACATACCTGCAGGGAAGGAGCGAGACTCAGGAGCCACTGTCATTTCCAGTTCAAGGGGACAATTAAGGGCAGGTTCAGAGGGAATTGAGGAAGCTTTTCCTTTTAGCATATGAATTTCCTTCTCCAAAGGATAATTAAAAACAGAATTAGACAAGGGAAGCTTGTGTCAGATTAAATATATATTTCTACGGGGAATATTTAACTGCATCAAGAACAGAATAAGCACCACACTTAAGGGGTAGGGAGGAGGGGGGCACATTTCAAGGAAGTGTCTCTAACTGTCAATGCTTTCTCATAACAACCCTATAGGACAGAATAGGACTGCCCTTGTAGGCTTCTGAGTTTATAAACCTGCATGGGAGTAGAGAGCATTCTCTGACCTGCAGTCATTGGTGACTTAGAATGACTGATCTTGCATTAGCAGCCCACTGCATAATTAACCCCACACACAGGGCTCTCCAATATATCTAGAACATTCTTATCTACTCTTGGAGTAACTCTCTTAGAAGTCATTCAACATCACTTATGACTACATAGGCAGAAGGTATGCAAATAGACCCCTCCCCTGCTGATGAAAACTATCCAATTCTCAACTCTGAAGCTCTTGGAGAGGTGCTCCAACTCTGGAATTCCCAGGTGACCCCATTCATTATTGAACACATTAAGTCACCATGGAATCTCTATTGAGCTCAATTTTCCTTTTTGAAATTTCTAAAGGTGTTTTGATGGAGAGAAAGTGTGTATGAGGAGACATGAGTGAGAGGCAGTGAATATGTTATGATTTTCATGATCAGGTTGTCTGTGTGTTTGCAGGTGTCCAGTGTGAGGTGGAGCTATGGAATCTGAGGGAGGCTTGAGGCAGCCTGAAGCTTCTCTGAGACTCTCCCCTGCAGTCTCTGCATTCACTGTCTGTATTTATAATATGCACAGGGTCTGCTTATCTGCTTAACCCCCTAAAAGGCGCAGCAGTGGGTTTCATATATTACTACTGTTGGTATGACAAGACATACAGACTCTCCGAAGAGCCAATTCACCATCTCCAGAGACAATGGTAAGAACATACTATAACTTCAAATGGACAACCTCAAATTCAAGGACACAGTTTTGTATTTTTGTGCAAACGATGCAGAGTATGGTAGTTACATAATCTGGTGTAAATTTGGGACATGAGAGGATAAAGAAGGAAGGGTTTGAATCTAATTCGTCAATTGGATCATAGCCAATAAAGCCTCTGTGTGGGCATGCCTTCTCCTGCGAATTCTGGGAAATCTCGTATTCCCTCTTGGAGGTGGAAGACACTCTCTCTAATCCCTGGGAGACAACCTACTGACATGGGTGACTCCCTATCATACATCCCTGAATAGAAGTCACATGGACCTACCCTGATGCAGCCCTGGGTGCTGGAGAAGGCATGCAGAGATCCCTGTCAGCGCTGAGAAGCTTACAATGCCACTGGATCCAAAGACTTTCTACCCACTGGCCTGTGATCATCTTGCATTCAGCATCATTGCATGTATTTCATGAGTCTGAAGAGAACTTTATAGATTAGTATCTGACATATGGGCTAATACTGGACTTATGGGCTTGGACCTGACTGGATTGAGATGCTTTCTTTTTTTTTAAAAAACGTTTTATTAGGGGCTCATACAACTCTTATCACAATCCATACATATACATACATCAATTGTATAAAGCACATCTGTACATTCTTTGCCCTAATCATTTACTTTTCTTTTTTTTTCCTTTTCTATTTTTATATTTTATTAGGGACTCATACAACTCTTATCACAATCCATACATATACATACATCAATTGTATAAAGCACATCCATACATCCCCTGCCCCAATCATTCTCAAAGCATTTGCTCTCCACTTAAGCCCTTTGGAGATGCTTTCTTAATGTACAATTGCCCTTTATATAAAAATCTCTCTTATACATAATATGCGTGTGTCTATGGATTTGTTTTTCTGGTCTACACAGACACACACACAATGAGAGGAAGTCAGAGTTAATGCAGACATGAACGTCCCCTAGTGGAAGAGGTTGTATTGTAGGGAGTCTCTCAGCACCCACAAAGCACAGGTCTTAGACCCAGGAAATGGTGCAGGTGGAGCTTCATACTGGATTCCAGTTGTGTCTGGAGATTCTTCTTTATCTCAGTCTCCCTCAGGGAATCAGTGCATCTCTGCACTCCTTTCTGAAACACTCACTCAGTCTCCCTATGATGATAGGATGACTTTGAACTTAGTTTCTTTTCTGTTTTCCCCTTGAATCGCCCCAAATTTCCCATGTAATTGGTAACTCCTACATCTAGGATGAATTCTCTTCACATCATTTGCTTCATCAAACACTTTATCCCTTGCTTTCAATACCCCTCCTGTATTCCCTCCTTCCTTGAGACAACAGTCCCTGCTGTGCAGAGGATCTCACTTTATTATCATTGTCTCTCTCTCTCTCTCTCTCTCTCTCTCTCTCTCTCTCTCTCTCTCTCTCTCTCTCTCTCTCTCTCTCTAAGAACTCATCACCAGTAGTCCAATCCTAGATCAAGTTACCTATCTCCATTCATCCAATTGGAGGTTTTCTTAATTCACAGTTCCTGTCTGCCCTTGTCCACCACAGACTAATTTGAGAGTTTTTTTCTCCAAAGGCTGTTTGTTGAACTTAGTCGTTGTGAGTATTGATACAAGGCTGGGAAAAGGGTAACAGACACCTTTTATGCTTAGTCACAATATGCCTCCACAGAACTCATTGCCCTTCCTTCCCTGTGTCCCCTTGTGCAATTGTTGTAAACATCCTGTTCTGTACAGGACACCCACAGGTTCTCTGCAAGTTCTGTGGGTGGCTATGCCTTGACAGATTATTGTGATCAGAATATCCTTTTCTAGCGACATGTCTGCGGACTGATTTTCCCTCAATTGGCACTATGGCTGCTGTAGTTATGATCGCGTCTTTCTGAGTCAGACACACACAGGGGGAAAGGCTGTGGGAACATAGACACAAACACCCATACAGGGAGAGGGCTGGGCTCAGGGGTCACTCAAAGCCCACAGACAACATGGCCCCTCGGTGGTAAAGTGCAGAGGAGCCTAAGAAGGATTAGTTAAATTAGGTACCTATTTCCCCCACCTGCACAGAAAATATCTCTGCTACAGACCTCCACATTCTTGTAGCTCAGTGTGTGTATGATCTTGTATGCACTTTATGTCTGTGTTTTTGTGTGTGCTACTACGCATGAACTACTATTTGCCTTGATATGTTATATTATGTGACAGAACTTGTAGTCTGGTCTGCATTTATTTCATTATTGTTATTCTAGTATATTTTAGTGTGTGTCTTTGGTTTTTTCTTAAGTAAATGCATGTGTATTTATTTATCTGAGAGAGTATTTAGGAAGGTTTGTTAGTTCTAATTTATGTTCTTTGTTCAGAGTATGCATATATATGTTAATATGGCTGTTAGAATACAAATGTCATTATGTGTTGCCTGCCAGTGTGTTTCCATTTTGCATGTATGTGATTATGTATTTTATAATATGTATGCATTAATATGTGTGTATTTTGCTACAGGTGTTTTATCTACTCAAACAGGAAGATTCTAGAAAAGACAGATAGGCACAGGGGTTGCAACCTTAGCCCCAAATATAAGAACAATTGTGAGACTGTCTCAGACTGGGCGATGTTTCATTCTGTTGTTGTATTTAGGATCTCTAGAAATCAGAACTGTCTCATCAGCTAACATCAGTATTTTATCCTATGTGTTCTCTGGGGACATGAATAAAGAAAGTTCCTTAGTGTTTTACAAATTTTTTTACAGTTCAGAATGAAAGCTGTGTCTACAATAATCTGTTTGATAACTCTGTGTTCCAGTTTTATTTTTTCTAATGACCACACTGGGAATTAACACATGTAATGCACAGCTCATGGGTAAACCACAGTTAATCCTCTCTGTGTGTGCACACCTGTGTGCCTCACACAACTGAACACACAGAGTTCTAATCCCTGTTTGACCAATCTACACAATCTCTCAAAATCCTGATCCTGGAGAGATCAGCTAGGTCTTCATTGGGTAATAGTATTAAGCAAACTGAAAGTAGAGTGTTCTCACCACAAATTATTTTCTAACAAGTAGAACACGGCCCATATATGGATGACATGGATGAGCACCAGCCAGGAAACCCCATGAGTATCTCCTCTGATGCTCCATTTGTTGACTTGAGCAAAAAAAGAGAATGTAAATGAGGATAGAAACAACTAAACCACTATTTTGTTGTAACTGAAGTGTGTGTGCTGGCGGTGTTGACAGAACTATCATGTCCAGTATGACAGACTATGGCCATGGAAACTACAAACACTAATGACCCCTTTTGCTGTGACCCCATACGCATTATCAGCAACATGCTACCATTTGTGTAAGTCATTCAAGTAACCTGTTCCCAGGTGACAGCAGGATTGGGTCCTTTTTTTTATATCAGAGTCAACTATTTCTGAAATCAATTACCTCAGTTTCTACCTAATGAAACTAGAAAAACATAAGTCTGTCATATAATAGATCAGTAGAGGAAAATCATGAATAGAGACAAATAAAAAATAGCATGAGTACAATAAATAAGTCATTTCAAGGAAAACTGTTCGAGAAGATGAAGCAAAGTGATGAATATCTGGTTTTCCTGACCATAGCAAAAGAAGGAAAACTGGAATTTCGTGACCAGAAACCAGAGGAGACACCATTGTGCGTGTTTTCTGAACATGCTCTATGAACAACTGCATGTCCACAGTTTTAAAACAACAGTGAAATGTGGAAATTCCTTGGAAGGCAAGAAACCCAATAATATTCCTAAACAAGAAATGGATAATAAAGCCGTCCCCTGTCGTCGTGTGTATTCACACCTTTAGTGGGACTAGAGGGGATGCATTATGAGCTACAATATCACAAAGGTTGTTGTATGTAATGTAAAGTTTATAAGTCGAAAACTACTTTTTTATATGTTGACAATATATAGCAATTAAAGCAATGCTTGATAAAGAACCTCTTTAAGAGCTCTGTTTTCCTGTGAGAGTGCTTGTATTTCTCTGAGTCTGAGGGAGAACTCCTGCCCATATTTTCTACTCCTCTGCTTCTAAATATCAGAGGACATGCAAATGCAGCTCTCTGCCTGCTCATAAACCTGCCACAGCCCCTGATATGGGAGATCTCAGAGGACAGTTCTAGTCTCTGGGATCTCTGCTGTTTCCATTTGTGCCCAGGAGCTGGTCCAAAGGAAACGTCATGAATTTTGTACCAACCTTGGCTTTTATTTTGGCCATTTTACATGTTAATCATTGTAGACCATGCTGTGTATGTATGTAATTTTGAGTGCCTTAGTTTGTATGTGTTCCGCCTAATGACATTGCCTTTGTGTTTGTAGGTGCCCAGTGTGAGGTGCAGCTGTTGGAGTCTGGGGGTGGTCTGAGAAAGCCTGGGGGGCCTCTGAGACTCTCCTGTGCAGCCTCTGGGTTCACCTTCAGTGATTATTACATGGGTTGGATCCGCCAGGCTCCAGGGAAGGGCCTGCTGTGGGTCGCAAGCATTAGTGAGGCTGGTGGTAGCACATACTACACAGACTCCGTAAAGGGCCGATTCACCATCTCCCGAGACAACTCCAAAAACACTCTCTATCTTCAAATGGACAGCCTGAAATCCGAGGACTCGGCCACATATTACTGTGCAAGAGACACAGTGAGGGGAAGTCAGTGAGAGCCCAGACACAAACCTCCCATGCAGGGTTGAGACTGGACTCCAGGGGACGCTGAGAACCCACAGAGAGCAGAACTCAGAGCCAAGAGCAGGTTCACCTGAAGCTTCAAGGCTGGTTTCCTGTGGTGATCTGCGGATTCTTCTCATCTCAGTTACCCTAGGGAATCACTCTAACTTAAAAATAACAATTTTGAGCCTACTTTTGATTTCTGTGAATTCAACAGTTATATTTAAACGGGAGAATATAGTTTGTCTATAGTAACAAACACCCTTGCCTTAAGGATAGGAAATGTCTCTGTCACGGAACACTTCATCAGAGTTCGGATGACACTCAGTAAACCCTCTCTGATCAGCCTCACGGTGAAGGTAAAGGGAGCTACTCAGTGTTGGATGACTGGCTGAACGTTTGACAGTATCTTCTTCCATCACGCTTTGTGAGGACAACCACTTGGTCAAAATCTAGCCGGTCAGCCTATTTTTATTGAATTGCTTTTTCAAACGACACACATTTTTGGTTTTGTTGTTTAATATGGTTGTTTTCCTAACCATGGTGTCCTGGTATTTATTTTGTTATTTCTTTAATCCCATCTGCAAATCATAAACTCACCAATTGTCTTTTATTACCTTGATGCTAATATTTTGTATCTGTCTATCCTCCAGAACCTTTAGACCATGATGTTCAAGACAGACACTAACTTGTCTGTGCAAATTCAGGATTCAGGGAGATCTCTGTGGCCGAATGGCATCATTCAGTTCTTCATGTCACATGTTGTATCTTCACCTTCTCAGTCCTACAGAATGTGAGCCACTGTTTCTGCTTTCACCCACAGTTCCACTTCTGTCCTGTTAATATCCTCACCCTATTTCTGGTGGCTTCGCTACGAGTTTACTGTATGATATCAGTAACATTTATATTATCTAGTGACACACAACCTTAGGTCAGGAATTTCTGATATTTCAGCACAGCATTCCATACAAGAATGAAGATTAGGTGTGAATAACATTATTAATGATGGTTTTCTGGATAAACAATAACTTCCCGTGTCAAAAGTAAACTGCCTTAGGGTCACACATTCTCTGTCCACACTGCAATGACTCTTGAGTAGACCTAGCAGTGTATTGTCAATGAAAAGCTCTCCTTGTGTAGTGACTCACAAAAGCCTTTCCTGTTTACAGCACACATTGAATGGGAGCCACTTAGGGCTGAATTTAATGATATTGCTAGATTTAGCTGATCTTCAAATTTTTGAATATGTAACAACATTTCCATAATCTAATGCAAAAAATACGTATCTGACAATTTAAATGTCCTAGGATTTTCTCTGTGTCTTATAAATATATAACTCCTTGAGAGTAGAGGATCACTGCCTTTATTATCAAACTCATTCTCAGTCCACACCATGTCTCCCCCCTCAACGATCTTCCTCATCACTTTCTGTGGCCTGGAAAAACTGGACCTTGGTCTTGGTGAGCAGAGAAGTCATGGACAGACCTGTGCTCTCTGAAGAAACAGTCAACATTCTCATTCCAGATGAACCCCGTTTTAACTTTATTACAAAACTTCTATTACATGCAAATCTCCACATAGTCCATCAGATAGTCTCATAATATATTACTTAGATTACATCTAACTAAATCCGGATCATAAACACACCTAGGAATCACGGATTTCGTTCCCAAGAATATTTAGGTTTCTTCCTTTTCTTGGGGGAAATGGTCTGAAGTGAGTGGCTCAGGGATTGATACATGAAGGTTTGTGACTCACCTTTTCTGTCTCTAGATTCTCTGAAATCAGCCGTGGGTTGGTATGCTATGGAGTGGTGAGAGCACAGACTATGCTCCTACTCTGATGTCTTGAGTACATGTCACCAGTGAGCCCTTTCATTGTCAAATCCATTTAACGCTGACCTCCATTGCTTCCCTGGCCATTACCATGTACATATCACAGTGAAACGAGGTGAGGGGAAGTCAGAGTGATTCCAGGAGTCCAGTTAAATGAAGGGGTCTGAGCTGCACTGAGCTCCATTATCTTCTTTCCTGTGGATTCTTTGTTTTCCTTTAACATGTTTTACATTATTTTCTAAAAATATTATTTATTTTTCTATTAGAATTGTCTCAAAAAATAAAATAAATTCCTTGTGATGTTTTTCTTTTTATTGGTCACCTTCTTTGTGTCTTTTCTTGAAATACTATTTATAACACATTCATTGACATTTTCCTTTAGATCTTTTAATATAATCATTACATTTAGTTTGAGTTTCATATGTAACTCTCTAGTATCCATTTCTGTGTCAAGGATGAATCCGATGTTGATGTTGTATCAATAATGTCTATTTTCTTACTCTTGTGTTACCCATCACTTTTTGTGGATAGATGAATATGTTCAATGGGACCATCCATATCAGCATATTGTGTATATATGATGCTTTCCCTTGTGGAATTAGTATGACCTAACTGCTGCTAGACTTTGATTGTCGTGGTTTATGAAAATATAGAGAGAGCTCCATTACTAATTAACTATATACAATGTTATGTTAAAGTTATGTTTTCCTAAAACTACTCAAGTTCTCAAATTTCTCTACCAGCCTCTTTTTTAGTTTTATGTTTGGTTTTGTCTTCACTTGCACCCTCCCTAGAGAGTATCTTGATTTTTAACTTCCCTGATGCCCCTTGCTTTTATTTTTACTTGCTTTTTTACTTGCCAATGGTAACAGTTGTGGCAGTGTTTGGGCCACAGGGCATTTCTCCGCTCTTTTGACTGAGCCTCTTTCCTAGGCAGGCATCCTGAACCTGGATCTGAGATACGATTCCTCATGGTTTCTTTCCTACTGCAAAGGTTTTACTGGTCTGGAAGCTATACCTTCCCTTTCCTTTTTCCCTTCCTGAAAAAGATTTTCAGCTACAAATTTTTATGTTCCTCCCCTTCAGATTGAAGGCTTCATACATAAACAAACTGACTAGAGTTGCTTCTGGACATAATTTCAGATTTGTTCTGGCCTTTGCCAGTTGAATTTATACCTAGGCTTTCAGCGATTTTGTTCGGCTAAGGGTCAGGCGAGGTAAGTTTGGTTGCATATTGTCAGCTAGTACTCTCCTGCTACCCTAGCCACCATCAAGGGATAAGACTTTTGTTTATTATCTACATCTTAAGGGAATGTTCTGCATTAAAACAAGTACTTTCATAAGTCTGTGCTTCTGGGTGATCCTACTCACTTTTACACAAGAAACTTTAGAGTATTAAATATTTTAGGAAAACCTTTATGCACTTTAAATGTTATCCAAGACATCTACTCTAGCAAAGTTAAGCCTTTTGTCTTTTTCTGTCCTAATGGGAACTCGCTCACTAAAAATGTGATATTTATTGTTATTTTTAATATTACTAATTTTATAATTGTGTTGAAGAAAAGTTTGCCGTATGATCATGATTGTTACTGTGATTTCTAATAATAAGAATGGGAATTTTTTTCCTCCTCTCCTTTTCATTTCAACCCAAATAGTAGCTTTTGGTATAAAAAACAGAAACGAGAAATGTTGAAGGCCATTAAGACTCGGCCTTGAAATGTCTGAGAATTCTCATGACCTATGAGTCAGTGTTTGCTGGTTTCTTCTGTGACTTAATGTTTTAAACATACTGTTAAGAACAAAAACAAGGAGGTATGAAAGTTCTGCAAAGAACAGGTTGTTTAATTTTTTTCAAGGATATCTGGCTTGGCTGAAGATAGAGTAGCTATGTGTATCAAATGTGCTTGCTTATCAATGAAATAATTAATCCCGAGTTGTTTCTGCATGGATAAAAGGACCATGTAACATATATTCGGAGTTTCATTATTCACTGTTACATTCCGAATATTTTCTGTCTTTCTTTTTTCCTTAATCCTCACTCCCATTTTCAGGACTGTTGAACTCATTGACTGGCTCCAACAAGAGTGGCGCCCAAAACATGGACACTGAAAATGGGGGACAAAGTAAAGGACACCGAAGATTACAAAGGTGTACACAAAGAGATTGGTGGTGCCGTGAGGAGCTATTGGGAGAAAAATGGGGCAAGGAAATAGCAAACAGAGTTTCGTAAATATGTTAAAAGCTAGAGGAACAAATGTAAGCTATCAAAGAGTAGAGAAGTTTTTAGATTTTGTGTTTAAAGTATGTCCTTGGTTTCCTGAGGATGGGACTGTAAATATTGAAACTTGGCAAAAAGGAGGGAAACAGTTAAAAGATCATTATACCACTAATGGACCTAGTAAGGTTCCCATAGACACGTTTAGCTCATGAAATTTAGTTAGGGATAGCCTGGACCCTAGGCATGAGGGACTCTGACCTGAAAACAACCCATTTGCATGCGCAAGCAAAAGTGAATGTAAACTTCCTTCTAAGCCTCTGCTTCCTCCCCTTCCATCACTGAAGCCACTGAAAACTAACCTTGAGGGCTTTTAAAGCAAGGAGAAGGAATCCCTTGATCTTGGAGATGTGAAGCAGTTAGAAGATGAGGCAGCACATTATCTTGATGAGGACTTAGGAATTTTTGCCATCTTGAAGGCGCCTCAACCTGAGAATCATAAGCCGGTGCAAAAGATTCAGGAGTCCTGCCCGGATGAAACAAAGGTGGTAGGCTGGGAGGAAGCTTATACATCATTAGCAGCAAAAGTGAGGGAGATGTGACTCAAGTTAATAGAAAAGCACTCTCCGATAGAGTCCCAGGAATGGGTGTCAAAATTTACTGGGGCCAAGTTATTTTAGAGACCTCAGAGTGTATTCTGCGAAAAGAATGCTTTGCTAGAAGACTTGCCAGTTCTAGCCTCGTCTGTGACTAGGGTTCCAGGAAAGGATCTATGCTTAGTGCTGCCATACATGCTGCAGCAGAACAAGGAGAGGATGAAGGGGAGTTCAGTATGCTGTTCCCTGCGATTGAGCATCAGGATTACCAGGGTAATCTGGTTAGAGATCATACTCCAATTCCTTTCAAACAGCTAAAAGAACTCAAGGTTGCTTGTGCCCAATATGTCCCGACCACCCCTTTTACTAAATCTTTATTAGATACAATTTCCGTTGTGGTGCTTTCCCCCACATAATGGAAACAATTGGTTTTCGAAAATGCAAATACTGCTTGTCAGGCAGCGCTGAGACATTTTAGAAAAAAGGGCAACCTGTCCAATGATATTAGACTGTGTTCGGACATTGGACCTTCCTTTAGTCAGGGGCTTGCTATAGCAGCTGCTTTGCAAGGAAAAACAGTAAAGGAGGGTTAATGATACCATGGAACTTATGGGAGCCCTGCAGTCTGGGCTCCCTTCCCCCCTACTATTCCAGCCAATACATATAGGATCATTTTAGACTTAAACGATTGTTTTTATACCATACCCTTGGATCCAAATGATTGTAAAAGATTTGCCTTTGGTGTTCCTTCCACCAACTTCAAAGAACCTATGAAGATATATCATTGGCTTGTTTTGCCTCAAGGCATGGCCCCAACCCGGTATTAATTTGGGCATGAGGGCATGTTTGTGTTTTTCAGCAGATTGCTGATGGAGCATGGTGGCTGCCAAAACGGTTGGTGCGGTTTGCAAACCATGCAGATGGTAATTTGCCTCAGAGTGCTTCTGGGAGCATCTCACAACTGGGCTTATGTTCTTGATCCACCCCTCATACATCCTGCTGTCTGGGAAGGTACGGAAATCATGGTGTGGGTCAATAATTCACGCCCTCCCTGTACAAAGTGAAGGAAATGTAATCTAATCTACTCCGCAGTCTTTTTCCCCTTGTAGACTAGAGACTCAAAAGCATAATAAAAACATGTTGTGGAGATCATGTGTCATGGACAAGCCCATCCGATACAACATCCCAAAAGAGAAATATAACATCAATTGGTCCAGCAACCAGGACAATAACTACACACACACACACACACACACACACACACACACACACACACACACACACACATATATATACACTGCCAAATGGGAAAAGGGGCTGTCTGAAGGACTTTTGTGGTCAGACTCGGGTTTTCCACAAACTCAATGGTGGAAAATAGGGGCTTCTTTGGGGGACATGAAGCTTATGGGCCATTCCTCCAGACCGCAGGGAAACGTTACTACCTGCATACCATTGCCTTATGTACTTTGGGCAGGGAATATTCCTATATATCATGGTGATTCTAAGTTTAACATGTCTTGTAATTGTAATTTGTCTAATTGTATTACCTGGACCCCTGAAGGTATTTTCATCACCATTTTGTATCAACCTTCTTTTTTATGCTGCCAGTGAATATTACTGGGCCTTGGTATTCAGAAAGAGGGTTACAGGTATTAGAAGAGATTGAAAAAGCATTAACCAGACCTAAGCGCTTTGTAGGTTTGCTTATAGCAATTATTTTAGCTATATTAAGTTTAGTTGCTACTGCGACTACTGCAGCAATTGTACTTTCACAAGACATACAAACTGCCCATTTTGTAAATGAATTATCCAAAAATGTGACTAATGTGTTGTGTACTCAAGAAGTTAAGAGACGGGAAGTTAGAACAAAAAGTAAATGCTGCTCATGACATGGTCTTGTATTTAGGAAATGAGGTGCAGGGGCTTAAGGCCAGGTCTAGTCTACAGTGCCATGCTGTATATACATGGATCTGTGTGACACCTAAACAGTACAACATCAGTCAGCATTGCTGGATTAAAGTGAAGGATCATCCTCAAGGTATTTGGCACAGTGCTAATGAGTCTTTAGATTTAATACAACACCATCAAGAATAATAGCCATACAAGATGCTAAGTCTCTTGATTTTGATGCCACTAAGGTTGCTGAGGATTGGCTTCAGCATTTTTGAGATGCTTTCCCTTCATTAGGAAATCTCGGAGGCCTAACTCACATGCTTATGTCTCTAGTCACAGTGGGAGTGTGTGTATATTTGATCTTCTGCATACTCCCTATGATACTGTGCAAGGTTATGGTTGAATTACTAGCCTTAGGAACAAAGCTTCATAAAGGGCACCTGCTCACTGTGCCCTCTCCCCAAACAGGGGTGTAAGGCAGAGGCTGGTTATTCAGAGACGGGTAAGATCAAGTGTGAGTCTCCCAACCTAAGACAAGTCATATTTGCCTGGAGGACTGTGACTGATGATAGGTAAGGGCTTTTTCAGGATTGACAACTTAAGACAGGCACAATCATCTGCCGACATTTTGTGTAAAGACGTCTTCAGTAAATAAAAAGGGGGGGGATGTTGGCGTACATTGAAACTGCTGAGAATTCTCATGACCTATGTGTCAGTGTTTGCTGATTTCTTCTGTGGCTTAATGTTTTGAACAGACTGTTAAAAACAAAAACAAGGAGGTATGAAAGTTCTGGGTAAACAGGTTGTTTAATTTTCTCAAGGATGTCTGGCTTGACAGAAGATAGAGTTGCTATGTGTATCAAATGTGCTTGCTTACCAATGAGATAATTAACCCCGGGTTGTTTATACATGGATAAAAGGAGTATGTAACATAAATTCAGAGCTTCAGTATTCACTGTTGCCCTTACAATACTTTCTGTCTCACTTTTTTCCTTAATCCTCACTACCCCTTTCAGAACTGGTCAACTCGTCGGCTGGCTCCGACAGAGAAGCAACCTAAATGTCTGGAAAGAGATAAATAAATTGCGGTATACACGTGTTCCTGCTCTAAGATGTTGAGCATTAAAGTCAATTCATGCTAGCTAGATATAAACTTATGGGTTTATTTCCATATAAATGAAATAAATTGAGTGAAATAAGCTAAGCAAATGAGCATACATACTGTCTTAGATCATCTATTTATAAATCCCTTATTGTGTATGCAGTAATAAGAACAGGACTGTATTCTGTGTAACACAATCACGTAACAAGAAATCATTAACAATTCCTATTCCCATTGAATCCTTCTAGGATACCATTTACGTGTACAGTGGGACCATGAGCATTCTGGAAATATCCAGCCATAATTGCCACTCAATAATAGGAAGATATCCAAAGAGAACCCCCCCCCCATTCTGCTAATAAAATCCACACCATTCCCAACCATACAGCTCTGGGAGAAGAGCCTCAGTATCATAGTCCCTAGGTATCCCCATTCAGTAGTTTGTATGAACACAGAGTCATCTTGGAGTCTGTATTAAGCTGGGGTTTCCGGGCATCTATTTAACAAGTAATTTTATTGAGAGCTAGTGTGAGTGAATGGGCAGAAGTAGGAGACTGGAAATGTGTATAGTCTTAATGACCACCATATACTGTGTTTTCAAGTGTCAAAACTAATGTGCAACTGGTTGAGTCTGATGGGGACTTGAGGGAGCATAAAAATGTCTTTGTAATTCTCTTGTACAATCTCTGGATTCACTTTTAGTAGCACTGCCATGACTTGTATCAGCTATGCTCCAGGCCTACAGAGAGTCTCATATATTAATACTGTTCCTATCACATATTAAACAGATTCCGTGAAGGCTGGCTGGTGTACTATCTCCAGAAACATTGCCAACAATACACTGTATCAGCGAATGGACGGTCTAAAAGTCAATCACATGTCCATGTATTATGGTGGGGAAGACACACTGAGGGAAATCAATGTGAGTACAGATACGAACCACCCATGCAGGGAGGGAGCTGTGTTGCAGGGCACTGTAAGTTCCTGAAAAGAAGGAAGAATTCTTGAGCAGTTGGAGGGGGAGTTTCAAGTCTGTTTCTAATTTCAATCCAGGGTTCTTCATTTCAGTTTCCCACTTAGAATCTATATATTTTTATGCTTCAGTGCTTCCCCCTTTAATATCTGAATGCAAAGTTGTAAAAAGAGAAAACATGCTCTTGGAGAGACAAACAAATGATGTTGTTTCATAGGGAGTGTATATAACTTTGCCAGAGGTGATCAGCATATGTTTTCGGAAGGTCAGTGTGTTATTCCTAGTGGACTAAAGAAACAAATTCATAGACAATCCTATGTGTATGGAAAGAGCTTTATATAAAGAGCAATTGAAAATTGAGGAAAAATACCAGCCCATTCCAGATCAAGCCCATAAATCCGATATCAACTCATATGTCTGATCCCAGTCTGTAGATTCTTCTTCAGACTCATGCAATACATGCAACAACGCTGAGTGCAGGATGTTCACAGGCTTGTGTGTGGAAAATCTTATGGATCCAGTGGCATTGGAAGCATCTTAGCACTGGCAAGCTTCTTCTCCACATGGCTCCCCCAGCTCCAAGGCTCTGGCTGACATTTGCATAGTTCAATGTGACTTGTCAACAGGAATGCCTAGCAGATAGAGTGTGTCCGGCCTCCAGTGAGCTATTTATCTCCTTCACACATTCGAATGAGGTCATTAAGCTGTGACCTGATTGACAGGTTAGATTGCATTCCTTTGCAAGTTGACAGGAGATCATGCAACTGCCACATGATCTTACAGGTAGACTCCGTGGAGTCTCTGGGTGGTGCTAACTGTTACGACTCAACTAATGGCTGTAAAGTTGGTGGTTTGAAACTTGGTGTCATTTATTCAAGTACAATATATTGAAAAAAGTTGCTTTTCACCCTGAGTAAAATTCTGTTGACACTGATCAGTTCCAACTCATAGTAATCCTGTAGGACAAACTAGAACTGCTCCTATAATATTTCCAAGCCTGTATTTCCTTATGAGATTATTCTACCACAAATTTCTCCCACAGAGCAGTTGGTGGGTCTGAGTGGTAGACTTTTATTTTAACAGCTGGGCAAGTCACCACTGTGCAACCAGGGTACCTAGTTCTATCCTATCCATCCAGATGAAATTTTAAAAATATTATATCCTGTCAGACAATCATTATGGCTTAGAATTAAGTATCTCAGGAAGCCTTGCTCTTTTTCTTCCAGACTTTTCCCCTAGATAAAGGGTCAGCTAATTTAGTTTTACAAAAAGTCCTAAAAACCATAATTTATGATTCCATTGGTCATATAGTCTTGGAGACAATTATTCCACCCTCTTGATTGAGTGTGAAAACATCAGACAGTAGAGAAGGCATAGGTGTGTGTTAATAGAATTTTATTAACAAAGTCAGACACTGGGCCATGAGCCTGTTAGCCAAAGCACTACACTGAAGGTCTGTGTAAGTAACAGATGATCTTGTGTGTTTTTTAAAAAGCAAATCCGTTTTATTAGAATTTCATGCACATATGATACAATTCAATAATCAATCATATCAAGAAGAGGCACACAACTGTCTGTCTTCTCTGCACTAGGAGCAGCTCCCCTTACACTGATCCTCATCTCCTAAAAATGTATGCCTACACAAGTTTGTCGCCACCCTTTCCCTGGTCAGGAGCACCTCCCTGTTGTTGACCGGGTCATTGTCTGTGTTGGTGCAGAACCAGCCAGAGACACTGACAGATGAGCACTTCAGCAGCTTGACAGCCCCATGTTCTCTGTCTTCCCTGGCCTCTAGACAGATTTTCTAAACCAGCACCATCTCACGGGACATTGGCACAGCCGCCAAGTTCATTGGGGCTGGGGCTGCCACAGTTGGAGTGGCGGCCTCTGGAGACGGCACTGGGACTGGGTTTGGGAGCCTCATCCTGGGTTATGCCAGGAATCCTTCTCTGAAGCAGCAGCTCTTCTCTTGCACCATCCTGGGATTTGCCTTCTCAGAGGCCATGGGGCTTTTCTGCCTGATGGTGGCCTTCCTCATCCTCTTTGCTATGTGAAGGAGCCATATCCACCCCCCAACAGTTCTCTGTCCCACGTCTGTCTTCCAAATACGTTCCTTTCCCTGCACCACCCCAGCCAGCCTGGGGAAAGTTTTTGGCTCGGGGTTTGACAGAGGGAAGACAAATAAAAACTATATTAATAAAGAGGTTTATTGGCCAAAAAAGAGGCATACAATCATTGTCACTACAGATTCAAAAAATGTTTCTTCTTATTTGCACTCATTGTTATTCATATCATTACATTTTTAATTGGGCAAGATATACATAACAAAACATTCCCCAATTCAACAATTATTAAATGTATAATTCAGTACCTTTAATTATACTCTGCATATACTACTTTTACAACCATTATTGATATCCTTTTCCAAATTCTCCCGACACCATTAATATAAACCAAATGCCCCCTAAGCAACAACCCTTTCTCTTTCACCCATGGTAACCATTGGCCAAGCTTTGTTTCTTTATTTAATGTAGGGGTTTTTAATATAATATTCACATATCATACACTTACATAGTGAAATTGCTTTTTAAAAGAGTTGTAAGTATATATATCTTTATACACATATGTATCATCATAACAAATCCTTATTTTCCCTCTCCCTCCTGCATTCATTGTTTATTCCCCAATGCCCTCACCCTCCTGAGTCCTCTACTCCCCTTGTGCCCCAGACCATTGCATCAGTTATTGTCACTATGCATCCACTCCGTCTGTGCTTCACAAATTTGGAAACCCAATAGAAACAATAAAACACATAAATGAAATAAAACAGCAAGAAGAAAATAGTAATATAAAAATGAAAATAAAGAGTAAGAAAGAAGAGGTCACCCTTTTAAAGTTCAGAGAAAAATAATATGTTGTGGAACAAGTGAAAAATATTTGACCCTAGAGAAATTTCAGGTTGGGTCAAGAGGTAGGTCAACTGCCCAAGTATCATATTATGCCATGGTCTGATCCACCATGATCAAGTTCACAATTAACTCTGTCTGATAGTAAAGCTTTTCAAGGGGATCTGCCAAAGGCTTAATATGACTAGATATTCTCCAGATGGACTTTGAGTTCCCACTGTCCACTTAGCCTTCAACAAATTAGGAGGTTAACAACTGGAGCTCTGAAACTTTTCCCTTCATCATATTTGGATTTTGTTGTCACTAACTTTGGATCACACAGGCTGATGTGCTTCTTCAGTGTGGACTTACTTGATGCCTCGTGAGATGGCTGCTTGTTTGAAGACAAAACTTTTAGTCCCAAGACAATGGATAGCCTCGCGCCATTTGCTTTCTTCACCACAATTTGCTCTAATGCCCTTATCTTCAGTGATCTCCTCATGAAGGAGAGGACTGTGTAGAGCCATGTTATAAGATCCTGTACCCAGAATATGATCACCTAGATAACTGATCAGTTAAATTTTATCACAAACCATGGGCTCTTCTACCTAGTACCTGGAAAGTGATGGGTGAGACTCCACAACCACCGAGGCAGATGAGAAGGAGGAATTGAGAAGAGAGGTAGGAGTGCTCTCTTTTTTTATTATTCTTTATTTTATTTGTATGTTTATGTTGTTATTATTATTATTTATTTCTGGTTTTGTTTGCTGTTTCTTATATTCTCCTGTTAGGAAGCACAGAAGAAGTGGATGCATAGAGACAATCACTGAGGCAATGGTTTATCTGAAAGGGGACGGGGAGGGTAATTGAGGGAGTGATCATTGGGTGCGGGAGGCAGGAGGGAGCATTAGATCTGATTATGATGCTGCATATGGAATGCTTTTCAGAGGTGTTTTAACTATGGAAGTGTTAGCAGTATATCAAGAATTTTTTTTAAAGAAACCAAACTTTTTACTATGGGTGATGGAGTAAGAGGTTTTGGTTAGGAGGCAGTGAATTCATTTTAATGGTTGTGGAACAATTCACAGAAGGATAAAAATAATGCATGTACAACAGAAAAATAATGGTCAAGAACACTGTATCACACATATAAAAGTTGTTGAATTGGTTAATGCTTTGTTGTGTATATTTTTGCAAAATGTGAAAATATTACATAAATAATAATGATTATAGGGGAGAAAATATTGAGATGTATAATATGTGTATAAAATGTCAATAAAATGTGGTGTTTATATATTAAAAGAGAATTGGATGCTCAGAAATGTTCATCATTTTACCCTCACTTTAACCCAACAGCCTGAATTTCTCATATACTATCCTTGTCCTTAGGATAGGCCTGAGCTGCCCAGAGAGAAGGTAGAACATTCCAAGGAAAATGGCATCCTCGGGAATTTCCTTCATTGTGGCTCACAGCTCAGGCCAACCATGTGCATTTCTACCAAACTGCCAATGGTTTTCAGGGAGGACTTGTTTGTACACGGTCAGTGCAAATGATGCAGGAGAGAGACTGAATCGCAGAACACGGGTCAGGAACATCCCCTCCAGGGGTCATTACGCAGCTGCTCCTACTCAGAGCCATCTTCCTTCCGCTTCCACAAACACAGCGCACGGGAATCTCCTGCAGTGTAAGATATGGCAGCAGAACTCCAACTCACATGTGAAGGTCAGGCTTCTTGGGCTTTAATTCTTCCCATGTTGATCACAGATGGCAGTGGAGATGACACCCTTCTGGATTCTTCTTGGTGTCATGGATGCCCTACCCCGTGAGCACCTTCAATGTCAAAAACAGTGCTTTTCACCTTAGAACTATTTTTAATTAGACCCCCTCCCTTATTCCTAGGTGTGATAGTGCAGGTATAGGTGCTACAGACCAGTCATGGTTTGGGAAAGCTTACTCCGAGGGAAAGCCTTCTCTGCCATGTCTGCCGATAGCAAGTTTCTGGATCTACCAGACTCTGGGAAACAAAGCCTGTATTGTGTGCCAAAGAAGCCTAGTGATGACAGTTTTAGCAACAACCCCGTCTTCACAAATCAACACTGCAACCACCATAGCTCATCTAGCTCAGTGTGTTTTAACTCAACAATCTGAAACCTGGGGATATTGCCATGGATTATGTGGGAAAGAACCAGGAGACACAGAGAAGGGGAAGTGGACAAACATCTCAATAGTCAGGAGACCAAGAGGGCATCAGAGGGAGCTCAGGGTACACGGGGCACAGCTATTGCCATGGGAGAAGATACAAGGGTGCTGAGTGCTTGTTTCCTCTTGTGTCTAGACTTTCCCAATTTGCCCAAGTCGAGAGCCTCTCCAGGGACTCCTCAGGAACAGCAGTTCAAATATCTCTTATTTTCCTGCCGCGAAGATCCTGAAAATAGAAATCTGTTATTCTTTCTAAGAAGACAGGGGAGAAACACATCAAACTTAGGATAAGTTGAAACCAATCCCAGAAAGACCAGTGGTCTCCCTGTGCCATTAAATTCTGACCTCACTGTGCTTCTTTCGACACATTCCGTTTCTCTCCATCCTTATATTTTCCCCCAAATGCCAGTAGTTTGAAACTGTATGTGTGTACATCCCAGCGCAAATATCTCTTGTAAACAACACAATACAAAACATGTTTTCACAAATCCTGAAATAATTGATAATTGTCTATCATTTTGAAAGTTGGAGAAACTGAAGTTTTGAGATTCTGAATAAAGCATCAAAGAACCTCATGGGCATCAGAAAGCTTAGTACCTAGATTTGGAGAACACAATCAACTGCTCAAACATGGGAGACTCCCTGGAAGCTTCCCAGTGTGTTATGCAAATTCACAAAGAGTATTGGCTTCTCTGGAGGATGCAGAGAGCTCCAGCATCTATAGACTTTCTAAGGTTAACTCGGTACCTTCTAAGGCTTGGTGTGCAGAGGCCTTGTGAAGGGAAGGTAACTTGAGTCAAGGCACAATATACCTGCAGGCCATGAGGAAAACGTGAGAGCCACTGTCATATCCAACTCAAGGGGACACTTAAGGGCAGGTCCTGCGAAGGGTGGGGAGGGTTTTCCTTTTAGCATCTGGATTTTCCTTTTCCAAAAGTTAATTTAAAACAGAATTAGACAAGGAATGCTGTGTCAAATTAAATATCTAATTCTACCAGGATTATGTAACTGGTTCAATAAAAGAACGAGGACCACACTTAAAGGGATGAAGATGGGGCCTGCATTTTTAGGGAGGGTCTCTAACTGGGTTTGACATTTCCATTAAGTCAATTCTTTCTCATAAGGACCCTCTAGAACAGAGTAGGGCTGCCCTTGTAGATCTCTGAGTCTGTACACCTTAACAGGAATAGAGAGCATTATATCTTTCTTGCAGAGCAATTGATGATTTAGATTGACAGACCTTTCTTTTAGCAGTCCACTGAGTAATGAACCAAACCCACAGGGCTCTCCAAGATACCTAGAACATTCTTATCTCCTCTTGGAGTGACCCTCTTAGAAGTCATTCAACTTCGTTTATGGATATATAGGCAGAGGGTATGCAAATAAAGGCTCCTCTGTGCTGATGAGAACTACCCAGACCCAATTCTGAAAGTCTTGCAGAGGCGCCACGGTGCTGGAATTTTGAGGTGTTCCCATTAAGCCTTGACACATTAAGTCACCGTGGAGTCTGTATTGAGATGACTTTTACTTATTGGAATTTTAAAAGATGATCTGATAGATAGCAAGTGTGTGTAAGTAGGCATGAGTGAGAGACAGTGAATATGTGTTACAGTTTTGGTAACCAGGATGTCTGTTTGCAGGTGTCTAGTGAGAGGTGTAGCTGGTGGAATCTGAGGAAGACTTGAGGCAGCCCGAGGCTTCTCTGTGACTCTCCTCTGCAGTCTCTGCATTCACTATCTGTAGCTGTAAATGTACTGGGTCTGCCTAGATCCAGAGAGGGGCTGCAGTGGGTTTCACACATTTATAGTGTTGGTGGGACATCCCACACAGACTGTGAAGGGTCAATTCACCATCTCTAGAGACAACAGAAAGAACATATGATATCAAATGGACAACCTGAAAACCAAGGACACAGCCATGTATGGCTGAAAAAGATGCACAGTGAGGGGAACTGGAGGTTAACCCAGGCACAAATGTCCCCTAGTTGGAGGGGCTGGGATTCAGGGGGCTCTCAGACCCAACACAGCACAGGACTCAGACCCAGGAGCAGGTGCAGGTGGAGTTTCACCACTGGCTTCCTGTGGTGTCTGGAGATTCTTCTCCATCTCAGTCTCCCTCAGGGAAATGGTGAATTTTTTCACCCAGACCAACCTCCCTGTAATGAAAGGATGATTTTGAATTTAGCTTCTATTTTTTTCATCTTTAATCTCCTAAAGTTCCTATATTCTTTCATAATTCCTACATCTAGGTTGAATTCTCTTCATCTCATTTACTTCCTCAATCACTGTATCCTTTGATTTCAATTCTTCTCCTGTAATCCCTTGTAACCCGAGACATCTGTGCCTGTTGTTCACAGGATCTCACTTTAATGAAATATATATACATAATCCCAGGTGATAGCAGGATTGAGTAAAAGTCTGCTTTGGATACCAAGACCATTTTCAATCTCTTCTTGCAATGCACAGGAAGTAGCATAGAGAGGTCTCTGAAGGAAGGTCTGCTTTTCATGACAAGATCAGCTAGTGCAGCCCTAGCTTCGTACACAGTGGATTTCCTTTCATTAACACAACACATTTAGACAATAGCTTACAGCCTTAACTGAGGCATAGACTGCAGTTGTTTGTCCATTTTGTCTATGGCACTCTTACTAGAGTTTCGGTGATCTGTACTGATACGATGGAAGTACCCAGCCAGTGTCCACATTCTCTCTCTTGTTGACAAGTCAATGATGGAGCAGTCATACACCCTGGGAGTTGTCTGAGCCTGTCCTGCGAGGCCTCTGGATTTACCTTCACCCTTATCTTTCCATTTCCTCTTTGCATGCCCTGTTCCCATTTGCCCTTCATTCTTGCCCCGTCTACCTTCTATACCTAGTTTTGGGGGCAAGCACTGCTCTTCTGCTCTCATGTGGTCCACAGAACAACAAGCAGAGTCGCCCTGAGCATCAGGTCTCAGGATTCCCGGGTGGGTGGTACATATATGTTCACTGGGACAAACAAAGCAACAGTATACAACCAGACAACAAAATAACAAAAACAAACCACTGACAAAGAACAAAACAAAAAACACTTCACAGAAGAAAAGCTTGTAGTTAGTTCAGGGATTGTTTGCTGGCCCTTAGGAGCGTTTTCCAGTCCAGACTGTTGGGGCACCACACCCTGGCCCTAAACTCCACTTTCAGCATTCCCTGGGGACCTTGCCACTCCATTCCCTTGCTGTTCCGCTGCACTCCCCCAGTGCTTTGCCTCGGTGTGGTGGCATCAAGTCAGGTGCAATTCCCACACTGTGTCTCCGGTGCTGTCCCCTGTATCGCTCTTAGTCACTGAGGGGCATCATTTCTCATAGTGGGGCCAGCCATGTTGTTCTCTCTGTGGACTGGCTGCTCTACTCAGGAACATCGTCCTCACGGCCTGGTGGGCCAAGGAAACATTGTGAACCTAGGTCTGAAGTGTGGCCTTACAAGCATCTGCATTTCTCCCTCAGGGGCAATATGGGACCGGGGGAAATTCCTGACCCCCTTACAGGATAGAACTTCTCTTTTTACTTCATACATTTGCCCCTCAGTTGCTGTAGTTTATCACATGTGACCAAAACTTCCTGTTTTGGAGCCTTTAGCTCATACATCTACGCATTTATAGCTTATGGATGAAAGGGGTTATATTTCGGGGGGGAAAGTCATATGGTGTCCTCTGTTCCTCTTGGTGTCTACGTGGTTTAACCAATACAGTAAACTGGCATAATAATAAATTATTTTTTTATATTTTAAGTTACCAGCTACTTCCCCCAGGACACTCATATCTGCCCTTCAGCTATCTTTATAATAAATGACACACACAGTGGCATGCTATTCTGCTGATGAAAACCAGACTAGGCCAGCCCTTCAACTCTAGGAGAGAGGACACACCCCATAGGATGCTGAGGTCTCCCCATTCACTGGAAAGGTATGATTATACATAAGTCACAGTAAAATTTTTGCTGACCTGAGATTCCCTTGTGGCAATATTACAAAGGAAAAGAAAACATGTTGAACAAGAGATTGAAGCTGTGTGATGGTTTACCTGATCAGGATGTCTTTGTGTTTGCATGCCTCCAATGCAGTTGGTGGGTTCTGAGAGACTTGAGGCAGACTAGGGCACCTCTGAGATTCTCCTATCAACCTGTGGACCCATCATCAACAGTGATGGCATGGATGTCATCAGCCAATTCCACGAAGGGCCTGAAGTGGGTAATAGTTATTCCATATCCTACCTATGCACTCTGAATACCTGATTGACAGTCACCAGAGATAAAACCAAGAACATTTTGCATCTTCAAATGGACAGCCTCAATATTGATAACACAACCTTCTATTTCAATAATGGAGACACGGAAAAGGGAATGTGTAAGAGTCTGTACACAAACCTCGCTAAAGGGAGGTATGGACTTCAGGGATTGCTCAGGACTCTGAGCCACAGGGCTCAGTTCTGGCAGAGAATGTGGAGGGGAGTTAAGAGCTGGCTTCCTGTCAGTGTCTTGGTTCCTCTCCATCTTATTGCTTCCATTGGAGCTTCTCTCGATGTGAGGGTTTGTGTCAATCACTGAATTAGAAACTTTGCATTGTAAGGGGAGGAAACAATCTCCCATTTCCAAAGAGCAGAAGGACACATATTGAGTCTGATACACACAGAGGGACAAGGCAAAGATGAGATATCTCTCAGCCATATTGCAAATCTGTCCTCAGTAGGGGTATTGGAAGGCGAGGATGGCTGGGGTTTCCCTAAAGTTAGCTCAGTCCAGAAAGAACCAGCAAGAACATCACAGTGTCCTCAAGCCATAGTTGTACATAGGAGCTGTACTGTGTATCTCAAAAACCGGATTGCCTTCATCCCTTTGACATCCTCAGACACTGCTGGGAATCAGGATAAAACAGGTGATGGGTTTCAAGGAACACATTTGAGGACCTGGAGCATCGTGCTACCTTGTGTAGAGTAAGGAGAGGTGCTTCACTTGAGCAAACCTCTTGTCTACTGTTTGCCTTGTGTTTTGATTGCAAATTGTCCCCACCCCTCACTAACATTTGAAAATGTACATGTGTCAGAATTTTATAGGTGCATATTAATTTAAATAGTTGAATTTAATTATTCAATTTGAATACAAATGTATTTCAATAATTAATATAATTTAAATTTAACTTTATTTTTATTTCAGCTTTCAGGAGACACCTATGCACCATGCTGGGAGGAAGCTGAGTTGAAGGAGAGATCTAGGTGCTGGAACAAGTGCTTGACCCTCAGCCCTAGATGCATTCGAAACTTCCAGCCAGAGGCAGGTTGTCAGACCTATGAAAGTGCCTTCTTGGAAGAAGGTTCACCATCCATCCATGAAGCTTTTCAAGCAGGAACTACATGGGTTCAGGGATGAGACGTTCTCGTTCATGCTATTTGTCACTCATAATATCAGAAAAACAAAACAAAAATAAGTAGTTAATTTTTAAGCTACAAAGTTTTATACTGTAAAGATTGAGAGAGAATTTATGAGCTCATTCAGCATATGGGTAGCATAATTAGTGTGAAATTTATGTGCACATAATTTCATCAGATTTATACTTAAGAAGGTTCATACTAATCCATGTCATAGGATTAGCTTACACAATCACGAGATTCACATTCAGAGATGGAGGTGTCCTGGACTAGTGTGCAGGTACATCACAGTGTGATCCTTAACTTGTCCTGCCAACCAGCCGCAACAGATGTTATGAGATGAGTGTGTGCTGGAATGATCAGGATCACGTAAGGCCATACTAGTCTGTATGTGGAAACAGAAGGACTCCAAAAATCTTCAACTGAAAAATACCATCGTATAATTTACTTGAAACCCTGAATTTTAGTGAACCACATTAATTTTTTCCAAAGCATTTGCTTATTCTCCTCAGCAAATTCTGGCTTAGAAAAGCCCAGGTGACCACCACCTTGTGCTTGGATTTCCACATTGGTAAAAGAAATATTAATTTAGAGACATACAGAGAGTTTCATCATTCAGTAAATGAGTGGTGTCAACTGCAAGACTGGAGAAAATGCTGTAAGACTTGAGAAAATGAATATAAATGAGAAAAAATCTTAATGGAATTGAACATTAAAAATGCATGTTTAAAGATAGTGCTACTGAGTTCATGGTCAATAATATGCAAAGGACTCCAAAATCGGACAATCTGTGAGTTGCGTAATAAATTCAAGGGTGAGATCCCTGCAGTTATCAAGGGGTCACACCTAAAGCACAAACAGAGAGGCAGAAAGACTTTGGTTGTAAATGTTCAAAATCCAGGTGAGCCAGAATCCTCTGGGTAAAGAATAGTTAAAACACTCTATAGTCTTTCCTAAAATTTAAGGACTTGAATGGACCTCATTTAATCCAGAGTGCCTTTGTGTCTCAAATGAGTGTATTTTGGTTCAGGGTCTGAAATACTGTTTGGGATCTTACTTTTACGTTGCCCTGTCTATTAAACATCTCTTTCCCCCTCCCTGTTCTACTGTATCTCTACATGTGAAGTCATGACACCTGACTGGTCTGCACTCTTCTGAATGTTCTCTGCCAAACAAAGGGTCTCTCTTCAGAGTCTTGCATTTCTTAGAGGCCACAGAGATAAAGCCTTGCCTTGTCTGGGGACCCAACTTTTCTAGTTGGCAACTTCTTCCCTGAAAGACGATGGCACTTGAATCACTTGACTTACACTGAGGTTTTCCTTACCATCAGGCACTGGGATACAGTGATGGTGTTGTTTGTAAGAGCAGTGGGGTTTGTGAGGACGTTGGCCAAGGTGGGGAAAGACCTGTTGATGAACACTAGTAGGAGGTCAATGCCGACTGCAGACATCCTGCCAGAGGCCTCAGGGAATCTGTGCATTAATAAAATATGGGTACAGAATTGAAGGACAGCCTCCGGCCCCAGCTTACCACTGTCTGACCTGAGGAATATGGTCTGAAGTGCACCCACCACCATGTGAGCCATTTCCTCAAGCACTCATGAGTTTCTGTTGGACAATTCAACAATTCACAGAGCCCAGAAACATGAGGAAATATAGTCAAAGGAGGAGGGGGTGAAAAGGGCACTGAATTACGTCATGGAAGAGGTGGATATTCGAGGCATCAGCAATCCCGAACTCATTAGAACCGGCCTGGTATTAATTCTTCTAAAACATATATTTCCCACAAATGAAAATGACCAAGGACTTTGAGGAGGTTGATTAAGTGGCTTCAGTGTATAAAAAAGAAATGTATTTTGGGGGGTGTGAGGTAATGGAGACACTGTGGGGTGGAGCTGATGGTTTTAAGGAACTCTGTACTGCCCAGTCTCTGACACACAGGATATACAGGTGCCTCAGTCAGGGCAGGAGCAATAAGAGCTGGAGGGAGAAAATACTGGGCTCAGATATCCTAGGAAAAATGATTTCTCACTGCAGACTAACACACAGATGAGTTCAAAAGAAGAATTCCCCTACCATGGCCTCAAAGGAAACAAAGGAGCCTCTATTGTAAGAACAGGGCTCCCTCCTATGCAAATCATTCTTCAGGCACTAGGTTAAAATACCAGCCTTGGGCACTGAAGGCTATCAGTTCTCTTCTGACAGGATTGTGGGTCACTTGGGAAAGCACAGCTGTGGTCTAAAGATGCCATTGCTGTGTGTTCTCCTGTGCCTGGTGACAGTTCCCCAAGGTGAGGATCTCTGATATTAGAGTGGAATCTGGGGGTGGTTGTGACTGTGAGTGACTAACAGAGACCAATTACCTTTATTTGCAGGGGTCCTGTCTCAGGTGCAGCTTCAGGAGTCAGGTCCAGGACTGGTAAAACCCTCCCAGAAGCTGGCCCTCACCTGCACTGTCTCTGGTTTCTCCATCACAAGCAGTGGATACTATTGGAACTGGATACGACAGACTTCCGGGAAGGGGCTACAGTGGATGGGATACATAAATAATGGTGGTGGTACAAATTATAACCCGTCCTTCCAAAGCCGACTCTCTGTCACCAGATACACATCGAAGAATCAGTTCTCCCTGCAGCTGAGCTCCCTGACTGCTGAGGACACAGCCATGTATTACTGTGCAAGGGGCACAGTGAGGGGAAGTCAGTGTGAGCCCAGACACAAACCTCCCCTGCAGGGAAGAGTGGGCAGCAGGGTTGTGCAGGACCCACAGAGCACAGCCAGCCAGCCCTAGACAGGCACAGATGAATGTCAGGATGTCCTGTTGAAATTAAGACTTCCTCTTAGCTCTCAGCATCACCAAGGACAATTTTGCCTTTTCATTTTTTTCTGTCTAAATTTTCTCCAGCACAATGCAGGCTTGAAAGGAGCATCTAATATTCTCTGTTTGAAATCGAAATATAAAAATTACATGACACTTTACTATCTTTTTTATTACATATTTTTCTTTCTTGACAGACAGAACACAATAGACATTGTCATCCTAATTGTCACTGGAAAACTGTTGATATTAAAATAGAAAAAAAGGCATGTGCACACTCATGGGTACAGGGCATGGTTTTAAATATCCTGAGCTCAGGCAGTGCATTGATCTCAAAGTGCAGGGTCAGGTCCTCTGAGCTGTTTCTCTGCATTGTTCCTTGTCTCTGTGAGGAGTGACTGATTAACTCTGTCTCAGAAAGTAATTGTGACTTCTGGCCATGACGTTGTGCCATGCCCATAATGATGCTCCCCATTGTCTCCATCTGTGCAGAAATAAGAGTTCTGGACATAGGGAGAGCCCTGACTTGTGAGACAAGGTCAAATGGAATGGCCTGGAGTGACTGGAGGACTTCTTTCTGAGATCATTCATTGAAGGGAACACTCATTGGAAGGACAATTTGATCCTTCTAAAATGGCAAGTGTGTTACAAGAGCAGGACATTTCAAATGAGTGTCTCAGAATGCTGGTTAGAAGTGAAGATGATGACACTTCTCCTCTAGTTTGAGCATGTCCTCAGGGAGGCAAGTCCCAAGGGAAGAATGTCCCATTGCACTGGAGTGTCAGCAACAAGAGGAGCACCCTCGATCAGGTGAATAGTCAGTGGTGCTAAAATGGTCTCACACATGGGAGAAGTGTGAGGAAGGTGCAGGACCTGGGGATCATTGTTATTGTTCTGTTTTATACAGAGTCTCCATGAGTAAGCACGGACTCAACAGCACCTACCAACATCTCTAATGAGTGAGGGGCAGAAAACTGAAATAACTTTGGAAGTAAATGTAATTTCCTAAATTAACAATATACTATCTTAGAGAATATTGTTTTTATTTTATTTAGAAGTGTTAAAATGATTTAAAATTCAATACAACTGCTATTTCCAATTATTATAAAACCTTAGGCATAACACAAAACCGAGGACAAGTGTAAGAAATAAATAATAATGACTGTAATAAAACAAGGAGCCATGTTGACACAGTGAATTTCAGGTCGTGTTGCTAACTGCAGGTTCAGCAGGTAGTAGAGTACTAAATCCTCACAACCCACAGGACCCTACAGGACTGTGATGACAGAATGGACTCAAGGGCAGGGAGTTGGGAGTTTGCTATAAATAATGGTAAATAATAAATGAATCCCTTATTGAAGCCAATAAAAATTCCCATGTAACGTAAAAACAAATGAATTTGCATTAGGGGAATACACATATAACTCTTATGATCCTGGTAAGATATCGTTGAATTTTCAAATTAAAAACTAAGTAAACAGTGACACAAAATTCGTACTATGCTAAGATCACTGATCCAAGTGTTATAAGCATATTTGTTTTCTAGATATTAGTGAAAAAATATTTGCAAACATTTCACCTTTTAAATTTTTGTTACAATTGAATCAATTACCAATTTTGTGACAAAAATTTTCAGAAATAATCAGAATGATATTACAATTTAGTTGGGGTGATTTTAGATAAAAAATATTTTATTGGGAGCTCTTACATCTCTTATCAAAATCCCTATACATATCCATTTTGGCAAACACATCTGTATATATGATGTTATCATATTAAAAAACCCATTTTTTTTCTACTTGAGCCCCTGGCATCAGCTCCTCATTTCCTGCCCTCCATTCCCCTTTCCCCCTTGATAATTTATAAATTCTTTTTTTTTTCATGTCTTACATTGACTGCTGTCTCATTACACCCACTTTTCTGCTGTCCATCCCCCTGGGATGGGGCCATACATAGATCATTATGATGGATTGTGATAAGAGCTGTAAGAACCCCCAATAAAATAAAATTTAAAATTAAACAATAACTATAGCTAATGTATATACTTTGTACAATATTTGAAGTACAACATTGTGTTTATGGCCTTCAGACAACTATAAATGCAGTAAGTAACATTAGTTATGATCTGTCTTTTTTGCATCTACTTCTCAATTGCCTGTTTTAGAATGGGGTTGTTGTTTTGTGTGTGTGTGTGTGTGTGTATTATTTTCAAACAGTATGCGATGGTATCTCATTGTTTAACCTTACACTCTAACGACAAGTAATGCTGAGGATCTTATCACATGTTTCTCCCCATATGTATGACTTTTTTGGTGATACATCTTGTCTGTTTTTGCTTGCTTTTTAACAATGTCGCTTATTGGTTATATCTGATGCTTACCTTTTCTCCCTGCATTGTTTTTAAATAAAGAGAGATATGTTTTTTATTCCTTCCTGGATGAGGTTTTACAATCAATTCTTGTTTCCAATATTTTATATTTTTTAATTATAGATCCCCTTCTTGTTCCCAATTAACATTGGCACCTTCAGGGTTGATGTTTTGCTATCTGTGCCTGATATAATAGATCACAAGGAAAAACTAAGAAGAGCTTTCACCCCGTGGAACACATGGTCTAGAAGAGATTCAGTAAGAGATTGACAGTCTACCTGGAATATTTATTGGGTGGGCATCTGGAGGATCCTTAAGCAAAAGCAGGGAATGGCAGACTCCATGCTGTCTGTCAACAGCAATGAGGATTCACTTATGGAAGTGGACAGAGATATCATTTCTTAGCAGACAGCCTTTAGTACTCCTCTCAGACACCAAGTCCATGATTCTGCTCAGCAGGACAGTGAGATTTTGCATCTCTGGGCTCCCATTGCTTCAAGGACATCTGGGAGCTGCCACTAGCCTTTCAATGGGTCACTTGCTAGAACAGCAGTTCTCAACCTGTGGGTCACAAATGGGTCACCTAATTCATAACAGTAGCAAAATTACAGTTATGAAGTAGCAACAAAAAATAGTTTTATAGTTGGGGATCACCACAACCTGGGGAAATGTATTAAAGGGTCACAGCATTAGGAAGATTGAGAACCACTGTCCTAGTGTGTGTCTGATGGATCAGAACATTTTGATGACTAAAGTTGGATTTCATCAGTTCCTTACCCAACAAATTCAATAAACACAAATCACACTTTTAAAATAAAAGCTAGTTATTAATAACCAGAAAACGTGTAATAGATAAATAATAAAGACTATATACAAGTAAAATAGTCACAATTCATGGGATATGATTGTAGTAGTTACATAATGTGGTGTCAATTTGGGACTTGAGAGGATTAAGAGTGAAGGGGTGGAGTTAAGTCTGTCAATCAGATCATAGCCAACAAGGCCTCTGTGTGGGCATGGGTTTCTCCTGAGAATTCTGGGAAATCAGGGTTTTCTTCCTTGGAGACACTCTAATGACAAGGGTCACTTCCTGTGAGACAGTCCTGAGGAGAAGCCACATGGATTTACCCTGATGCAGTCCTCAGAATTGGAGAAGCCACACAGAGACCTCTGGCAGCACTGAGATGTTTACAATGGCATTGGATCCAAGGACTTTCTACCCACTGGCCTCCGATCATCTTGCATTTGGTGTCACTGCATGTGTTTTGTGAGTCTGATGCAGATGTTATAGATTGGTATTGGACATATGGGCTAATATCAAACTTATGGGCTTGGACTGGATTGGGTTGGGATGCATTCTTAATGTACAATTACCCTTTATATAAATCTCTCTCTTATACACATGTAGGCATCTATGAATTTGCTTCTCTCATTGACTCACACTAACACAATGATTAAAGCTTACCTTTGTGATTATAAATAAGACAAGAATACCTTTTAGCAATAATCCACACCAGCTTTCGAATATTAAGGAAATAAATCATAGTATATCTGAGGAAAGGTCAATAAAATAAAATGATCACACTTCATGGCATATGTTTAAAGCTTCCCTTAGCATTTTTAACTGAGACCATAGCAGCTTTTAGCATGAATACAAGTCAAGTTTCAATGTAGTAAGGAAATACATTAATATATCTGAGGAAGGAGCAACAAAACCCTCATTATTCTGATGGGACATCATTGTGTTCACAGAAGTAAAAAAAGAAAAAAGTAGAAATAGCATTTTCCCTTTCTAAGTTCATATGATCCAAAGGAAATAAGTAATAATATTATTCTAAACTTTAGGAAGAATATAAGATACATGTCTAAAGGCAAGATAGATTTGTGAGAAATACAGAGGAAATAAACCTCAGGTGATTTCCCTCTGGCCATAATAGAGGAATGGGAATCACCTGGTTACTACTCAGATTGCATTAGAGAGATGACTACTAGATCAAAATGAAAAACCTGATTTAAATGGTTAAAACTTTTTCAATTAACCCCTGCTGATGCAGATTGGGCCTGATCTGGTTTTCAACATTCTCTCTCTCTCTCTCTCTCTCTCTCTCTCTCTCGCTGTCTGTCTCTCTCTTTCATATCGGGTATGCTCAGATGTATTTTGTCACTGGTGGTAAGCCTACTGAATTCATGATATATAGTTTTCTGTTTGTCAGTATATGAAACACAGGATTGAAACCCTACAGAGACAGCAAGTATAATAAGAGTTAAAAACAACAAAAAAAGTGTTCCTGAAGGGTACAGGAGTGTGGTGGTGGGGGTATAGTACAGCGGAGCTGATAGCAAAGAGTTTAGGAAGGAAGAAAGTTGTTTTGAAATTGATTGTGGTAGCAAATGAACACTTGATGTGATTGAACTATGGAATGATATTATATCTGCATTAGTGCCTCAAAAATGGTTTTTGAAAAAATAAAAAGCAAGATGGCATTTTTCAAAAATTGAAATGCATAAGAAAGGATACAATATAAATATTTAAAATTCCATATAAAAATTAAAAATATTATTGAGGTAAATGGAATATAACTGAAATAAATGGAGGAGCATGTCATGATATTTATTGTAAAACTCAGTGATTCTAAATCTTGCCATCTCTAAAACTGAAAGATAAATCCAATGCGATAACATTAAACATCTAAGTAAGGATAAGTGCACTAGAAAAATAAAACCAGAGATAGATAAATAGTGTGCTAGTCTCAGTTAACTAGAGAAACAAATGCACAGAAATGCATATATATGTGTGTATATATACACATTTATATATGCATACATATGACAGTTTTATATATAGTGTAAGTTTGTATTCAGAAAGCATCTCAACCTAGTCCAGTCCTAGCTCATAATTCTGACTTATTCCATACCTCTGAAACCGATCTACAAAGTCCTCCTCAAATCACAAAACACACACAATGACGCCGAATGCAGGAGGATCACAAGCCAGTGGGTAGAAAGTCTTTGAATCCCGTGGCGGTATAAGCATCTCAGCGCTGGCAGGGTCTCCACGTGGCTTCTCCAGCACCCAGGGCTGCATCAGGGTAAGTCCATGTGGCTTCTCCTCCGGGATGTCTTGCAGGAAGTGAGCCTTTCCAAATAAAGCAGCCTCACACTGGTCCGACCATCAGAGAAAAAGAGACCGGAGAACCAAAACGGTGAGGCTCACCAAACCTTTTATTTCTCCGCCCTTCAATTAATTCCACATGTGTTTATCAGCCAGGTTGGCACAATAAACCTTAACTCTCTCAGATAGATAGATAAAGAGAATTGCTCATGCAGTTGTAGAAGTGGGTACATTCATTCTAATTCTATGTCCCTAAGTCTCATTTAGGTTTTTCCAGATTTATTTTGTTTCAGGGGCTGATAAACCTAAAAAAATGTAACTTGATGGTAGTTTCAAAGGCAGGTGAATAAAAATCAGCAAGTTATACTTGTTATTGAAGAGGTACATTACTCCAAGGTCAGATCACGTGTGGACTCTCAGAATAGGCGGGGGATATTTCAAGTGCTTGGTCAATTTGAATAACTAGAGTCTGAAGAGCCCAGATTCAGGATCCAAACCCAGAAGTAAACTAACAAGTTTCCCTACCAGTCTATTTATAAAGGAATTAGGCCAAACACACGCGGAGTCTTTTCTTTCAGTTGCTTCAGACCTGTGTTTTGAGTAAGGGAGTTACACTCCACCCTAATCATACAACTGCTTGGCTACTCACAGCAGATCCCATTATGGAATTGACTAAATTGTGTTCATTTAACATGATGAGGAAATACTAGGTGCCAACTATCAAACCACTAAAAACACTATCCCAGCCAAGTTGACACAAAACCTAACTATAACAGTCCTCAACAGATACTTTGGAAATCATCAAACCAATATTACCATTTATTAAGACCATCGTGCATTAAAACACAAAACTAAAATTAGAATAGCTGATGCATATTCCTGACCAGATTTTAGAGAACAACTTTATAAATTTATGTATTTTATACAACTATCAAAACTCTAAACAACATAAGGCATTATCAGGTTGCCCTTTATTGTTTCCTTGATTCATTCATTTCAAAAATATGGTATCTCACTGTTAATACTTTACAATTCCCTAATGGCAAAGACATGTAACATGTTATCATATCCTCACTAATATGTTGCTGTAATATTTGGTATCTGGTTTCAGTTTTTGGTTTTCTGATGCTTGTACGTGAGGAAGTGATAGCTTGTTTTTCTTTTTAATTTTGCCTATTTAATTTGCACATTCAGATATATGCGCAAAAATATTATCTTGATTTTTCTTCTGTTCCCCTTTTTGTCAGTTGTCCCCAAGGGCACTTTTTAATTTGTGTTTTCTTTGTGCCTTTCATTGATCACTAGTGCAGTTTTAAAAGGAGGAAGTGATATTTTCTGTATACAGATGAGAATTTTCCATTAACTAAAAACATTCTTAGTAGCCATGGTGGTTCAATGCTAATGGCTAAATTGTTGGTTCAAACCCACCAGCCACTTTGCAGGAGAGTGATGAGGCTGTCTGCTTCCACACATATTCACTGTCTCTAAAGCACTGTGGGGTAGTTCTACTCTGTCTTATTGGGTCACTGTGAGTTGGAATTGCCTGGATGCCATCAGTGAGTTTCAGAGTGACTGTTCTTAGACCTTTTACCTACATGACATGCGACCTTTTCCTCTGATAAACCTGAGGGCTCTCATCAGCTCTGTGATTGAGAGAATCTCTTAAAAAAAAAATTTATACTGTGTGTCAAATGTACTTTCTCTCCCCTCACACTGGATTGAACTTTACCCACATGTGTCCCTCTCCTATGACAATCTCACATGGTTCCCATGCGGGAGCAACAGGTATTTACCTCAAAGGAAATGTCTCCAACTCAAATTAGTACTCAGACTTAAATTAATAACATATGGAACTTTTTTGCATTAAAGCTGAATACATTAGTAGAAGTTATATTTTTACTAGTAGTTTTCTGTTTATTGGATTTAGTTTTTTCTTCTACTTCTTGCCTTGAATTAGTATTTTAGAAATATTACTTACATTAATTGAATCATTAAATTCTTCTTGCATGAACTTTTACCTAGCTATCATATGCTTTATAACATGAAATTTTAGTAATCTTATTTTACATTTAGACAATAATACATTCTTTCCATTGAGCATAAGGATATTTCAATAACATATTTCCAATACTTCCTTCCCTATCTTCTCTCCCTTTTAAAATAAAAACACTTGAATATAATAGATAAGTATACACATTTGTTATTGTTTTAAATATCAGTTATCTTTAAGGCAATTAAAATAATGAATAATGTTAAAATTTCCTTAATTTGATTTCTTATCCCTGAAGAAATAGTTTCAGCTTTAGTATCACACATAGACTATTGTAAACTTGACTATACTTGATTGAATCATTGAAAAATATGATATGAGGTCACTTTACCTCCCTCTTGACCCAACCTGAATTTTCTCTAGGTTTAAATATTTTTTAAAATTTTCCACGAGAGGAAATCCTTTTCTGTTTTTTAAAAATATTGTTGCAAGATTTGGATTTCTTACATTTAACGTTTATCTTTATATAATTATTAGTTTCTAGAAGAAGGGGTCATGTACAGACAATAGCTGATGAAATGGATTATCAGGGACAGAGGGTGGGGAATGTGTGGTTATTGGTGAGTAAAAACTGAATGAGGGAGGGGGCGGAGAGCACTAGAACTGATTTGTGATGACGTAAATATAACTATCTTTAAAAGTGATTTAACTATGAAAGGGTATGATATGTGAATTTTATATAAAAAAAACTACTTTTAAAAAGAAAACAATCAATTTGACCAATAGTTCCTCTGGGTGAAGGACAAAGAGTTTTTGCTAAAGGAGCATTGAGTTTATAGTAATAGTGGTGGCTGAATAAACCTTAACTATCTCGAGGCCTAATGTCCATCAGCTACCTTAACACTAAACCTATAAATATTTGTACATAGATCTATTTCCTCATTGTCATATATAAATATATTTCCATATGTATATACATGTGCTTGGACTTCTATAAATGCCCTCCACCTCCTTCTTCTCTCTTCTATTTCCTTTTACTTTCTTCTTGTCCCACCATCATGTTCAGCCTTCATTTTGGTTTCAGTACTTTCTCTCAGTTACATTGCCCTTGATCAGGCCCTACCAGGCCTCCTACACCCTCCTTGCCATTGATTTTAGATCACTTGTTGTTCCCTTTCCCTGGGTTTGTTAACACTCACTTCCTTTCACCTGTATCCCCCTCTCCCATATTCCCCTGGAACAATTCGTCCTGTTGTTTTCTCCTCCAGATTGTTTATCCCACCGATCTTGTCCAGATAGACCTGCAGAGATAATAATATGCACAAAAACAAGACAGAGGAAAACAAGGCAACAAAACAACCACAAAAACCAAAGGAATAAAAAAGAAGAAAGAAAAGGCCATAAATAGTTCAAAGTCTGTCTGTTGAACTTTAGGAGTGTTTTTTGGTGGAGTCTGATGAGATGCCATGCCCTGACCCCAAAGTCTATATTTGGTATTCCCTAGGCCTGTGTTGCTCTGCTCCCCTTTCTGTTCTTTTGCACATCCTTAGTGTTACACCTCGGTGTGTTGGGGTCATATTGGGCACAATTCCCACTCTGTGTTTTCTGAAAAAGAGCAGGGCTGTAGGATATATGAGGAAACAGTTTTTTGTTTTTGTTTTGTTTTTTAATGAAATACTAATCATTCAGCCCTTGATACCCTATGAGAAAGAGCAGGTGTGTTGCTGTAATAGGGAGTGAAATGGGGGTAAGAACCTGCTTCTCTAGCCTTTTTCTCAACAATGTAATTTCCAATATTCTTAAAAATTCTTCCTAATAAGTATCCATGATTACTCTATATCCTTACAGAATATCTATCAAGGTAACTTCTCAGCTGATCTGTGTTTCTTAAATTTAATTTTCACTTAATATTCCCTTGAAAGTCACTCTTTTATTGGATTTTTTTTTGCTTTACATTATAATGGAAAATTCTAGACTGAATTCCAATTATAATTCATTCCATAAAATCATCTTTACTAGCTTTAATTCTGCTCATAGAGTGATGGAAAACATCAGGGGTTTTTTAGCTGGCTGATATTTGTGCTTATTTTTTCTATTCAGCTTTTGTACATTATCATTTCCTCTAATTTCTTTTGCCATTAAATGATCAAGAGCAAACTTTAGAGTCTCTCCTAATGTCCACTTTGATATTTACTATCTTTTCTATCTCTTTAATAACATTTTCCACAAATATGAGATTTATTTTTGATCATTTTATTAGGGGCTCATACAACTCTTATCACAATATATACATATATCCAGTGTGTCAAGCACATTTGTATATTTGTTGTCATCATCATTCTCAAAACATTTTCTTTCTACTTGAGCCCATGGTATCAGCTCATTTCCCCCTCCTTCCCCCACCCTCCCTTGGTCATGAACTCTTGCTAATTTATACTCTTTTTCATGTCTTACATGGTCCTATATCTACCTCCACCCAATTTTCTGTTGTCTATCCCCCAGGGTCAGGGTTATAATAGATCATTGTGGTCGGTTCCCCCATTCTACCCCACCTTCACCTTCCCCTCCTGGTATTGCTACTCTCATTATTGGTCCTGAGGTGTTTATCTGTTCTGGATTCCCTGCGTTTTCAGCTCTTATCTGTACCTGTGTACATTCTCTGGTGTAGTCAGATTTGTAAGGTAGAATTAGGATCATGATAGTTGGGGTGGGTGGTGAGGAGGAAGCATTAAAGAACTAGAAGAAAGTTGTACATTCCATCAGTGCTATACTGCACTCTGCCTGCCTCATCTCCTCCCACCAACCCAGTTGTCTGCAGATGGACTTTGGGTCCCCTCATTCACAATGATATGATTTTTTTGTTCTGGGTTTGATGCCTGATACCTTGTCCTATCAAAACCTCATGATCACACAGATTGGTGTGTTTCTTCCATGTGGGCTTTGTTGCTTATCAGCTATATGGCCACTTGTTTATCTTCAAGCCTTTAAAACCCCAGACACTATCTCTTTTGACAGCTGGGTACTATCAGCTTTATTCACCACATTTGTTTATGCACCCACTTTGTGTTCAGCAATTGTGTCGGGAAGGTGAGCATCCTGGAATGCCAGTTTAATAGAACAAAGTGTTCTTGCATTGAAGGAGTACTGGGGGAGGGGCCCAATGTCCATCTGCTAACTTAATACTAGACCTATAAATATATGCACATAGAGCTATTTCCCCAACATCATATAAAAATATATTTACATATTTCATGCCTGTATTTACAGGTGTATAAATGTCCTTCGCCTCCTAGTTGTTTCCTCTATATACTTTTACTTTCTTCTTGTCCCACTATCATGTTCAGCCTTCATTTGGGTTTCAGTAATTCCTCTTGGTTATGTTGCCCTTTATCAATTCCTACCAGGCATCCTACAGCCTCCTTTGCCATCAATTTTGGATCACTTGTTTTTCACTTGTCCATGGGTTTGTTAACACCCACTTCCTTTCCCATGCTTCTCCCTCTCACATGTCCCCACCTAAGAACTGTCGGTCCTGTAGTTTTCTCCTCCAGATTGTATGTCTCGCCTACCTTATCTGCATAGATCTGCAGAGATAATAATATGCACAAAAAATAAGACAGAGCAAAACAAAGCAAAGAAAACAAAGCAACAACAAAAAATGAAAGAAAAACAAGCCTATATATTTTTTATATTCCCTGGGACTTCCTTGCTCTGCTCCCCTTGCTGTTTTTTTGCAAGCCCTTAGTGATTTGCCTCGGTGTGGTGGGGCCAGATTCAGATGCAATTCCCACACTGTGTCTACAATGTTGTCCCCCACAGCGGATGGGTCAGTGAGAGATGTCATGTTTTGTAGTGGGGATAGCCCTAGGGTCCTCTTTGTGCACTGGCTGTTCTGAGCAGGAATATCGTCCTCAGGGCTTGGTGGGCCAGAATGTGTTTCACTCTCTCTTCCTCTCCTTTCATTTGCTCCTGTGTGCTCCAATCAGACATGTCCCTCTCCCTGGGCTGAAGCTTCAATGTTGCCAAAATATGAGATTCTTTATGTCAACCTATAGGTGTCCTGTTATTAGTGTTCAAAGAGTCAAATCTGTTCTCGACATTTTCTCCAAATTCAAGTAAATTATTCTCAATGTCATAAGTTGGATCTCATGAATATGTTTTAATTTTCTCCAACTTCAATGTGAACTTGCATGTGATCAATTTATGGTCTATTCCATAGTCAGTATCTGCCTTTTGGGGGTTCCTGGTAATGAGCCTCTCCATCAATACCTCCCACGAATACGGGCAATTATATTCTATAAATTCTATGTGAAAAATCCACGGTTGCTGTTATGTTGTTGAAAAGGCTATTTGCAAAAATTTGAGTAGTATTGCAAAATTGTGTAATGGAATCTCCAATTTTTTATTGTTGAAAACAAGGAAGAAGTAAAAGTACATGGAAAATATAGTGCACGTGCTATAAACAAAGCTGAAGACCACAGGAATGTAACATCACAACAACTGTCATAAAGGCCCCACAGGGAGCCCAAATGGTAGAGAAGGGGGAGTGGCCGGCCTGGTGGGAAATTATCAAGGGTAAGATTGCTTAGAGAAGAGGTATACTCTAGCCCAGGTGGCAATGAAGCATGGTAGTAGGGCAGGAGGAAAGTCAAGGGAGATGGAGGAAAGAGCTAGGAGTCAAAGGGCATTCATGGAGGTCTAGACAAAGACATGTACATGCAAATATATATAGGAGGATGGGGAAATAGATCTATGTGTCTATATTTATAGGTCAAGTATTAAGGTGGCGGAAGGAACTTGGGCCTCTACTCAAACACTCCCTCAATGCATGAATACCTTCTTTTATTAAATTGGAACTCTATGATGCTCACTCTCCCGACACAACGGCTGGAGCCAAAGTGGGTGAACAAGTAAATGTGGTGAAGAAAGCTGATGGTGCCCGGCTATCAAAATAGATAGTGACTGGGGTCTTAAAGGCTTGAAGATAAACAAGCGGCCATCTAGCTCAGAAGCAACAAAGCCCACATGGAAGAAGCACACCCGCCAGTGCGATCACGAGGTGCCAAGGTACCAGGTATAAGGCATCATGCAACAACAAAAAAAGATATAAGTGTGTGTATGTATGTGTATTTGTGAGTATATGTATATATGTATATGTATATATGTATATATATACCATATTAAATGAAGGGGGAAGTGCAGAGTGGAGACCCAAGGCCCAAGTGTCGGCCAATGGAGATCCCCTCATAGAGGGGTTTAGGAGAGGAGATGGGTTAATTAGGGTGCGAGGTCGTACCGATGAAGAACACAACTTTCCCCCAGATCCTGGATGCTTCCTCCCCCCAACTACCATGATCTGAACTCTACCTTGCAGGGCTGGATAGGACAGAGGCTGTACACTGGTACATATGAGGGCTGGAGGTACAGGGAATCCAGGGTGGATGATACCTTCAGGACCAAGGGTGTGAGGGACGATGCTGGGAGAGTGGAGGATGAGTGGGTTGGAAAGGGGGAACTGATTACAAGGATCCACATGTGACCTCTTCCCTGGGAGAGGGACAGCAGAGAAGTGGGGAAGGGAGACTCCGGATAGGGCAAGATATGACAAATTAACGATGTATAAATTACCAAGGGCACATGAGGGAGGGGGAAAAGGGGAGGGAGGGGAAAAAAAAAGAGGACCCGATGCATGGGGCTTAAGTGGATAGCAAATACCTTGAGAATGATTGGGGTAGGGAATGTATGGATGTGCTTTACACAATTGATGTATGTATATGTATGGATTGTGATAAGAGTTGTATGAGTCCCTAATAAAATGTAAAAAAAGAAAAAAATTATTTAAAAACCAAAAAAATAAATAAATAAAGGCCCCATGGGCAGAAATATAAAGAGCCTTGGGATAGTGTAAGCTAAAGATTGGGTTTCTACCCACAAGGTCAACCTGTCATTAAAATAAAGATGACATTATTTCTCTTGTACATAAATTTCCAGAAACCCCAAGGACCAATTCTATTGAGCAATATAGGGTGGCTTTCAGTCTGAATAGAATCAATGACTTAGGGTTGTATTGTGTGTGTGTGTGTGTGTGTTTGTGTCTTTCCTTGCTTGCCAGCTGACTGGCTTGGTTCACCTGAAAAATTTGACATGCTCCTGAAAACAATTGTAAAGAAATAGTCTGATGGAGTTTGGGCACTCTGTTAACAAGGTGCTACTTTATGAGCCAGTGACACTGGAAGGAACATTCTTGGCATAGTTCCCTGTTTAAATATGGCCATTCCATGAGGAAGCTCCAGAGCCTGCTGTGCAAGGGTGATCTTAGAACAACAATAGCTACCTCCCTCCTCTTCCTCCTTCTCCTGATGGTGCCTGCCTTCCCATGGGGTCAAGGTCAGAGAGATACTCCATGTGTTTGAGTCAGACAGCACCCAGTGAGAGGCCAGGAATGGATTGGGTCAGTCAAGATTGGTTTATCAGATATACACCATCTCTCAGAGATTATCTAGTCATCAACCCAGACACATCTAAGAACCAGCTCTCCCTGCAGGTGAGCTCTGTGAGTACAGATAACATTGTTGTGTATTACTGTGCAAGAAACACTCTGAAGAGAAGTCAGCACAGGTCACCACACAAACCTCCCCACAGAACAGCTGGAGGGGCTGGACAGAGAAGAGTTTGGACCAGCAGAGGGAGCTCAGGCCCAAATAGCATAGGCCCAGGATCCAGGAGCCTGTGCAGTTGGGAGCACCAACAGGTGTACTGCTCTTTTTAGTTGATTTTGTTTGAACTGTTCGGCAACAGATTTAAAGGTATTTCCAGTAGGAACTTCTCTATTTTCTTCTAATGTAAAAAAGAAGAAAATAAAGTGCTGTAAAAATTTAGAAATGATATATTTGGTTAAGACACAAAATTGTCACAAGAGGAAAACAGAAATGTATTTCACCAAAATAAATGATAAAAAGAAGTGGTCAGGTGTAAAAATGGCAAGACCCAGTGCGGAAAGTAGGGGTAACCCCATTGGGGTTCACATTGACTTCCCTTCACTATAGTTTCATGGTCACACAAGCCTGTGTCCTTGGGTTTCAATCCATTATTTTGCAAAGGAACTGTTTTTTAAATTCTCTCTTGAGTGGTTCATCTGCCTTTGATCACTGAAACATAATCTGTTGTGTGACAATTGACTTTATATATAAATAAATCCAGTTCAGTCTCTTCCCTAAAAACTGGTTGATTCACAGTTAGAAAACGCGAAACACACTGATTCTTTTCTGGTGGATGTTTCCAGAAAGAGTGTCTTAGGGATTGAGACATGAAAGTGTGGAGATGCTTCACTTGAACACATGGCTCATTGTGATTGTCTTTGTTCCTTGGGTCTATTTCAGGTGCAGCTATAGGGGCTGGAACCTCAAACACCCAACTCACTGCTGTCGAGTCAATTCAGACTCAAAGAAACCCTTTGGGACAAAGCATAACAATCTTTTTGGAGTTCTGAGACTGTAAAGTTCTCCAAGATCAGAAAGCTTCATCTTTCTCCAGAGAAGTGCCTGGTAATTTTGAACTACAGACTTTACAGTTAGTAGCCCATTGTATAATCCATTACACCAACAGAGCTTCTCCTGAGTGGCAGTTTCTGTCTTTCTTATTCTCCGTCTCTTTCCTTTCTTTTAAAATCTGGTCAGTAATTTTCCCCTTGCCATTACAGAAAGATGCTGTGAGGTGGATCAGAATTTGCATTTTAATTATAGATCACTTTGGGTAGTTTGATATTTTCACAAACTTAAAATTTCCTATTCACCAGTATGACCTATCCTTCTTTTGATGTGTGTCTTCTGTTATCTCATAGTAGTTTTTTTAAATAGTTTTCTTTATGCAAGACTTTTGTTTGTCTGATTCAGTTTATTCCAATTTATTTTCTCATATATGTAGCTATGGTAAATAGTATTGCTTTCTTGATTTACTTTTCAGAGCTTTCTCTGTTGGTACACAGGATCCAAACTGATTTTTCTATATGGACATTATACCCTGTGAAATTGCTTAACCTTTCGATTAGATACAATGATTTTCTTGCATGAACTTTGGGGTTTTCTATATGTAGACTGATAACAAAAAATATAGCGTTTTATTTCTTTTGAAAACTTTTTTTATTTAATCATTTTATTAGGGGCTTATACAATTCTTATCACAATCCATCCATACATACATACATTGTGTCAAGAACATATGTACATTTGTTGTCATCATCATTCTCAAAACATTTGCTTTCTATTTGAGCCCTTAATATCTGCTGCTCATTTTTCCCCTTCCTCCCCACTGCCCCCTACCTCATGAACCCTTCATAATTCATAAATTATTCTTATTTTGTCATATATTACACTGTCTGATGTCTCCCACCGCCTTTTTCTCTGCTATCCATACCCCAGGGAGGAGGCTATACGTAGATTCTTGTAATCAGTTCCCCCTTTCTACCCCACATTCTCTCTACCCTCCAGCCATCACCACTCTCACCACTGGTCCTGAAGGAGTCATCAGTCCTGGATTCCCTGTGTTTCCAGTTTCTATCTGTACCAGTGTATATCCTCTGATCTAGCCAGATTTGTGTCTCTTTTGTGTCTGACTCAACTCAACCTCATAGGTTGTGGATGACCTTGAGCAGGTGCTGAAAGTCACAATGGGTTTCTATCAGGATTGAGAGTTCAACTCTCCAACTGGTTATTAGCACCATTGTCTCATTTCTATTTATGTATTGATTTTTTAGGGGAAAAAGACTCCCAATTCAACTATATTTTATTAGGACCTACTTTGCTAAGTTTTACACAAGAAAAAGGCAAAAACCGATGTTCTAGATGAAGGAGAGCATCCGCATGAGGCCCCAATGGTGTCAGAAGGACCCACAGCCACAGTTACTTAAATAAGGTGACACCCATACTGTCCTGGTGACTCTGACTCAACCTTGCTGTTAATAGTCCAACACTATCCAGCATTAGCACCTGGGCTCCTGAAAGCTTAAATACGACATGGAAAACAAACAACTTTGTCACAAAACTGTGACTGAAGACTGATCAATTCATGGAGCTGGAGTTGCAGGAGGGCCTGTGAGAGCATGAGTGGAACCTTCATTGGGATGTGCACACTACCGTATGTCGCTAAGTCTGGCCTGGGGAGTGGCTGAGGGGAGCCAAGAGGGTCCCTTCACTCAATCCCTAAACCTGATCTAATGTCACTAGACTGGGGTCCTCCTCAAATCTCAAGGGGACCTGATTCGTGATTGAAGTGAATTGTGCATATTCAATCTTTGTTTTGCTTACTGTCCTACTGTGCTGCCTCCTCTTTTTGCTTTATGTGCATGACTCTCTCTGTTGTGGTGACAAATGGCTTGAGAGGGACTTGACATAGGGAGAAAGCCCACCCATATCAACTGTCACCAGAAGCAGACACTAAGTTCATTTCTCTCTTTTTCTTTCACCTCACAGAACTATGCACACCAGACAGTGGTAGAGCTTCCCGGAAGGGGAACCCTTAGTGCAGTGGTTCTCAACCTGTGGGTTGCGATCCCTTTGGGAGTCATATGACCCTTTCACAGGGCTCACCCAATTCATAACTGTAGCAAAATTACAGTGATGAAGTAGCAAGAAAATAATTTAATGGTTGGGGGTCAACACAAGAGAATCTGTATTAGGAAGGTTGAGAACCACTGCCCGAGTATGCTTAGGACTTTGCTGCCCTCGGGGTCATCAGACATTCCTGGAGGCAAAGCCACTGGAGGAAGCCCTTCTGGGAAATGCCCTGAAGCCAGGTCTCAACCAACTCCATCCACCCACACCCTCCGAGATCCTAATCATAGGCCGCATGCAACTGCTCCCTGGCACTTTGAACACTGTAATTCCATGGGAGCAGAAAGCCTCCTCTTTCTCCCTTGGAGTGGTGGCTGGTGAGTTCAAACTGCTCACCTTCTGGCTAACATAACCCACAGAACAGCTCCACCTGAGCTCAGTTTGCTTTGCCGCACAGCACACATTGTTTGGAACCTTCTGAAGTAGCTATGCACATGTGCAGGTTGGGGGATTTCCCACAAGATGCAGATTTCCACCCTCTCTTGGCAAAAATAATGTTTGCAAAAGGCTTGTATTCTCTTCTAGATCTGAGCAGCAGCTACTCTCATGCAGTCCTAGCACATGCATGTATGCTACCGTCCTCCCAACTCCCTAATGTCTGACGCCGAGTCTGCTACATGCTTTTCTGTGTCCTGTGTGGCAGCTGCAGGCACTCAAGGCATGGGCTCTGCAGCCTGGGTTCAAATCTCTCCTTTCCACTTCCTCACTGTTTGGTCATAGGCTCATGACTTTATCATCCTGGGCCACTGATTTCTCATCTGCAAAATGAGGCAAGAATAGACTCCACACATAGGCTTGTTGAGTGGAATTATTGCATTATTATATACAGAAAGCTTAGAACAGTGCTTGGCATCTTGCAAATACTGTTAGGTAGCTTAGCATAGGGACTGGGTCATCCATTACATATGCTCAGGTTCAAACTTCCAGCCAGGAAGGGGTGGTACACCTAGGTGAGCATTACACCTGGATTGGCCCATCTGGGCCAGGTTAATTCAATCCAGCCAACCATGCCTCCCTATGGAGGAATTGAAAAGGCAGGATCTTGACCTCTCCAATGTCTCCCTTCACCCACTTTTCTGTTGTCTGTCCCCCAGGGAGGAGGTCACATGTAGATACTTGTAATTGGTTCCCTCTTTCCAATCCACCCTCCCTCTTCCCTCCCAGTATCACCACTCACAAATTATCAAGGGTTCATGTGGAATGGGGGAGCGGGGAGGGAGGAGAAAATGAGGACTTGATGCCAGGGGCTTAAGTGGAGAGCAAATGTTTTGAGAATAATGAGGGCAATGAATGTACAAATGTGCTTTACACAATTGATGTATATATATATGGATTGTGATAAGAGTAGTATGAGCCCCTAAAAAAACGACTAAAGAAAAAAAGAAGAAAAGGCAGGATCCCGGAGCCAACTGAGTGACTTTCTCTCCAGGAGCTTCTAGGCAGGCTAGGGTGGGGCGGGAGAGGCCCTGAGGTGCCTGTGTAAATCTGAAACTTGTCTCAAAAAACTCACTTGGATCACAATCCAGGCTTCAGAGTGAATTCTTTCTCGCGCGAAGCCTAGGGCTGAGGTATATCTCTCCCACGACAGATCTAACAACAGTATCTCTTATTATATCATTAGGAGCCCAGGTGATGTTGTGGACTATGCAGCAGCTGCTAATCGTAAGGTCAGGCGTTTGAACTGACTAGCCTTTCCGTGGGAGAAATATGAGGTTGTCTATTTCTGTAAGGCACTGGTTCTCAACCTTCTGAATGCCACCACCCTTTAATACAGTTCATGTTGTAGTCACCTGCAACCATAAAATCATTTTCATTGCTAATTCATAACTGTAATTTTGCTATTGTTATGAATTGGGTGACCCCTGTGAAAGGGTTATTTGATCCCCAAAGGGGTCGCGACCCACAGGTAGAGAACCGCTGCTGTAAGGATTTAAAGTCTCAAAACCCCAAAGGGGCAGTTCTTTGTCCTATTGGGTCAGTATGAGTTGGAGTCAATAAAGTGGTAATTAGGTTTTTTTTTGCTTCAGTATCAGATTCTGGTGGCAATCTCCGTCATTCTGCATTGTGGTCTGGTTTGAGCTCCGGAAGATCTGTAGGAAATAACTGCCCTGGTTTGAGGTGAGGGCCACAGTGCTTCAGTGGTAGATCTCTTATCGTCTTTCACCGGGAAGACCCAGGTTCGATTTGCAGCCTAAGTGCCCCAGATTGTCAGTGAAGATTTGTGTGTTGCTACAACACCGAGCAGGCTTCAGTGATGTTTCCAGACTGAAATAGAATAAGGAAGAAATACCTGATCATCTCCATCCACACATCGACCTATGGCCCACCACGGTTGGCTTCCCCTCCTAGCCCTGGTGGTAGCACAGACAGCCACAGTTTTCTCCGCTGCCCATGAGGTGCCCATGAGAGGCTGACTGAACAACTATGGTCAAGATCAACAGCTTGAACTCCTTTCTGCGTCTATGGAAACAAGAACAACCTTCTGAAATGAGGTCTCATGCTATTTGGGACTGGGCGGATGCCTCTGTGACTTGGATTGCACTCTGGATCCCAAAGGAGATTTTTGAACACAGCCACATAGCAGCTCTGGAAATTGCCACAGTAGAAGCCAGGTTAAAAAAAAAAAAAAAAACTTCTACTGACTTGCTCAAAGGAATCCGGGGGTGGATGGGGGTGGATGGGTGGGAAAATCCTCTGGAAATGGACAAATTTGTTTCCTTACATATTTGTCATGTCTTTTGGTCCTGAAAGAAAAAGAAAAAGAAAAGCAGACGAGAGAAGGAAACGGAGACTGACACTCATCTTGTTGGTATTCCCATAGCACCCCCTCCTTAAGCACTTGCTGCCATCTCATCCAACTCCACTCAGTATATTTTCACCCAGCAATGATCCAGAAATGTCTGTGTACTCCCGTTTTATTGTAGTCGGGCAGTGTTTAAGGGTTTGCCTTTCAACTGGCCATGGTAGGATGTCTAGAAGCAATTATAACCATCACCTGCCCTGTCTGTGCGGTGGGCAGGCAGTGATGGATTCCCAGCCTCTGGAACACTAGTGCTCCTTCCCAGCTCAGGATAATGATGGTGACACTTGGCTTCCTTGTTGTCTGGGGAGCTCAAGGAGCTCTCCTCCGAAACCTCAACTTATTGGCATTTCTTTGAGTGAAGACATCAAATTAGTGTCTGGAAAGGAAGGCATTGGAGATGATTTTTGGTGACAAGACAAGAATCAACCACCTCCAGAGAGCATGTCTCGTAAGTGCAAAGTATAGAAAGGGAGGAAACAATTGATCACAAATGGAATAGATTCTGAGTCTCGACACACAATGTATGTGTGTGGTCACGGAAGCGCCAACATTATGGCTGGGGGACGGATATGGTTTGTGCAGCCGTGATTGCCATCCAGAATGTGCCGTGCTATTGTGAAAAGTGATTTTTTATTCTGAGCAAATCTCTATTGTGACTTGCTTTAATGCTTCGCCAGAGAGCAGACGACTCTGGGAGGGGTGGGGGCACACAGGGCTGGGCTGACCTCAGGAACTCATTTGTAAAGGGCTTTTTCTCAATTAGAAGCAGGCTGGGTTCACAGCTGTTCTTTCTGGTAAAGCTTGTTTCTGAACCTTGCCACGTCTGAGTCCGAAGAGGGAAATGAAGGCAACAAATGCCGAGAGGACCCCTAGGACATCTTGGCTATGGTCCTGCTTAAGTCTGTTTCATTTGAATCCAAGTTTTACCTTTCCTCCTTTCTGGGTTCCGAAGCATCAGGTGGGTGCCAAACGCTTCCACGGACAACTAAAACTGAACAAGGTAGAGGCAGAAGAAGAGCAATGGGAGGCTGTGTTTGGGAGACTGAATATTTGGGCTTCCTAGGCCAGTCCAGCCGGTGGTTAGAGCCCTGTTTCAGATTCCACTGAAATCTCCTAGTGTCCAAGGACCAAGTGGCTCCTACATCCAGAATTTCTGTTACATGTGTCACCAAGGAGGAGTAGGGCTAAAATACATGGAAGAATTAAGCAGGAGCTTGGCTTGTGAATCCACTCTCTGATTCAGAAATTTCAAAGGCTCCATGCACAGGAATTTCAACATAGAAAGCACAGCAGGGAAAACCAAAGACTTGGGCTTCCTCCTTGTCCCTCTTTTCTGGCTTTGATGGCTTTCGAAGGTGCCTCCCTGAGCCGAGTGTTGTATAGGTCTGTTTAAAGATGTCCTAGTTCTGAGGGACTTGCTGTTCTGCTTTCTTATGTAGGGAGACCTGGTTTCTTGTCTTGTGGCCAAACACCAAGCACAGATGTGTGCGGGCCTCCTCCCTTTCCCCTGACCTTTGCTCTCTTCTCTGGATACACTACTGACCTTTTCTCCCTTACAAGATCTGAACTGCTCACGCACTTTGATGAATTCTCATCCTAGCGAGAAGCATCTGAGCATCTTATTAGAGCCTGTATTAATTCTGTTCTGGATCCCTATTTGTGCAACTTCAGGTCTCTAGCATGGAAACATCCCATGCCCATAGACCCACACAGGTAATATAAACTCCAACAGTAGTTTAAGGTTTAAGGTTGTAACAGGGAACGCTGGGGCCTGTGGCTCCTGGTGAACCACACAGGCTGTCTAAAGGGGCTAGTTCCATCTCAATGTAGCCATACGGGAATGTAGACCTGTTAGGTAGCAAGGCAAGGGGTGTTCCTCTCCATGCTTAGCAGGCCCCCTACAGGAGGTTGGAAACCAATGCAGGCTAAGGGGCATGCACCAATTCAAACCCAAGCCAGGAGAGCTTAATTGACGCCTCCCAGCTGAAAACCCTTAAAAGGCTGGAACCTGGAGACCACTACCCCTTCCCTTCAGCTGATTCTCTGCCTTCCATTCAGCAGGGCTGGTGTACAGTGTCCTGAGGTTGCCCGTGTTCAGTTTACTGTAACACCGGAACCTCCTTCTCTCCTGCATATAAACCCACTTGGATCACCAACCAGGCTTCAGTGTGAACTTGTTTCTAGTGTGTAGCCAAGGATTGAGATATTTCCCACCCGAGAAACCTAACAGACCCAGACTTACAATAAACCCATATTTTTATATATAAGGCAAGCGGTGAGCTGGTCTAACCAATAGTGGTGCAGAGGGTCCTGGGTTTGGGAAAGAGGCATAACCATTAGAAATGTGTTGGATTTGGGAGAGGAGCAAACAGGGCTGGATTGAGAAAGTCTCTGGCATCCACTTCTGACTTGACTTTTGAATCCTGAATTCTTCAGGAGTCATGACCTTGCCCTCCAGCCAGACCTTCCAATAACCATCTTCTCAGAGCCTTATTAAGTTCCCATAATACGTTACACCTGCTATCCTCTGAGCAGCTACCAAACCCAGGCACTTTTTGCAAAGACAAGCTCGCTCTCTCTACCCCTAAGAGCAGGTAGTTTGGGGATGATGGATATAAGATACCACAGAAGGCAAATCTGTTATCTTCCATGATGCACAAAACATGCTGTCACAACCAGGACTCGTGACAATCCCTTAGTTTCCTAAATTGCTTTACTGCTGCTTTTTTAATTAAGCCTCATTAACTTGTCATATATTGATAACAGGGATGACCATTAAATAGATGAATAAATTAAAGCTCTCCTTATCCTGTGCTTTTATATGAATGTGTTAATTATTTTTGTCGATAGGGAGAATGATGGAGGGATGGAGCAATACCAAACAGAGTTTAACAAAGTGTTGGTGTTTGCTGTGGGAAACGTGGTGCGTGTCAGATACCATCCGTCACCTAGTGAGTCTGCAATTAACAACAAGGGACCATGGTAGGATTCCCTGTAATAAATAGCCTTCCTCCAAGATGCTAATGGGGACCCAACAGGACCCACTGCTGTGTTGTAGCAGTTGTACATGAGCCCTTACAGGAGACAGAGCTGGTGTTTGAAATGTTTTGTTTGCCCCCAGTTGGCTCACAGATTTGTTTTTTAATAGCATAATCACTAACATTTAAACACAAGGTGCTTTCACATAACAATCTGCAGCTTCTGAGAAACAGAGAGGCCCGACTTTGCTGGTTCATAGTGCACCTCTGGAAGACAAGGGGGGCCACAGAGGGACTGGGGGAGCAGTCAGATGTGGTGATCAGAGTTTGGAATCCTTGCTTTCCACGTACATGTGGCAAGGAGTTCAAGGATTCAGAAATTCAGTAGGGAAGTTCCAGAAGACATGTTTGTGTGGTCCATAATAAAACAATATAGGGGTTGAGATTTCAATCGGTTGGCTATTTATTTTGTGCCTGGTAGCCAACCAACCCAGAATTCCTGACCTCGCCGACCTTGTGAAACAAGGACCATTCCAGAATTACATAGAAGCAAGCACAAAAGCAAGGGCATCCCTCACCCCAAATGTGTAGGGGTCAGGAACTAAGTGCTTTCTGTAGAAAAGCTCCAGAAGGCAGACCTTTGACTGGAAAACCTGTTAGGGAGCTAGCATAGGGACTGGCAGGCCTATTACACATGCTCAGAGGTCCGAGCTACTGGCTCAGGAAGTAGTGGCTCACTGCATGCTCAGAAGTTCAGGTTTCCAGCCAGGAGGTGGAGATACGCCTGGGTGGGCACTGCACCTGCATTGGCTCACCTAAGCCAGATGAATACAATTCAACAATTCAGCCAATGGGGTCGATGTACGTCATCGACCATGCCTCCCTAATGCTCTTAAAACTCACAGGGATCCCAAAACAGGCCTTGGCGTGAGCTGTTTCTCGCGTGGAGCCAAGGACCGAGGCATACCTGTCCCCGGAGAGGTCTAACAGAAGCAGTGCTATGTGACTCGGAGCTATGAGGTAAGCTGGCCCCAGGAGTGGGCCCTCCCATGCTGGTTTCACGGGTTTGGGGCCCCTCTGGGCTCCTTTCACCTCACCACCCTTGGGAGAATTCTTGGGTCGAATTCACCTGGCCTAGGTGAGCCAATCCAAGTGCCGCACCCACCCAACACGGTGGAGGCCCCTGGGGATGCTCATAGCGTATTGCCGCAGCCTTTTGTGTCTGTCTGCGCCGTTCCTTGCTGGTGTGCGGACTTGACATGCCTCTCTGTGCTTGCCGTTGCGGGAATTCGCCTGCCTTCCCAGGCTGCATTTGGGAGGAACCTGGGATGCTGCTGCCTGGAGGCTGGGAGATTTCCACTCCCGAAGCTTTCTCGAGGGTCAGTGTATAAAGTTTATTTGGACGCAAAAACAGAATCAAAGACCCAATTAACGAGGTTTTAGAAGCGGGCTTTATTGCGAACTTGCGGGCAATTTCAGCAAATCAGGGTATTGAGCTATTGAAGCCGCGGCAGGAAAAAATCCTGGCCATGTTTTTATGCCCACTGCTGGCAAGCACAGCTGGGGAGGATCATAGCTGGGGCGGATCTGTGCAAACAGGTGCTTCAGAAGGGAGAAGGTCATTAATATTACCTATATGCCAGGGACGCATGAAGTGACCATAATTTCAGAAAACATTCTGGCGTTGGGACGAACTGGTTCCAGGAATTTGGGGTTGAGCAGGGAAGGGGAGGTCGGATAGGGGTCATTCTTGAGAGCTAAGATGGAGGTGCAGGACTCAAAATGGAGTCTGTTGTGCCAAGACCGGATATTTCAGACTCGGCCCTATAGGGAAAAGGGATGGTGTTAGTTCATTTCTGTAACTGCTTCCTGTGGGTAGTGGGTGAAGAGCAAGGGGAGGGGGTTTTTCAGGCAGAGTACTGGGTGTTCCGGCTGGGTACAGGGTGGAGAGGTTGGTATTGCTGGTGATCTGCTACACGGGTGATTTCGCGGAGTCGACTTTGCAGGAGCTGGATGGGGGCGAGGAAGGAGTACAGAGAACAGTTCCACCAGGCAGAGGATCCGTCTGTTCTGAATTTGTTGTTTTGCAGCTCACGGTTTAGCTTGTTGAGGGTCTGGGCTCTAGTTTCCACAATTCCCAGCTTATTGATGTAATAACAGCATTCCTCCTGGAGGAAGAGGCATGTTCCTTCTTTGTCAGCCGTGATGAGGTCTAAAGCGCTGCAGTTCTGCAAGGCAACTTAGGCAACAGAGGTTATTTGTCTTTGCAAGGGGGCTAGAGACTTGGCAGAGGCATCGACTGCCAGATGGAAGCGTGCGGATAACTTGTCTGCTGTGATGATAGAGTGTCTAAGGGCCCCGCCACTGAGTCCTACTGCAACTGCTGTTGAGACTAAGGAGATTCTCACTGCTAACGGGAGAAAAACTGCTCTTTTAGTTTGACGACTGTGTACCTGGGTGTATTTGTCCTGGAACGCAGCCAGAGTGTATATAGTGAGCTGCGGAACCAGAGTGACAAGCAGGAACAAAAGGGTAGAGGTAGAACTGATGTTTAAGTGCTTAGTGAGTGTATGGTTGCACCCAAAGAAATTTTTTTCTGGTGCTGTGAGTGGTTTGGAGGGGATTCGGGTGACATTACATGTCCTGTGTCCTGTGTCGATTGGAGTAGCAAAAGGGCACTTGAGAGTTTTCTGTTTGGATGTACAGAGGGACATTGGGGATGGTTATGGGTTTTGTGGTATTGACATTGGATGAAAATGACAGGGCAGGAGCTGGTACTGCTACCAGAGGAGGGCGTTATAGGGCCACACACATGAAGCAGGTGGAGAGGTTGCCTAGTCCAGCAAAGTTGGCGCTGGCCAGTCCCTGCTGTAGCAGGGTGAGCCAGGAGAAGGGAGACTCGGATGGTTTAGAATTTGGTTAGTGAGTTGAAGTTCTTGGATTTGAATATTACGGTGGATTGTGGATTGGACCTGTACTAGCGACCTCCATACATATAGTTTGGCGTCCGGAAAATTGTTTTCCGGTGAGTGGTATACCAGGCTCCTGGAACCGGAGACGTCCACCGGCTATCCCAGGGGCCTGGGGTTGTGAGAGTGTATTTAGATTGATGGTAGTAGAATCTTCCCTGGGAATGAAGGGAAAGAAAATGTATCTGGCAGGAAGACCAAGGACACCCTACATTTTTCTGTATTCACTTTTTTGCACATTGGGTAGTTGGCTTCTGGTCATACAAGAAGCAAATGATGGGATCAGCATTTTTTGGATGCCGGTTAAAATCAGTGAGATTTAAGTATATGGGTGTTCTGCATCTTGTGGGTGGGCAGTTAGCGGTAGCCAGCAAATAATCATAACGCTTAGTGCGGACATAATTAGTATAGTTTTTAGTCAAGTAAAATCGCCAGGCAATAGGGGAAACTGTACTAGGTTTAGCTGGCTGGCTTGGTGAGGTGAGTGAGGCGGAGAGACATAGGACCAGCAGACTGAGCAGACCACTGGGAGCCAAGGTCAGAGTTTACTGCTGTCTGGACTCGGGACAATTGTACCCAGAAATCTATTCTAAGAACCTTGATTGCTGAGGGAGTGGTAAGTATGACCTTGTAAGGGCCTTTCCACCTGGGTGCTAAGGGTTTGGGTGCTAGGGATTTAATTAACACAGCATCTCCAGGATGCACTGGTTTTTGGTGATCAGCAGAGGTCGGAGAGGGTTCAGGGATGGCGGAGTTGGCGTGTTTTACGGAGCAAAGAGAAGTATAGAAGGTATGAAGCTAGGTGAGGGCAATCAGTTTCAGGAAGAGGCGAGAAAGGAAAGGTTGTCCATAGAGTATTTTGAAACGGCTGGACGGCTCCTGAGGGGCTGCGGGAAGGCAAGTAAGAACAAAAGGTAATAGTTGAGGCCAAGAAAGTTGCAGTTCTAGGGAGAGTTTGGTGAGCTGTTGTTTTATGAGACCGTTAGCTCGCTCAACCTTACCAGAAGACTGGGGTGGTAGGCTGCGTGGAGTTACCAGCAGATGCCCAATGAGGCGCTAACTGCCTGCTGCACCTTAGATATGAAGTCTGGGCCATTGTCCGACTGAAGTGAATCAGGCTGGCCCAAATGAGGAATGATGTCTTGAAGAAGGTGAGTGGCGACAATACTTGCACTCTCAGAGGAGGTGGGAAAGGCTTTGATCCATCCTGAAAATTTTCAACCATAGTGAGGAGATATTTAAACTGCTTATGCTTTGGCATGTGGGTCAAGTCTATCTGACAGCCCTGTCCCAGAGGTGCCCTCACATCTGGTGGAGCTGTTTACGAGGGTGTTGAGCTCCCTAGCTACTGGGCAGGGTAAAATGCTGCATTTTGCCTGTACTGTGTTGGTAGTGCTCCCTAGTCCAGTGGGGTGAAATATGGGGTTAGAAACTTGTAGAGAGCATTTGGCCCGATGTGTAGAGAATTGTGAATATTGGTGATGATTGTTTCCTGTTGTAACTTTGGGAGAATGAGTAAGTTATATTTGTATGCCCACCCTTTTCGTTGAGGAAGAGAGCAATAATGGGTGTTTTCCTGATCAGTGTAAGTTGGAGTGTAAGTGGGAGATTAAAAGCACACTGAGCTAGGAGTCGGAAAGTTGTTGGGCTAAGTCAGTAACAGGATCTGCAGAGTGGAGGGGGGGGGCCATTTATTCCCATAACCGAGACCTGGGAAGGGTTAGTAGGACCCGAGTGAGAGGGTGAAATGGAGAAGGTAGTCGCTAACTGGAGCACAAACCTGGGATCGGGGAGGGTTACCATTGTCGAGGATCCAGGGCCTCTTCAGTCCATGAACCCCAGCAGCTCCATACCTTGCAACTCTGTGCCTAGAGTTACCTGGATCTCTGCGCCTCGGCTTTGCGGAGCCGGGGGCAGAGCCAGGGTTGGGCAGTTCGACTTCCAGTGGCCCAGCTGTCTGCCCTGCGGGCAGGGCTTGGTAGGACGCTTGGGATTGGGAAAACTTTTGCCCAGTGGCCGACCCAGCCACATTTGAAAGCAGGCTCCTGGCGGTAGGTGCTGGCTCCACTGGGGAGCGCGGCGATCGACTGGATTACCTTCCAGCCTTAGGGCTGCTACCAGGGCTTGGGAATGGAGGCTAATCATCTGTTGGACCCTCACCTGGCGAGTGGCCTCAGCCAGCTCCTCCCAAGCATTGAAAACTTTAAATGCCATTTTTACCACATCCTGTATAGGGGTTTCAGGGCCCTCCTCAGCCTTCTTTAGCTTTGTTTCTGATGTCAGGGGCTGACTGGGAGGTGAAGTGAGAGGCCAAAGTAGAGGCCCCGCTTTTTAGACCCTGGGTCTAAACGAGTGTATTTTGTGAGTGCCTCCTGGAGGCGGTTAAGAAAAAGAGCAGGGTTCTCATTTGCCTTTCGAGTAACTTCTCTCAGTTTTTCATAGTTGACAACCTTGTTGGAGACTGTTTCCAGACCTCTAATGAGGTACCTGAGCATGAGGTTTCTATGAGGAAGATCAGGCCCCCGGCTGGGCTGATAATTCCAACCGGGGTCCTCTATTTGGATGGCATGCGCCCCCAAGGGGACATTTGGGTCGATAGCATCGTCTTTGTCCATATAGGTTCCTCGGAGGTGAGGGTGGAAGCAAGGATCACTTGGATGTCATGCCAGGTTAAATCATACGTGTGGGAAATGTAGGTAAATTCTTTAATAAACTTAGAGGGGTCTGCCGAGAAAGAGCCCAGGCAGGTCTCTATCTGTGACGGGTCCTGTAAGGAAAAAGGGATGTGGACTCAAACGATTCCCTATAGGCTTGCAATCTCTCTTAATGGACAAAGAGCAGTGGGAGGATTGTGGGAGTGGGTATGAGAGGCAACCGGTGAGGACAGGGGAGAGCGGGCGGGGGAGACTGATAGGGCGGCAGGAGCAGCGCTCTGAGGAGCTCAGCTGGCTCTTCAGGGGGTTGAATGGCAGGTTCCTTCTGCTGAGGGGATTGCGCTAACAGTATTTGGCAGGTGGAACAATGGCTACAGAGGCCAGGGCTGGAACGCAAATCCCAAAAAGCCTGCCCATAGGGGACTTCAGAATACTTACCAGTTCTCCTGCAGAAATTGTCCATGTCTTGTAGAACGTTGAAATCGAAAGTGCCAGTCGGAGGCCAATGTGCCTGGTTGTTAAGCTGGGACTGGGGCCAGGCAACTTGGGAGAGAAAAACAAGTCTTTTCTTTAGCAAGGTCTGAGTAAGAGGGAGAGAAGGAGAGGGAATGTGGGAGAGGGAGAGACACACCAGGGCAGCTGTAGACTGCTTTTGAACGTGTCCAAGCGCTTAAAGCAAGCGCCGTGCCTAAAGGTCCTGGAAATTTGGGGAAGAGAGGTGGCTCTCAGGGGACCCCAAAAGAAGCGGGGAGCCACACACCTATTCCAGGTTTTTGTCACCAAAATATAAGGTTTATTTGGATGTGAAAACAGAATCAAAGAGCCAATTAACGAAGTATTAGAAGCAGGCTTTATTGAGAAGCTTGCAGGCAGGTTCAGCAACTCAGGATATTGAGATACTGAAGCCACGCCGGGGGAAACATCCCGGCAGCGTTTTTATGCCAACTCCTGGCAGGAACAGCTGGGGAGGATCTGTGCTCACAGTTGCTTCAGAAGGGAGAAGGTGCTTAATCTTATCTATAAGTCAGGGACGGGTGGAGTGACCATATCTTCAGAAAACATTCTGGTGTTGGGACGAGCTGGTTCCAGGAATTTGGGGTTGAGCAGGGGAGGGAGGTCGGTTAGGAGTCAGCTATGAGAGCTAAGATGGACTTGTAGGACTCAAAATGGAGTCTGTTGTGCCAACACCGGACAGAGTGGTGTGCCGCAGCTCCGGCAAGCCACCCTGTTGTTTTGGGCAGGACTCAGACTGGGAGGCTGGCTCCAGGCTGGCTTTCAGCTAGGCCGCAACTTGCGGCCTCCATTTTCCCAGCCACATGACTCCACTCCCAGGCAGAATGGCGCCACCTGTATCTGTTGTAGCTACTGTCCGTTTCCAGAAAGAAAACCACCCAGACCGCCGGCAAGTTCAACGGAACAGGTTTCATTTCCTGCACAGGGACCGTCAGCTCTCTTGAGAGGAGACTGAGCGGACCCAGTCTAATTTTCCAAAGGTTTTTATACTTTTGCAATGTGCAGGTGTGCAAGCAAGCAGAGCACAGAAGCAGGGTATTGCGGTTAGCCATTCTTAGTGGAACAAAAACTGCTCTGGTCATTCTTGCAAGCCTCCTGAACATCCATTTCCTTCTTTAGGTTCCCTTGGGCTACGTCTGCTGGGGAAAGAGAAAGGGTGTTAGTCCTGTGGAATATGTAAAGCAAGTACTCGGAGTGGATAACAGATAAGGATCAACATTCAATTCAATAGGAAGAGCTTGAAGGCAAAAATCTCAATATCTTGATATATTAAAGGGATAATTACATGAATAAGAACACAGTCCTTGCCCTTGCAAATCTTTTACAGTGAGCTTAGAATTGGGTCCATTCTAACCTCAAGTACAGACTGCTGCTTCGTGTAATCCCTCTTTCTAATATTTTAAATTGGTTTACACTCTGTACCAATAGTGCTATTTGTACCTGTGCCTACATAGTAAGGGGGAGCAGGGTTCAGACAAGCAAACACTTAGCTGTGAGGTTAGGAGTTGAGTTCATAAATTGGAATACAGCATCCAGAGTATGAAACACAGAACCTTGAGGTGGCTCCTGAATGGAAAGGGCCATTTGAGTTGGGATGGCGGTGAACGGGAAAGTTACTGAAGAGTCTGGAGGGTGTGGCAAAGGAATCTTAATGACACCCAGCTGTGGCTCTTCAGGATTTGTCACCAGGTTTGGGCCTTTTTACGGATGGCAGGTTGCCATATTTTACTTTGCTGGATAGTAAAGGTTGTCCCGGGATCTCTATCATTTACATAATGTTGAATTCCCCATGTTTTCCCAGTGAACCCAATAACGCTTGAATCCAATTTTTTTCCATTTTATTGGGGGCTCTTAAGGCTCTTATAACAATCCAAACATCAATTGTTTCAAGCATATTAGTACATATGTGGCCATGAGCATTTTCTAAACATTTCCTTTTTTTATTTTTTTACATTTTATTAGGGGCTCATACAACTCTTACCACAATCCATACATATACATACATCAATTGTATAAAACACATCTGTACATTCTTTGCCCTAATCATTTTCTTTTTTTACATTTTATTAGGGGCTCATACAACTCTTATCACAATCTATACATACATCAATTGTATAAAGCACATCCGTACATTCTTTGCCCTAATCACTCTCAAAGCATTTGCTCTAAACTTAAGCCCTCTGCATCAGCTCCTCTTTTTTTGCCCCTCCCTTCCCACTCCCCCCTCCCTCATGAGCCCTTGATAATCCACAGATTGTTATTTTGTCATATCTTGCCCTATTCTAATCCAATTCTTATTGGGTTACATTTGAAAACCACACACGTGGTTGGATCAAACCCCTCCGACTTTAGTCCCATTCTTGTAAAGATATTAGGGTCATCTTTAACAAGTTTCCACCCTGAACATGATAGTTTCACAAACTCAAGTTGCACAATGGCAATGTCCCTCCCCTTGGCTGTTAGGGAGTCCATCAGCTGGGCATATATAGAAATGGTTTGCTTGGAGCCTTCTTTCTATAGAGGGTATTCTGCACCTGTAGGATGGGATTCCGTTACGGGCCCCATTGTGCGCTTTACCTTTAAAGGATCTGGAATGCCAGCTCTTTACTAGCAAATCAAACAAATCAAAGTGAAAACAGGGGGGTCATACCCAGTGTAAGAGGTTACATATTCACTGTTGGAGGTTCGAATAGCAGTCCACAGATGTGTTTGTGGTTGGGGGAAATAGCGGGTGCTGTCAGCAATACTCAGACAAAAGCAATAATGTTCTGTAAAGTCTTAATTTTGAGGGGTTTTCCATCTTTCTGAGTGTCCATCTTTTCAGGATATGCTCAGGGAGGGCATTTTTTACTTGTGACTGATTAATCCACGCCCCTTTCCCCACAACTGTAACAGCAGTTGGTGTTGTAAGTATCACCGGGTATGGGCCAGTCCACCTAGGTTCTAAGGTGTCGGGTTGGTGCTTCTTTACCCACGTCCAGTCTGCAGGTTGCAAGTTGTGGGCCGCCTCTTCACCTTTCCCTTGGTTGGGCCCAAAATGAAGGTGTCCGAGCAGATGATTTGTCTCACCTGTTACACAGACTGCAGGCACTTGATGAGGGAATGATTAGTGACTTCCATTATTTCTATTTCCTTCAATCTTGGGAGGATTGGGGAAGGTCTTCCAAACATAAATTCAAATGGGGTCATGCTTTTCACATAGGGAGTGCAGCGGACTCGAAGTAGGGCAAAAGGTAAAGAAAGGATCAACCCATTTCTTGCCAGTTTCTAAATTCAACTTAATGAACAATTCCTTTAGGGTTCTGTTTATTCTTTCTACTTGCCCTGAACTTTGGGGCCTATAAGCCCAGTAGAGCTTCCAGTTAATATTTAGAAGCATTGCTAATACTTTAGTAATTTGAGCAATGAATGCTGGGACATTTTTGGACCCCAAGGTGGTGGGAAGGCCAAATCTACGGACAATTTTAGTTACTAATAATTTACACACAGTGGCAGCAGTTTCCTTCTTCGTTGGGAAGGCTTCCACCCATCCAGAATAGGTGTCCTCGAACACCAGCAAATACCAGTAGCCATACTTTCTATGTTTGATATCCATAAAGTCAACCTCCCAGAATTCTCTAGGACTACTACCTCGAGCTCGTGGTTGAGGTTGCTCCTTTTTTTTTCTAGGATTGTTTCCCTGAGCAAGCACAGTGCAAGCAATGGTGGGTGACATCTTCCACCCAGTGTCCAAGCCTGTGTATGTAAAAGTACCTGAGGAGCAACTGAGACAACTTAGAGAGGATCCCGAGTGCATATCTTCATGTGGTCCTTGAATCAGAGGATCCCAAATGCATACCTTCATGTAGTCCTTTAATCAGATCTCTCCCCAGAGATTCTGGCATGAATCTTCTTCCATCAGGATGGAGCAGCCACCCTGGATGCTCCAAGTCTTTTTGTCAGCCCAATTCTTGGATTACCTTTAGATCATTTTCTAAGTATGCAGGTTGTGGCAGTAACACTGGGGATGGCATGGTCACGGCCACTAGCTCAGGGGGATTGGTGGTAGAATCCTGGCGTTCGAGATCCTCTGGTCCGGTGGACTTGTTAGGAGGGGCTCAACCATAGGTCCCCCTACCACAGCAATATCCTGTCCCAGTGTAAGCTTCCTAGCTTCCATAACTAGGATGGCAGTGGCAGCCTCAGATAGCATGTAGCTCAGCCATCCTGCAGCTACAGAGTCCAATTTCTATGAATGATTGGCCCCAGGTCAATTCCATGGCCCCAAATTCTGAGTTAGCACTCCTTTTGCTGTGCCTCTGGCCTCATCGATAGACAATTGGAAGGGCTTTTCTGTGTCTGGATGGGGAAGAGAGGGTGCCCATATGAGCGACTTTTTTTTAAGGATTCAAAGGCTTGCTGTTCTACTTCGGTCCATTTAAGTTCTTTTTCCTTTCCCTAGTACTTGCATATAGGGGTTTGGTTATTTTTGCAAATCCCAAATTCCACAATGGACAGTACCCCATAGCTCCTAGAAACTCTTGCACCTGCCTCTTCGTCTCAGATACTGGGATTTTGAGGATCGCCTCAGTGCGGCTGGGGGACACGATCCGTTTTTCCTCCTCTAGTTGGTAGCCTAGGTATACAGCTTTATTGACACACAGTTGAGCCTTTCTTGCAGATACCATGTACCCCAATTGGCCAAGGACTATTAACAGGTCCTCGGTAGCCCTTTGGCATTCCTCCAGTGTTTCAGAGGCCAGGAGGAGGTCATCTGCATACTAGAGGCAGGTGGTTTGGGGGTGTTCCTCCTTGTATTCCTGTAAGTCTTCAATGGGTTGATGTACAGGGGACAGGGTATGGAGAACATAGCATCCTTTAAGTCCAAAACAGTATAACAAATTCAGTTTAACGGAATAGTATTCAGGAGGTTCTTGAAGTTTGGTACCATGGGGTGGTGGACAGTTTCTACCCTTGCATTTACCTCTCCGAGATCCTGCACCGTTTGGAAGTCCTCAGTTCCCAGCTTCTGCATGGGCAGCAGGGGAGCATTCCATGTGGACTTGCAGGGTACCAAAATGCCTGTCCTCTTTAGCCTGGATATGTGAACAGCAATACCCAACTTTGCTTTCCATGGAGTAAGGTTTTGCTTGACACCAGTGTGGCTGAACTCAGAAGTTGTACGACCCCAGGCACCTGATGTTCAGCAAGGTGTGGCAGGTTCTTCTCTGCCCAAACAAAAGGAATATCATTTAGCCATTTATCAAGAAGTTCCTTTGAGGAGGTCTCTTCTGCTCCTTGATAAAACACATATCCCTCTGACAATGGAGTGGTAGGCAAAACCTTTGCCTTGTCAAGTTCAAGGGTAAGGAGGTTGCAGCAGATGAGAGAGTAATTATGGCTGCCATTTTTCATAATAAGTCACAACCAATTAGGGGATAGGGGCATTGAGGCATTACCAGGAAGAGTATGTAACTATCTCTTGTGCTAAATCTGTTATTCAGGCCTTTGTCCATGGGTGTGCTTGGGTCTGTCCTGTGACACCTCTAATTAAAATCTTTCCTTTTGACAATGCACCTGTAGTCTTTTCCAAAACCAAGAGGTGGCCCCTGTGTTCACCAAGAAATTTACTGGCTGGTCCCCTTTTTGGAGAGTTAGCCAAGGATCCTGGGGGCCAAGTGCAACAGAGCCCTGACACCTTCATTCAGCTTCTTCAAGCATTATTGTTTCTTGCTTGGGTTTTTCTAGGTGAGGGTGAGGCCCATCCTCTCTAGTGGAGGGTCGTCCACCTCTCCTGGGGTTTTCAAGGCACTGATTTTTCCAATGTCCTTCTTTTCTGCAGTAGGCACATTGATCCTTTCCCAGGAATTGGCAATGCCCACAGGTCAGTCTCTCTGTGAGTGGGCCATGATCTCTTTTTCCTGAGCCTTTGGGGTCTCTCATGGCAATTACTAGTATTTTAGCTAGTTTCTTTGTCTCTGTCTCTGTTGTGGTAGGGTCATCTCGGATGTTATACACCCACTGAGTGACTTCTACCAAATCACTAAGATGTTTCCCTTCAAAACCTCCCCAGTTCTTTTCCATGTCTGAGGCAGACTGAGTTAAAGAGGCAATACTTATTGCCCTCCTGTTCTCAGGGGCCTATGGGTCGATAAGGGTTTAAAGCCTGTAGGCTTTCATCAACCACTCTAAAAAGACAGGTGGATTTTCTCTTGTAGGAGTTGAAAATTCTCACTGATCTTAGATAAATTCATAGGTTTCCTAGCTGTTCTGTGGAGTTCCTGCAAGAGCAGCTGGTGATACTTGATTAAGCCCTCTGGGCCTTGCTAGGAGTTTGGATTCCACATTGTTCATGCAGTGGGAAAAAAAGTTTCTCTCAAGTGGGGAGTGCCCGCTGGCTGACCATCAGGTCCACTGACTGCCTTCTGGGCCCCTGTCTGGAAGGGCTCCCAGTCCTCTGACATGAACAGCACCTGGAGACATTGCTGGCAATCATCTCAGGTGGGCTGATGAGTATGTAAAACTGTTTCTAGCAAAGAACTCAGTCCTTGTGGTTTGTCATAAAAAGCGATTATTTGGTTCCAATTATACAAATCAGTGGAATATATAACCAAAAAAGGGACTCGGGGGTCTTCCCCAGGTGTTGGGGCTACTTGCCTTAAGGGGAGAATGGCTGCTGCCAAGTGATCTTTCTCTGGGAATTGAGAAGATATGTCAGCCCTAGTGTGTGCATTGTGGGGGAGGGGGGTGTCAAAAAGGGGTTGTGAGTATTCCTCTCTCTCCAGCCCCTGGGAACGTGATAGGGTGGCAGCGGCACCAAGGGTGAGAAGCCAGCTCTCCTTCTCCCAGCGTCCTCTTGCTAAATGGGATAAATCTGACAGGGAAGGGAAGGGAAGGGAGGGGGAGGGATGGCCTCCCCCTTGTTGGTTTTAGCAACTTGGACCAGTTGTTTTTCTGATCTTGCTGTGTTTCCTGGAATCTTGGAAACAAGAACCCTTTCTATTGGGGGAGGGAGTAAGTCTTTTATATGTGCTGGCTTATTAGTGGCAATGTCAATCCACACATGAATTTAAGGGATCAGATCGGGATGTCCTGGTTCCCCATAAACATAAGTATGAACTCTGAGAAATGGAAGGGAAAACGAGTCTTGCATGGGACAATCAGGGACTCCTTCTGCCCAATAACCTTTAAACAAATTGGGGAGTCTCCAGGCTTTAAGGTTGAAGCCACATGCTCATTATGAGCGCCTAGAGCAGGGGTCCTCAAACTACATCCTGCTGGCCACATGTGGACAGCCCAGGACAGTGATCCTCTCCACCGGGTGTTTGTGCCCATTTGATTTTTGTTTTTAACTTTAAAGTAAGATACGTGCAGTGTGCATAGGAATTTGTTAATAGATTTTTTTTAAACTATAGTCTGACCCTCCAACAGGTCTGAGGGACAGTGAACTGGTCCCTCTTTAAAGAGTTTGAGGACCCTGGCCTAGAGAAATCAGAAATCCCCTAGGTCTGGGGATAGCACTCCTATAAAGGAGGTCTCCTTTCTAAACAGACTCAGACAGTGGCACTCAGATCTTGGTGCACTTCGAAATGTTGTAGCTACTGTCCATTCCCAGAAAGAAAACAGACCGCTGGCAAGTTCAACAGAAAAAGTTTTATTTCCTGTGCAGGACCGTCAGCCCTCTTGAGAGGAGAGTGAGCGGGCCCCAGTCTAATTTTCCAAAGGTTTTTATACTTTTTCAATGTGCAGGTGTGCAAGCAGGTAGAGTACAGAAGCGGGGTATTGTGGTTAGTCATTCTTAGTTCAACAAAAACTTCTCTTATTCTCAAAAGCCTTCTGAACATCCATTTGCTCTGTACATTCCCTTGGGCTACGTCTGCACAGCCTACCTCCCAATATCAGCTAGTTCATTTACAGTTCATAGCTACTCTATTTATCTTTCATGGTGGCTTCTGTCAGCTCAAAATGGCTCACTCGTGTCAAGGCTGTTTAAGCTTTTCTCAGAGATCCTACATAGCCGCCATTGTGGCCATGGGGAAACAGAGCCTGTGACCCTGGCCAAGATGGTGCCCACCACTCCAAACATGAGGAAGGGCGCTGTCTAGGGAGCTGGTTGATTAGGCCTGGGAGCTAGCCCTGCCTTGTCCCGGGAGCCAAATGTTTTCCTTTCCCCTCCATTCCCTTTGCCTTTCTCCTGGTTTTTAAAACAAGCTGCTTTAAAACCCTATAATGCCGAGGACAACATTTTTGTAACATTTAATTAAAATGTATCTGGTACCAAAATTATAAATATGAAAATTGGCTATATTTCAAAATCATTGAAAATTTTATACTTTTAAAATATATTTTGGTTGTCATAAATATTGATAACTATGAATGTTAATAAAAACAAAAAAATATTTCCTGAATTTAAATATTGAGGCATTATAGGGTTAGTGTTCTCCCAGTGTAGGTTTGTTCATTGTTACTGGCTGCTTTTCTGTTGCCCAGGATTAGTCCAAAGACCTTCAGAAAGCTAGCCTGAGTAACTGTTACCTTTAGGCTTTCAGTGGTGCTGCTTCAGGCACTTTTGGGGACAGCTCTCAATACAGCTCCACTGCCATGATGTTCCAGGCAGAAATTCCAATTTCCCTGAAGGTTCCCTGAGCTGCCAGATGTCCCTTCCTTTTCAGAGATTTGAGAGTCTACTCCTGACGGCAGGCATCTTGGGAGGCCGTGGGGCCATACCAAGCAGTGGTCCTCCTAGCTTGTTGTCTAGAAAATGGTTGGATTTAAAGTCGCACACATCGACTGCTCTTTGACCCTTTCCCTAGGGTGGGGGCACCTGTCAGTGGCATCAGTTTAATAGCACACCAGGGGTGTGCTCTGAAGCGGGATTATTGACCTTGAGGCAGCAAGCTCTCAGTAGGCTCCTTGTTTTTTGCTTCCTTGATGGGACTTAGCAGGTTCATTCTCAGGAATTTCCCCTTTGCATGAATCCTGCCAATTGGGATAGAGTTGATACAGAGAGGCTGGACAAACAAAAGCTGATACATTTTGCAATTCTATTTGGCCACAGTATCTTTTTGAGAAAGGAGAATCATGGCCAGAGAAAGGTACACTTTCCCTTACAACCCTGATTGAGCTGGAATAGTTGTGTATAGTGATGGGAAAGTAGGCGGAGATGCCATAAGTTAGAGCATTTCTCCTTTTGAGGAGCAGTAGAGACCTTCATCCCCAGTGCACCCAGGACCCCCTAAGGCAGGTGTCCTCAAACTGTGGCCCGTGGGCTCCTTGCGGCCTGACGAGAATATTTATCCAGCCCTCAGTGTGTGTTTGCTGCCACTGCCTGTCCTGCTAAGTAGCCAACTTGTGCAGTGTGCATAGGAATTTGTTCATAGGTATTTTAAAAACTATAGTCTGACCCTCCAAGGATCTGAGGGACAGAGAACTGACCCTCTATGTAAAGAGTTTGAGGATCCCTGCCATATGGGATCCTGGACTTAGGGGTTACTATTCTCCCATCTCTGAAACCTCCCTGAAAATTCTACCCATAGTAGAGGCACCAGGAGAATTTGGTCCCTGGGTAATTTACAAGCCTCTTACTCAAATTGAACCCAAGAAAATTAAAAATGACTTAGGCAGTTACTCTATTTTGATCACTGTTGACTCTCCCTGTAGTACCCCAATATTATAATTTAACATTATAACGCTGAGCATATTTCCATAACATTATATATATATATATATATGACTATGAAAATAAAGGAAACAAAAAAATTTCCCTCAAATTAAAAATTGAGTGGTTATAGGGTTAAAAAGGATGGGTCTTACCAGTGGGTGTAAGACCTTAGGATCATAAATGAAGCAGTGATCCCGCTGCACCTAGAACTGCCAAACCCCTGTGCCCTCCTGGGGAAATTGTTAATGCTTTTATCCCGGTTCCTGTACTTACTGTGAACAAACACACATGCCTGATATTCCTAAGTTTATTTTTTTACTGTGACACTCACCTAACTTGAAGGGCACTACCTCTTCAGAATCTTAGCCTTGTCTCAGTTACACTATTCACCCTTTTGTCTTTTTGTTTTTCCAGAAGTTCTCAGGTTACCAAGGCCTCTGAACAAAGTGTGCCAGCTGAAGGACCACGATTTCCTGTACAACCTCAACCTTATCCATCCTGAGACCTGAATAGACAATCCCTTCCCACAGAGTAGGAAGGGTATGGACCCAAAGCCCCACTTCGCCCAGTTTGCCAGCAGGAAGTAGCTAGAGATATCGTCGCCCAGTACCCCAAAGATTTGGGTCCATATCTCTTCTGGAGATAAATGTTAGGTAGCTAGCATAGGGACTGTGGTGTCCATTATGCATGCCCAGAGGGCCAAGGTAGCAGCCCAAGAAGGAGTGGCACATTGTGCATACCTAGAGGTTCAGGTTTCCGGCCAGGAATAGGAGGTACGCCTGGGTGGGTGCTGCACTTTGATTGACCCACCTAGGCCAAGTAAATTCAATTCAGTCACTGGGGTTAACCAGGGTTGCCCACCATGCCCCCCCTAACTCTCATAAAACTCACTTGGATCACAATCAGGCTTCCGCGTGTATTCTTTCTCATGTAGACCCAAGGACCGAGGTCTATCTGTCCCCAGAGAGATCTGACAAACCCAGAAGGCTCTTTGGAGCTAGCAGGACTGGACAGGAGTGGCTGGTGGATACTGTTCAGATGCATGGCTTTCTACTTGGAAGGGTATAATCCAGCCTGAGATGATCCTTGCATGAGCCCTCTGCCCAGATCTTTTTTTTGGTTTGTTTTATCATCTTTTTATTAGGGGCTCATACAACAGTAACCACAATCCATACATACATCAATTGTGTAAAGTACATTTGTACATTCATTGCCCTCATTATTCTCAAAATATCCACTCTCCACCCAAGCCCCTGGCCTCAGCTCCTCATCCCCCCCCCCCTCGCACCCAATGTGCGCTACACGTCGCTTATCAATCCTTGGTAATTTACTAATTATTTTGTCATATCTTGTACTGTCTGATGTCCCCCTTCACCCAATTTTCTGTTGAAGTAAAATGTAGATCCTTGTAATCAGTTCCCCGTTTCCAACCTACCCTCCCTTGACCCTCCCAGTGTCTCCACTCATAATATTGGTCCTAAAGGACTCATCCACCCTGGATTCCCTGTGTTTCCAGTTCCAATCTGTACCAGTGTACATTCTCTGGTCTAGCCAGATTTGTAAGGTAGAATTGGGATCATGATAGTAAGGGGAAAGAAAGCATTTAGGAACTAGAGGAAAGTTGTGTTTCATCGTTACTATCTCATACCTTGTCTTGGCTCATCATCTCTCTGAGACCCTTCTGTAAGGTATTATCCAGTAGAATTCAAATGGGCTTTTGTCTCTACACAGCATTCCCCTCTCATTCGCAATGATAAGATTTTTTGTTCTGATGATGCGTGGCACCTGATAGCATATGCTGGTGTGCTTATTCCATGTGAGCTTTGTTGTTTCTGAGCTAGATGGCCGCTTGTTTATCTTCAAGCCTTTAAGACCCCAGATGCTATATCTTTTGACAGCTGGGCACCATCAGCTTTCTTCACCACATATGCTTATGTACCCGCTTTGTCTTCAGCGAAACTGTGGGGAAGGTGAGCATGATAGAACGCCAATATAATAGAACAAAGTATTCTTGCAATGAGGGAGTACTTGAGTGGAGGCCAAAATCCATGTGCTACCTTAATATGAAACCTATAAATATATGGACGTAGGTCTATTTCCCCATGCCCATATATATTTACATATGTACATGCCTTTTTTTAGACCTCCATAACTGGCCCATGCTTCCTAGCTTGCTCTTCTATTCCCTTTCATTTTCCTCTTGTGCCCACTGCCATGCTCAGTCTTCATTTGCGTTTCAGTAACTCCCCCTTGGTTCCATTACCCTTGATCACACCCTCCCAGGCCTCCTACATCCCCCTCACCACGGATTTGCATCACTTGTTTTTTCCCTTGTCTCTGAGTTTCTTAACACCACCTCCTTTTCCCCCACCACCCTCTCTCCCCTGGCAAGTGTTGGTCCCGTTTTTTTCTCCAGATTGTTCATCCAACTTATCTTATTTAGACAGACCTGTGGAGGTAATAACATGCACAAAACCAAGAGAAGTACCAAATGAAACAAAGCAACAAAAATCCAATGACAATAAAAGAAAACAAAATTCAACAAAAAGATCAGTTAGTTCAAGGACTGTCTGTTGGGCCTTAATACGTGTTGTCCATCCAGTCTGTTGGGGCACCCAGTCTTGGCCTCAAAGTCCATCTTTGGCATTTCCTGGAGACTTTGCTGCTCCGTTTCCTTGCTCTACTGCTGCACCCACTTAGTGTTATGCCTTGGTGTAGCGGAAACAATTAGGGCACAATTCCCACACTGTGTCTCCAGTGTTGTACCTTCTAGGTCTGTGGGCCTTAGAGGGACGTCGTGTCTCATCGTGGGGCTGGCCATGTGGTCTTATATGTGGACTGGCTTCTCTGAATTGGAACATCATCCTCAAGGCCTGGTGGGCCAGCATGTGCTCCACTCTCCCCTCCTCCATATTCATCTGCTCCATGTGCTCTGATCATATGTCTCTATCCAGAGCTGCAGATTCAGTGCCATCCTCTGAAATAAAATAATCGGGGGGTGGGGGACATCTGCTCATATCTTTTGAGGGTCCAGGAGAGAGTGACTGCCAGGATGGGCACAGGCATGTGGGAATCAGAGCTGTGGCTCCAGACACTGATTGAGAATATGGCTTTGTTGTTAACCAGTTGTGTGCCTGTGGGTCAACACTTTTGTCTTTTTGATGGAGTTTTCTCATCTGGACGGTAGAAGTACTCCATTGTCAAGACACCCATATCACCAAGTTATCGAGAGGGGCTACAAGAGACTATTCAAATAGTGGGTACGTGCCAGACGCATATTAGGCCTGAGGTAGCGGTTCTGAGCCCAGGATAGAGATAGTGTCGAGCAGGTGACATGCGTGGCTCCATATTGAAACAGGAAGCACACTGTGGAGATTTTGTCCTTCTGTTGGTGGCCACAGGGCACCCACTCTTCCCCTGCTATAACTGCTTCACTGAATCAAGCCGAGCCAGGAGACAGTGCTTTCAAAAGCATGTTGCTACTTAGGACAAAAGGCAGATAGATGTTTTTTATGTTGATGGTTTGGGAAGCCCACTTAACCTCCATGCAAACCTTCTGGTGTGAGTTATTTTTAGAAGCAATCATGCTGACGGTAATTAAAATCTTTCCTTTAGGCAATGTGCCCATAATCTTTTCTGAACCTCAGAAGGTGGCCACGGTGTACACCAAGAAAGTTACTGGCTGGCCTCCTACTTGGAGACTTAGCCTGGGATCCTGGGGACCAAGTGACACAGAGCCCTGACACCATCACTCAGCTTCTTCAAGCGTTATTGTTTCTTGCTTGGGTTTTTCGAGGTGAAGGTGTGGCCCATCCTCTCTAGTGGAGGGTCATCCACTTCTCCTGGGGTTTTCAAGGCACTGATTTTTCCAATGTCCTTCTTTTCTGCAGTATGCACATTCATCTTACCCCAGAGATTGGCGGTGCCCACAGGACAGTCTCTCCGTGAGTGGGCCATGATCTCCTTTTCCTGAGCCTCTGGGGTATCTCATGGCAATTACTAGTATTTTAGCTAGTTTCTTTGTCTCTGTCATGGTAGGGGCAACTCGTTGTTGTACACCCGCTCAGCCACTTCTACCAAATCACTAAGATGTTTCCCTTCAAACCCTTCCCAATTCTTTTTCATGTCTGAGGCAGACTGAGTTAAAAAGGCAATACTTATTGCCCTCCTTTTCTCAGGGTCTCTGGGTCGATAGGGGTATAAAGCCTGTAGATTTCTATCTGACACTCTAAAAAGGCAGGCAGACATTCTCTTCTAGGAGCCTGAAAATTCTCACTGACCTTAGATATATTTATAGATTTCCTAGCTGTTCTTTGGGGGCCCTGGAAGGGCAACTGGTGATACCTGGTTAAGCCCTCCGGGCCTTGCTAGGAATTTGGATCTCACATTGTTTGTGCAGTGGCCAAAAGAGTTTCAAGTGGGGAGTGCCCGCTGGCTGACCAGCAGGTCCATTGACTGTCTTCTGGGCCTCTCTCTGGAAGGGCTCCCATTCCTCTGTTTTGAACAGCACCGGGAGAAGTTGCTGGCAATTCTCCGAGGTGGGTTGAAGCATATGGAAAACCATTTCTAGCAAAGAAATCAGAACTTGTGTTTTGTCAGAAAAAGGGATTTTGTTGATTCCAATTATACTAATCCCTGGAAGAAAAGGGGGCATAAAACCAAAAAGGGACTCCGGGGTCTTCCCCAGGTGTTGGGGCTGCTTGCCTTAAGGGGAGAATGGCTGCTGCCGAGTCATCCTTTTTGGGGGTTGATAAGATATGCCAGCCCTAGTGTGTGTGTTGTGGGGTGGGTGGACTCAAAAATGGGTTGTGAGTCTTTCTCTCCCTCCGGCCCCTGGGAATCTGATAGGTGGCAACAGTACCAAGAGGTCGGAAGTCAGCTCTCCCACTCCCAGAGTCCTCCAGCAAAATGGGATAAAGCTGATGAGGATAGGAGGGGAGGGGGAGGGGGAGGGGGTGGTATGGCCTCCAACTTGATGGTTTTAGGAACTTGGACCGGTTGTTTTTCCGGTCCTGCCATGTTTTCTGAAATCTTGGGGAAAAAAACCCTTTCTGTTGGGGGAGGGAGTAAGTCTTTTATATGTGCTGGCTTATTAGTGGCAATGTCAATCCACACATGAATGTAAGGGATCAGATCAGGATGTCCTGGTTCCCAATGAACATAATTATGAACTCCGAGTAATAGGGGAAGGGAAAACGAGTCTTGTGTGGGTTATTCAGGGACTCTTTCTGCCCAATCACCTTTAAACAATTGCGGAGACTCCAAGCGTTTGGGTTGAAACCACATCCTCTTCGTGAGCGCCTAGAGCAGGGCTCCTCAAACTACAGCCTGTGGACCACATGCAGACAGCCGAGGACATTGATCCTGTGTGCCGGGTGTTTGTGCCCCGTTTATTGTATTTTATTTTTTAACTTCAAAATAAGATGTGCAGTATGCATAGGAATTTGTTCATAGGATTTTAAAAAACTAAAGTCTGGCCCTCCAATGGTTTGAGGGACAGTGAACTGGCCCCCTGTGTAAACAGTTTGAGGATCCCTACTCTGAGTGATCCTGGACTTAGGCGTTACTAATCCCCCAGCCCTGAAACACCCCTGAACATAGTAGTAGTAGGATGCACCCGGGGAATTTGGTCCCCGAGTAATTTATGAGCCTTTTACTCCAATTGACGCCAAGAAAATTAAAAATGACTTAGGCAGTTACTCTGCTTTTGATCACTGTTCACTCCTCCTGTAATTCCCCATTATTGCCATTTAACTCTAGAACGCCGAGCATGACGTTTCCATAAAATTTAAAGAAATGTATATATTTCCACATATATATTGATAACTATGAATGTAAAGAACAAAAACAAAAATTTTTCTCAAAATTAAAATTGAAGCGTTATAGAGTTAAAAGGAAGGACGGGTATTATCAGCGGGTCCAACACCTTCGAATCATAAATGAAGCAGTGATTCCACTGCACCTAGTATTGTCAAAACCCTGTACCCTCCTAGGGGAAATTGTGAATGCTTTTAGTACTGTTCCTGTACTTTCAGTGAACAAACACGCATGCATGATAATCCTAAGATTTTTTTTTTAATTCCGGTGACACTCACCTAATTTCAAGGGCACTGCCACCTCACAAGCTTAGCCTTGCCTCAGTCAAATTGTTCACCTTTTTGACCGTTTGTTTTTCCAGAAGTTATCAGGTTACCAAGGCTTCTGAACCAAGTGTGCCAGCTCCACGACTAGCATTCCTGGACCACCTCAAACCTGATCCATCCTGGATAAGGTGGCCCTGAAAGCACAGATCCTCCAGCAATATAGGAAGGGTATGGACCCAAAGCCCCACTTCGCCCCTTTTGCCAGCAGGAAGTAGCTAGAGATGTCGTCGCCCAGTACCCCAAAGATTTGGGTCCATATCTCTTCAGGGGGGTAAATGTTAGGTTGCTATCCTAGGGACTGGGGCGTCCATTATGCATGCCCAGAGGGCCAAGCTAAGAGCCCAGGTAGGAGTGGCACCCTATGCATGCTCAGAGGTTCAGGTTTCCTGCCAGGAAGGGGAGGTATACCTGAGTGGGTGCTGTAGCTGGATTGACCCACCTAGGCCAAGTAAATTCAATTCAGTCACTGGGGCCTACCAGAGTTGCCCACCACGCCTCCCTAACTCTCATAAAACTCACTTGGATCACAGACCAGGCTTCCGTGTGAATTCTTTCTCACGCAGAGCAAAAGACCAAGGTCTATCTGTCCCCAGAGAGATCTGACAAACGCAGGAAGGCTCTTTGGAGGTTGCAAGACTGGACATGAGTGGCTGCTGGATACTGTTCAGATGCATGGCTTTCTGCTTGGAAGGGTTTTTGTCTCAGCTGACTGGAATGGAGGAGGTAGTATGTCTGGATCACATAGTACCCATGTCCACAAATGAGCTGTTCATTCCATAGTCCTGGCAGTGTCTTTTGAAAACCCTCTGCTTTGGAATGTCACTCCTTGAAATTACAGTGGGAGGGGCTGGGACCAAGGTATGCTGCCTCTTACTCCAAGCTGCCAGTATCTGGACCCTGATTGTATCTCTTACAGCATCAGTTAGTGCGCTTGTTGTCTGCCCCAGGCTTTGTTCACCGAGGTCCTCGAGCTAGCCAGTGGTGTGTGTGCATGAGTAGAGGCTTCCTGCCACTCCTCAATGAACAGTAGAGCTCCCATGGTGTGGACACCATGAAAGACGTGCCCCAGACAGCAGGATTATCGAGGAGGGTGGGCCCTGCAGGACAGGAGGACCATTCTCCTTTGGAATGGCCTCAGAGCCCCGCCTCCTTCACTGTCCAGCTGCTGGGACTGTGGATCCTAAGCTTCATGCCTGACTCAGGAATAGACACAGGGTGAGGTGACTCTAGTAGCTGTTTTCACTGGTCTAATCCAACCTGGGATCAACCTTGCATGAGCCCTCTGCCCAGATCTTTTTGTTTGTTTGTTTTATCAGCTTTTTATTGGGGGCTCATACAACACTAACCACAATCCATACATACATCAGTTGTTTAAAGCACATTTGTACATTCATTGCCCTCATTATTCTAAAAATATCCACTCTCCACCCAAGCCCCTGGCCTCAGCTGCTCATTTTTTCCCCCTCAATGCCTGCTACCCCTCCCTCATCAGTCCTTGGTAATTTACTAATTCTCTTGTCACATCTTTCACTGTCTGATGTCCCCCTTGTAGATCCTTGTAATCGGTTCCCCCTTTCCATCCTTCCCTCCCTCCAGTCTCCCAGTATCTCCACTCATAACACTGGTCCTAACGGGCCCATCCACCTTGGATTCCCCATGTTTGCCGTTCCAATCGGTACCAGTGTACATTCTCTTGTCTAGCAAGAGTTGTAAGGTAGAATTGGGATCATGATAGTGGGGGAAGAGGAAGCATTGAGAACTAGAGGAAAGTTGTGTTTCATCGTTGCTATATCATACCCTGTCTTGGCTCATCTCTTCTCTGAGACCCTTCTGTAAGGGGATGTCCAGTGGACTGCAAATGGGTTTTGGGTCTCTATCCAGCAGTACCCGCTTATTTGCCATGATAAGATTTTTTGGTTCTCAAGAAGCCTGATACCTTATCCCTTTGAAACCTTGTGATCGCACAGGCTGGTATGCTTCCTCCCTGTGGGCTTGTTGCTTCTGGGCTAGCTGGCTTCTTGTTTACCTTCAAGACTTTAAGACCCCATACGCTATATGTTATGATAGCTGGGCACCATCAGCTTTCTTTACCACATTTTCTTATGCAGCCACGTTGTAGTCAGTGATCGAGTAGGGAAGGTGAGCATCATAGAATGCCAATTTAATAGAACAGTATTCTTGCAACGAGGGAGTACTTGAGTGGAGGCCCAATGCCCATCTGTTACCTAAATACTAAATCTATGAATATATGGACATAGATCTATTTCCCCATGCTCCTTTAAAAATATATTTACATATGTACATGCTTTTATTTTAGACATCTATCACTGGCCCTTGCTTCCCAGCTCACTCTTCGCTACCCTTTGATTTTGCTCTTCAGCCCACTGCCATACTCAGTCTTCCTTTGGGTTTCAGTAATTCCTCTTGGTTATATCACCCTTGATCACTCCCTACCAGGCCTCCTACATCCCCCTCACTACTGATATGCATTACTTGTTCCATTGTCTCTGGCTTTCTTTACATGACTTCCTTTCCCTCTAACTTCCTCTCTCCCTTGCTGCCCCGGAAGGGCTGGTCCCGTGTTACTCCTCCAGATTGTTCATCCAAGATATCTTAATTAGAAAGACCTGTAGAGGTAATAACATGCGCAAAACAAGACTGAGCAAAATCAAGTAGCAAAAGAAACAAAGCAATAAAAATCCAATGACAATAAAAGAAAACAAAACTCAACAAGAAAGAAACACTCATAATTAGTTCAAGGACTGTGTGTTGGCCTTCAGGAGTGTTTTCAAGTCCAGTCTGTTGGGGCATCAAGCCCTGGCCCCAAAGTCCACCTTTGGCATTCCATGGGGACCTTGCTGCTCCATTTCCTTGCTCTTCTGCTGCACACCCTGAGTGTTATGCCTCGGTGTGGCGGGGTCAGTTTAGGCACAATTCCCACACTGTGTCTCCAGTGTTGTCCCCTCTAGGGCTATGGGTCTTTGAGGGACGTCTTGTCTCATCTTGGGGCTGGCCATGTGATCTCCTATGTGGACTGGCTATGTGGACTGGCTTCTCTGAGTGGGAACATCATCCAGGATGTGCTCCACTCTCCCCTCCTGGCCTCTTCTTCTGCTCCCTCTACTCTGATCAGATATGTCCCTCCCCGGGAGCTGCAGATTCAGTGCCATCTCTGAAATAAAATCTTTGTGGGGTGGGAGAGCATCTGTTCAGATCTTTTGATGGTCCAGGAGAGAGTGACTGCTCGGCTGGGCACAGGCATGTGGGGCTCAGAGCTCTGGCTCTGACACTGGTTGTGAATATGGCTTTGTTGTTAACCAGTGTGTGCCTCTGGGTCAACACCTGTGTCTTTTTGAGTGAGTTTTCTCATCTGGGAAGTAAATGTACTCCATTGTCCAGACTCCCATATCACCAAGTTATCAAGAGGGGGTAACCAGAGACTGTTTCAAACAGAGTGTACCTGCCAGTCGCATTCTAGACCTGGGGTCACGATTCTGAGCCCAGGATAGAGATAGTGTCGAGCAGGTGACATGCGTGGCTCCATATTGAAACAGGAAGCACACTGTGGAGATTTTGTCCTTCCGTTGATGGCCACCAGCCACCTACTCCTCTCCTGCTATAAGTGCTTCACTGGCTCAGCAGCTGAGCCAATGCCATCAAAAGCATGTTGCTACCTTGGTCAAAGGGCAGGTAGATATTTTTTATCTTGATGTCTTGGGAAGCCCACCAAACCTCCATGCAAACCTTCTGGTGTGAGTTATTTCTGGATGCAATCATATGCTAACAATAATTCAAATCTTTCCTTTAGGCAATGTGCCCGTACTCTTTTCTGAACCTGAGAAGGTTGCCACTGTGTCTACCAAGAAATGTACTGGCTGGCCTCCTACTTGGAGACTTAGCCTGGGATCCTGGGGACCAAGTGACACAGAACCCTGACACCTTCATTCGGCTTCTTCAAGCATTTTTGTTTCTTTGTTGGGTTTTTCTAGGTGAGGATGCGGTCCGTCCTCTCTACTGGAGGGTCGTCCGCCTCTCCTGGGGTTTTCAAGGCACTGATTTTTCCAATGTCCTTCTTTTCTACAGTATGCACATTCATCTTACCCCAGAGATTGGCGGTGCCCACAGGACAGTCTCTCCGTGAGTGGGCCATGATCTCCTTTTCCTGAGCCTCTGGGGTATCTCATGGCAATTACTAGTATTTTAGCTAGTTTCTTTGTCTCTGTCGTGGTAGGGGCAACTCGTTGTTGTACACCCGCTCAGCCACTTCTACCAAATCACTAAGATGTTTCCCTTCAAACCCTTCCCAATTCTTTTTCATGTCTGAGGCAGACTGAGTTAAAAAGGCAATACTTATTGCCCTCCTTTTCTCAGGGTCTCCGGGTCGATAGGGGTATAAAGCCAGTAGATTTCTATCTGACACTCTAAAAAGGCAGGCACACATTCTCTTCTAGGAGCCTGAAAATTCTCACTGACCTTAGATATATTTATAGATTTCCTAGCTGTTCTTTGGGGGCCCTGGAAGGGCAACTGGTGATACCTGGTTAAGCCCTCCGGGCCTTGCTAGGAATTTGGATCTCACATTGTTTGTGCAGTGGCCAAAAGAGTTTCAAGTGGGGAGTGCCCACTGGCTGACCAGCAGGTCCATTGACTGTCATCTGGGACTCTCTCTGGAAGGTCTCCTGTTCCTCTGACATGAACTGTACTTGGAGAAGTTGCTGGCAATATTTCCAGGTTGGCTGATGAGTATGGAAAAGCTTTTCTAGCAATGAAACTGGACCTTGTGGTTGTCAGGAAAAGGTATTTTGTTGATTCCCTGGAAGAAAAGGGGTCATATACCCCAAAAGGGACTCGGGGGTCTTCCCCAGGTGTTCTTGCTGCTTGCCTTTAAGGGAGAATGGCTGTGCCTGAGTGATCTTTCTTCGACGTTTGATAAGACATACCAGCCATATTGTGTGCATGTGTGTGTTAGGGGGCGGGGGATGGACTCATAAAGGTCCTGTTAGTATTTCTCTCTCTCTGGCTCTGGAACCTGATAGGGTGGTTGTGGCACCAAAGGGTCAGAAGCCTGTTCTCCTGCTCCCAGGGTCCTCTGGCAAAGTGGGGTAAACCCAATGAGGGGAATGGGCGGGGGGCTCCACCTTGGTTGTTTAAGGAAATTGGACAGGTTTTCTTTCCCATGGTGCCCTATTTCCAGAAATCTTAGAAATAAGAACCCTTTCTATTGGGAGAGGAAGTAAGTGTTTTATATATGCTGGCTTTTTAGTGGCAATGTCAATCCACACATGAATTTAAGGGATCAGATCGGGATGTCCTTGTTCCCATCAACATAACTATGAACTCTGAGTATTAGTGGAGGGGAAAGCGAGTCTTGCATGGGCCAATCAGGGACTCCTTCTGCCTAATCAGCTTTAAACAAGTTGTGGAGTCTCGAGGCTTTAGGGTTGAAATAACATGCTCTTTGCGAGCGCCTTGAGCAGGGGTCCTCAAACTACATCCTGGGGGTCACATGTGACCAGCTGAGGACATTGGTCTTGCCTGCCTGGTGTTTTTGCCCTGTTTTCTTTTTTTTAACTTCAAAATAAGGTATGAGCAGTGTGCATAGGAATGCGGTTATAGTTTTTTTTTTATTTTTTTAACTAGTCTGGCCCTCCAACAGGTCTGAGGGACAGTGAACTGGTCCCTCTTTAAAGAGTTTAAGGACCCCTGGCCTAGAGAAATCAGAAATCCCCTAGTTCTGGGGAGAGCACTCCTATAAAGGAGGTCTCCTTTCTAGGGAGGCTCAGACAGTGGCAGTCGGATCTCGGTGCACCTCGAAATGTTGTAACTACTGTCCGTTTCCAGAAAGAAAACAATCTAGACCCCCGACAAATTCAACAGAAAAAGTTTTATTTCCTGCTCAGGGACCTCAGCCTCCTTGAGAGGAGACAGAGCGGGCCCCAGTCTAATTTTCCAAAGGTTTTTATACTTTTGTAATGTGCAGGTGTGCAAACAGGCAGAGTAGAGAAGCGGGGTATTGCGATTAGCCATTCTTAGTTGAACAAAGACTGCTCTGGTCATTTTTGCAAGCCTTCTGAACATCCATTTCCTTCTGTATGTTTCATTAGGCTACGTCTGCACAGCCTACCTCCCCAATATCAGCTAATTCATTGGCAGTTCATAACTAGTTTATTTACCATTCATGACAGCTTCTGTCACCTCAAAATGGCTTCACTCTTGTCAAGGCTGTTTAAGCTTTTCTCAGTGATCATGCATAGCCGTCATTGTGGCTGTGGGGAATGGAGCACGTGACCTTGGCCTAGATGGCGTCCAACACTCCCAACATGTGGAGGGGCGCTGCCTAGGTAGCTGATTGATTAGGCCTGGGAGTTAGCCCTGCCAATCCCGGGAGCCAGATGTTTCTTTCTTCCCCTCCATTCTCTTTAGCTTTCTCCTGGTTTTTCAACAAGCTGCTTTAGCCCTATCACGCTGAGCAGGACTTTTTGGTAACATTTAATTACAATGTATCTGGTACCAACGTTATCAATTATAATTTTGACAATTTGGTTACATTTCAAAATCATTGCAAATTTTATATTTTTAAAATATACTTTGGTTGTCATACATATTGATAACAAGGAAAATAAAGAATAAAAAAATTATTTCCTGCATTGAAAACTTGAGGCGTTATAGGGTTAATGTTCTACCAGCATGGGTTTGTTCCTTGTTACAGGCTGGTTTTCCGTTGCTCAGTCATAAGACAAAGGCGTCCGGAAGCCTATCCTGGGTATTCTTTACCTTTAGGCTTTCTGTGAAGCTGCTTCAGGTAATTTTGGTGACAGCTCTGAATACACAGCTCCACTGCCTTGATGTCACAGCCAATTGTCCCTTAAGGTTCCCTGAGCTGACAGATGTCGCTTCCCTTCAGAGCTTTGAGAGTCTGCTCCTGCCAGTAGGCATCTTGGAGGGCAGTGGGGCCATCCCAAGCAGTGGTCCTCCTAGCTTGTCTAGAATATGGTGGGACCTAAAGTCACCCGCAGCGATTGTTTTTTGACCCCGTTCCTAGGGTGGGGCCACCTGCCTGTGGCATCAGATTCACGGCACCTCAGGGGTGTGCTCTGAAGCAGGGGTTATTTACCTTGAGGCAGCAAATTCTCACTAGCTTCCTTGTTTTGTGCTTTCTAGATGGTACTTACTAGCTTGATACCCAGGAATTGTCCTCTTGCATGAATCCTGTCCACTTGAGATCAATTTGATACAGAGATGCTGGACAAACAAAAGCTGATTACACTTTGCAACATTATTTGGCCACAGAATCTTTTTGAGAAAGGAGAATCTTAGCCCCAGAATGGTATATTTTCCCTTCCAACCTTGATTCAGCTGGAACACTTTTGTTGAGTGATGGGAAAGTGGGAGGAGGTTCCAAAATTAGCGCATTTTTCCTTTTGAGTAGCAGTAGAGACCTTAGTTCCCAGTGCACCCAGGATCCCCTAAAGCAGGGGTCCTCAAACTGTGGCCCATGAATCCCATGCGGCCTGACAAGGACATTTATCCTGTTTTTGCCACCACTGCCTGTCCTGCTTAGCAGCCGACTCGTGCAGTGTGCATAAGAATTTGTCCATAGGTTTTTTGTATTTTTTTAAACTGTAGCCTGGCCCTCCAACGGTCTGAGAACAGTGAACTTGGCCCCCTGTGTAAACAGTTTGAGCACTCCTGCCTTAAGAGAGCCTAGACTTAAGGGTTAATATTGCCCCAACCCTGAAAACTCCCTGAACATTCTACCCGTAGTAGGAGACACCAGGGGCATTTGGTCCCTGGGTAATTTATAAGCCTTTTACTTTAAAAGAACTCAAGGAATTAAAAAATTTGTTCGAAAGTTACTCTACATTTGATCCCTGTTGACTCCTCCTGTGATACCCCAATGTTACCATTTAACCCTGTAATGCCAAGCGTGACATTTTCGTAACATTTAATTAAATGTATATTAATATATTCATATAGCTAGATAACTATGAAATAAAAGAATAAAAACCAAAATGTTTTTTTCCAAAATCTAAAAATTGAGGCATTACAGGGTTAAAAAGAAGGATGGGTCTTATCAGCGGGTCCAAGACCATAGGATTAAAAATGAAATAGTTCTCCCACCGTACCCAGGAGTGCAGTTCCCCATACACTCTTGGGGGAAACTGAATGCTTTTACCCCCTTGCCTGTACTTAGAGTGAACAAACACACATGCCTGATAATCGTAATATTTTTTTTAATTTCATGTGACACTCACCTAATTTCAAGGGCACTGCCACCTCAAAAGCTTAGCCTTGTCTCAGTCAAAGTGTTCACCTTTTGGTCATTGTTTTCCCAGAGTTGAGCTTACCAAGGCGTCTGAACCAAGTGTGCCAGCTCCAGGACCATCATATCCTGGACCACCTCAACCTTATCCATCCTGGGCCCTGAATGCACAACCCTCCCAACAGTGTAGAAAGGGTATGGACCCAAAGCCCTACTACACCCCTTTTGCCAGTAGGAAGTATCTAGAGATGTCGTTGTCCAGTACCCCAAAGATTTGGGTCCATATCTCTTCAGGGGGTAAATGTTAGGTAGCTATCCTAGGGACTGGGGTGTCCCTTACGCATGCTCATAGGGCCGAGCTAGAGGCCCAGGAAGGAGTGGCACACTATGCGTGCTCAGAAGTCCAGGTTTCTGGCCAGGAAGGGGAGGTACACCTGGGTGGGCGCTGCACCTGGATTGACCCACCTAGGCCAAGTAAATTCAATTCAGCCACTGGGGTCAAACAGGGTTGCCAACTACCCCTCCCTAACACTCATAAAACTCACTTGGATCACAGACCAGTCTTCCATGTGAATTCTTTCTAACGCAGAACCGAGGACCGAGGTCTATATGTCCCCAGAGAGATCTGACAAACTCAGGAAGACTCTTTGCAGACAGCAGGACTGGACATGAGTGACTGCTGGATACTGTTCAGATACATGTCTTTCTGCCTGGAAGGGTTTTTGTCTCAGCTGACTGGAACGGAGGAGGTAGTAAGTACTTCAGGATCACATAGAATCCATGTCCACAAATGAGCTGCTCATTCCACAGTCCAAACGCTTCTACGGACAACTAAAGCTGAACAAGGTGGAGGCAGATGAAGAGCAATGGGAGGTTGGTGTTTGGGAGACTGAATATTTGGGCTTCCTAGGCCAGTCCAGCCGGTGGTTAGAGCCCTGTTTCAGATTCCACTGAAATCTCCTAGTGTCCAAGGACCAAGTGGCTCCTACATCCACAATTTCTGTTACATGTGTCACCAAGGAGGAGTTGGGCTAAAATACAAGGAAGAATCAAGCAGGAGCTTGGCTTGTGAATCCACTCTCTGATTCAGAAATTTCAAAGACCCCATGCACAGACATTTCAACACTGAAAGCACAGCAGGGAAAGCCAAAGACTCGGGCTTCCTCCTTGTCCCTCTTTTCGGGCTTTTATGGTTTTGCAAGGCGCATCCCTGAGCCGAGTGTTGTATAGGTTATGTTTAAAGATGTCCTAGTTCCGAGGGACTTGCTGTTATGCTTTCTTTTGCAGGGAGGCCTAGTTTCTTGTCTTGTTGCCAAACACCAAGCACAGATGCCTGTGCACATCTTCCCTTTCCCCTGACCTTTGCTCTCTTCTCTGGATACAATACTGACCTGTTCTCCCTTACAAGATCTGAACTGCTCACATACTTCAATGAATTTTCATCCTAGTGAGAAGCATCTGAACATCTTCTTAGAGCCTGTATGAGTTCTGTTCTGAAGGCTGATTTGTGCAACTTCAGGTCTCTGGTATTGAAACATCCCATGCCCACAGACCCACACAGTTAATATAAACTCCAACAGTAGTTTAAGGTTTGAGGTGGTAACAGGGAACGCTGGGCCCTGTGAACATCCCATGCCCACAGACCCACACAGTTAATATAAACTCCAACAGTAGTTTAAGGTTTGAGGTGGTAACAGGGAACGCTGGGCCCTGTGGCTCCTAGTGAACCACACAGGTTGTCAACGGGGCTAGTTCCATCTCAATGTAACCATATGGGAATGTAGACCTGTTAGGTAGCAAGACAAGGGGTGTTCCTCTCCATGCTTAGGGGGCCCCCTACAGGAGGTTGGAAGCCAATGCAGGCTAAGGGACATACACCAATTCAAGCCAAGCCAGGAGAGCTTAATTGACGCCTCCCAGCTGAAAGTCCTTAAAAAGCTGTAACGTGGAGACCACCTCTCCTTTGCTTCAGCTGCTTCTCTGCCTTCCACTCAGCAGGCCTGGGTGTGCAATGTCCTGAGGGTGCCCGTGTTCAGTTTACTGTAACGCCGGAATCTCCTTCTGTCCTGTATAAAAACCCATTCGGATCACCAACCAGGCTTCGGTGTGAATTTCTTTCTAGTGTGTAGCCAAGGACTGAGACGTTTCCCACCCGAGAGACCTAACAGACCCAGACTTACAATAAACCCATATTTTTATATATAAGGCAAGAGGTGAACAGGTCTAACCAATAGTGGTGAAGAGGGTCCTGGGTTTGAGAAAGCTTCATAACCCTTAGATATGTGTTGGCCTTAGGGGAGGGGCAAAGAGGGCTGGATTGAGAAAGTCTCTGGCATCCAGTTCTGACTTGACTTGTGGATCCTGAATCCTTCAGGAATCATGAACTTGTAACTGTTAGGTAGCTAGCATAGGGACTGGGTTGTCCATTACACATGCTTTGAGGGCCGAGCTAGCGGCTCAGGAAGGAGTGGTACACTGTGTGTGCTCAGAGCTCCAGGTTTCCGGCCAGGAAGGGCAGGTACACCTGGGTCGGTGCTGGACCCTCATTGACCCACCTAGGCCAAGTAAATTCAATTCAGCCACTGGGGTCGACCAGGGTTGCCCACCACGCACCCATAACTCTCATAAAACTCACTTGGATCACAAACCAGGCTTTGGCGTGAATTCTTTCTCATGTAGAGCCAAGGTCCGAGGTCCATCTGTCCCCAAAGAGATCTGATAAACCTAGGAAGGCTCTTTGCAGGCAGCAGGACTGGACATGAGTGGCTGGAGAATCCTGTTCAGATACATGTCTTTCTGCCTGGAAGGGTTTTTGTCTTAGCTGACTGGAACGGAGGAGGTAGTACGTCTGGATCACATAGTTTCCATGTCCACAAATGAGCTGCTCATTCCACAGTCCTGGCTGTAACTTTTGAAAACCCTCTGCTTTGGAATGTCACTCCATGAATAAGGCAGTGGGAGGGGCTGGGACCAAGGTATGCTGTCTCTTACTCCCAGTGGCCGGTTTCTGGATCCTGATTGTTTCTCTTACAGGACCAGCTAGTGAGCTTGTTGTCTGCCTCATACTTGTTCGCTGCAGTTCTCCAGCTAGGTGGTGGTGTGTGTTCATGGGTAGAGGCTTCCTGCCAATTCCCCTTGAATTGTAAACCTCCCATGATGTGGACTCCATGAAAGAGGTGCCCCAGACAGCAGGATTATACAAGAGCATGGGCCCTGCACGACAGGAGGGCCATTCCCTCTGTGGAATGACCTCAGAGCTCCGCCTCCCTCCCTGTTGAGCTGCTGGGGCTGTAGGGACTAAGCTTCCTGCCTGACACAGGAATAGACACAGGGTAAGGCGACTCCAGTAGCTGATTTTTCTGGTCTAATCCAGCCTGATATCATCCTTGCATGAGCCCTCTGCCCAGATCTCTTTTTTTATTGTTTTATTAGGGGCTCATACAACCCCAACCACAATACATACATACATCAGCTATGTAAAGCACATTTATACATTCATTGCCGTCATTATAAAAATATCCACGCTCCATCCAAGCCCCTGGCCTCACCTCCTCATTTCCCCCCGCTCCATGCGTGCTATCCCTAGCTCATCAATCCTTGGTAATTTACTTATTATTTTGCTTTATCTTGCACTGTCTGATTTCCCCCTTGACCCACTTTTCTGTTGAGGTTAAATGTAGATCCTTGTAATTGATTCCCCCTCTCCAACCTGCCCTCCCTCCACTCTCCCAGTACCTCCAACTCATAACACTGGTCCTAAAGTGATCATCCACCCTGGATTCCCCATGTTTCCAGTTCCTATCTGTCCCAGTGTACATTCTCTAGTCCAGCCAGATTTGTAAAGTAGAATTGGGATCATGATAGTGCGGGGAGAGGAAGCATTTAGAAACTAGAGGAAAGTTGTGTTTCATCGTTGCTATCTCATAACCTGTCTTGGCTCATCTCCTCCCTGAAACCCTTCTGTAAGGGGATGTCCAGTGGACTGCAAATGGGCTGTGTGTCTGTACCCCCAGAACTCCCCCCTCATTCGCAATGATATGATTTTTCTGTTCTGATGATGCCTGCTACCACATCCCTTTGGAACCTCTTGATCACACTGGCTGGTGTGCTTCTTCCATGTGGGTTTTGTTTCTTCTGAGCTAGATGTCTGTTTGTTTATCTTCAAGCCTTTAAGACCCAAGACACTATATCTTATGATAACTGGGCAACATCATCTTTCTTCACCACATTTGCTTATACACCTGCTTTGTCTTCAGTGATTATGTAGGGAAGGTGAGCATCATTGAATGCCAATTTAATAGAAGAAAATATTCTTGCAATGAGGGAGTACTTGAGTGGAGGCTCAATGTCCATCTACTACCTTAATATGAAACATATAAATATATGGACATTGATATATTTCCCCATGCTCATATATTAATATATTTACATATGTGCATGCCTTTTTTTACACTTCTATATATGACCCTTGCTTCCTAGCTTGCTTTTCTATTCCCTTTGATTTTCCTCTTGTGCCCACTGCAATGCCAAGTCTTCAAATGAGTTTCAGTAATTCCTCTTGGTCCATTTCCCTCGATCACTCCCTACCAGGCCTCCTACATCCCCCTCACCACCAATTTGCATCACTTGTCTCTGGGTTTCTTAACACCACTACCTTTCCCCACACCTTCCTCTCACCAATGTCTCCCTGGAAGTGTTGGTCCTTTTTTTTTTCTCTTCCAGATTGTTCATCCAGCCCACCTTATTTAGACAGAAGGAAATAGTAGAGTAAGGCAAAAAGTTGTGATAAGAGGAAAACAAATATATTCCATGAAATAAGTGCTAAAAAGTGGTCAGGTGGAAAGACCAGGGGTAGAGAGTAGGGTTAGCATCACTGGTGTTCACAATTACTTGTCTTCATTATAGTTTGCTGAGTCATTCAAGCCTGTGTCCTCAGGTTTCAGTCCATTAATTTGCAAGGGGAAACTTTTAAAAATCTCTCTTGAGTGGTTCATCTGCCTTTCCTTTATGACGCATATTATGTTTTGTGACCATTGGCTTTATATAGAAATAAATCCTTTTCAGCCTCTTCCCTAACAACTGGTTGATTTACATTTAGAAAAACCAATCCACAGTGAGCCTATTCTGGGAGCTGTTTCCAGAGGAGAGTGCCTTAGGGATTCAGACATGAGAGTGTGGAGATACTCCTCTTGAACACATTGTCCTTGTTCCCTTGGGTCTATCTCAGGTACAGCGATAGAGGCTGGACCCCAAACATCCCACTCACTGCTGTCCAGTCACTTAAGATTGATAGAAACCCTATAGGGCAGTGGTTCTCAGCTTGGGGGGGTCGAGACCCCTTTGGAGGTCGAATGACTCTGAAGGTAGTTTATTGTGCCGACCTGACAAATAAACACATGTGGGGTTAATTGAAGGCCCGAAGGATAAATGGCTCAGTGAGCCTCACCTTTCTAGTTCTCAGGTCTCTTGCTTTGTGATGTTTGGCGAGGGTGCAGCTGCCTTGGCCAGTTCTCTGCTTCAGCTGGCAAGGCTCACTTCCTGCAAGACATCTCCAAGGAGAAGCTGCATGGACTTAACCCAATACAGCCCTGGGTGCTGGAGCAAATGTGTGGAGACCCCTTACAGTACAGAGATGCTTACATGTTCTCTGATTTGGCTTTCCTCCTGCAGTCGGTGTCATTGTGTGTATTTTGTGAGATAGAGGACTTTGTGGATTGGTGTCAGATGTAAGGGTTAATCTTGGACTTGTGGGCTCCGGTAGCACTGGGTTGGGATATTTTCTTGATGTGCACTTAACCTTTATATAAAACTTTCTCTTATACATGAGTTTCTTTGGATTTGTTTCTCTAAAGTATCCAGACTAACACACCCTTTTGCAGGGATCTCCTAAGACCATCAGAAAACACATATTTCTGATGGTCTTAGTAACCAAGACATCACTCCTCTATCTGTCTCTGGGCGGGTCCTCCAACATGAAGATACATCCACATGTGAGTAACTGTCATGATGACATTACCTCACCAACCCAATTACATATCCCCCATAGAAATGTAAGTGTATGTGACAGGGTTGGTGCCATAATGTGCTTTTGCTGACCAGTAAAACATGTGTAGAGAGCAGATGCTGTGTTGAAAGTAGTTAGTCTTTAAAAGCAGCTACTTTGTTTAAAGCAGCAGTATTGGAAGTAAAACGAAATTTCATGAATTATAATTATCGGGTAAATGTAAAATCACGTACTGTGAAATCAACTACCGCAAATATATGTAAATATCTGAATCATGGGAACTTAATCCCGATGCTGATCAGTCTTTTTATATTCAGCTGTGTTTGATGTGAATCCTACCCCCTTGTGAGACTAACAGGTATATTAAAAAAAACCAGATGGTAAATCATAGTAAATTATAATGAACTGTATTGACGGAACTGTGCTGTGTATCATCTTCTGTATTATTAAAGTGATTCTTATGTATTATTTTCATTAGCAAACCGTGCCATGACAATGGATCATGTAGAGAAGAATGTTAAGAAATAAAAATATGGTGGTGCCCCAACAGACTGGACTGGAAAACGCTCCTAAGGGCCAGCAAACGATCCCTGAACTAACTACAAGCTTTTCTCTTGTGAACTGTTTTGTTCTGTTCTTTGTCAGTGGTTTGTTTTTGTTGTGTTGTTGTCTGGTTGCATACTGTTGCTTTGTTTTCCTCTGTCTTGTTTTCGTGCATGTTAGTGTCTCCACAGGTCTGTCTGAATAGGACAGGCTGGATGAACTATCTGGAAGAAAAACAACGGGACCGACAGTTCCGTGGGGACTTGGGGTGGGGGGTAGGGGGGGTAAGGAAGTGGTGTTAACAAACCCAGGGACAAGGGAAGAACATGGGACCCCAATGGTAGAGAAGGGGGTTTGGCAGGCCTGGTGGGAAATGATCAAGGGTAAGGTTGCTTAGAGAAGAAGTATACTCTAGCCCAGGTGGTGATGAAGCATGGTAGTAGGGCAGGAGCAAAGTCAAGGGAGATGGAGGAAAGAGCTAGGAGTCAAAGGGCATTCATGGAGGTCTAGACAAAGACATGTACATGCAAACATATATAGGAGGATGGGGAAATAGATCTATGTGTCTATATTTATATGTCAAGTATTAAGGTGGCGGAAGGACCTTGGGCCTCTACTCAAACACTCCCTCAATGCATGAATACCTTCTTTTATTAAATTGGAACTCTATGATGCTCTCTCTCCCGACACAACGGCTGGAGCCAAAGTGGGTGAACAAGTAAATGTGGTGAAGAAAGCTGATGGTGCCCAGCTATCAAAAGAGATAGTGACTGGGGTCTTAAAGGCTTGAAGATAAACAAGCGGCCATCTAGCTCAGAAGCAACAAAGTCCACATGGAAGAACACACCAGCCTGTGTGATCGAGTGGTCCCGAAGGGATCAGTTACCAGGCATCAAAGAACAAAAAATCATATCATTGACTGCACACCTCCATGATAGGATCGCTGAAGACAAATGGGTGCATAAGCAAATGTGATGAAGAAAGCTGATGGTGCCCGGCTATCAAAAGAGATAGTGTCTGGGGTCTTAAAGGCTTGAAGGTGAACAAGCGGCCATCTAGCTCAGAAGCAAAAAAGCCCACATGGAAGAAGCACACCGGCCAGTGCGATCACAAGGTGCCAAGGTACCAGGTATAAGGCATCATGCAAAAAAAAAAAGATATAAGTGTGTGTATGTATGTGTATATGTATATGTAAATATGTACCATATTAAATGAAGGGGGAAGTGCAGGGTGGAGACCCAAGGCCCTAGTGTCGGCCAATGGAGATCCCCTCATAGAGGGGTTTAGGAGAGGAGATGGGTTAATTAGGGTTCGAGGTAGTCCCGATGAAGAACACAGCTTTCCCCCAGATCCTGGATGCTTCCTCCCCCCAACTACCACGATCCGAATTCTACCTTGCAGGGCTGGATAGGACAGAGGCTGTACACTGGTACATATGAGGGCTGGAGGTACAGGGAATCCAGGGTGGATGATACCTTCAGGACTAAGGGTGTGAGGGACGATGCTGGGAGAGTGGAGGGTGAGTGGGTTGGAAAAGGGGAACTGATTACAAGGATCCACATGTGACCTCTTCCCTGGGAGAGGGACAGCAGAGAAGGGGGGAAGGGAGACTCTGGATAGGGCAAGATATGACAAAATAACGATGTATAAATTACCAAGGGCACATGAGGGAGGGGGGAAAGGGGAGGGAGGGGAAAAAAAAGAGGACCTGATGCAAGGGGCTTAAGTGGAGAGCAAATGCCTTGAGAATGATTGGGGCAGGGAATGTATGGATGTGCTTTATACAATTGATGTATGTATATGTATGGATTGTGATAAGAGTTGTATGAGTCCCTAATAAAATGTAAAAAAAGAAAAGAGAAAAAAATGATTAGGGCAAAGACTGTACAGATGTGCTTTATACAATTGATGTATGTATATGTATGAACTGTGATAAGAATTGTATGAGCCCCAATAAATTGTTTAAAAACAAACAAACAAAAAAAGAAATAAAAATATGGTGAGAATTTTCTATAATATGGTTTTACGTCAATAATTACATCAGGCACGACAATGTGTCATTTGTTGTGAAATTCTATCAGCCAAATCTTTCTAGCTGAACAAACTAAAACGCCATTTTAATAGCTAGCACCTGAGTTTTGCCAACAAGAATACCAACTATTTTAGAAGCAAAGCTGATGGACTCAAGACATCCAGTCTTTACACTGGTAGCCAGCACCACAAACAAAACGTAGCAGCCATTGAAGCTTCATATTTGGTGCCACTCAGAATCCCCATAGCTACGAAACCTCACACCATTGCTGAGAATTTACTGTTGCCAGTGGCCTAAGACATTGTTTGAGTTAGGATCAGACACAAATTTGTCATGAAATTGAGTGCAATTTCCTTATCTAGTGATACTGTCTGCAGAAGAATAGATGATGTGTCTGCTGATGTTCTTGATCAAGTCATCCAGGAAATTAAATCTCCACTTCCAATATTTAGTATCCACCTTGATGAATCTACAGACATTTCAAACTGTTCATATTTACTGGTTTTCATGAGGTATATTAATGATGGCAACTTAAAAGATGAGCTTCTTTTTTTGAAAATCTCTTGAAATGACAACTACTGCAGGTGATGTATTTGACATAGCTGGTTCATTTCTGAAAGAGCATAATAATTCTTGAAAAAAGATTTGTGGTGTTTTTTTTCGGATGGTGCTCCAGCTATGCGAGGATGTCAACCTAAATTTCAACGTTTGGACCTGAATGAGTCACCAAAAGTCAACAGAATTCACTGTATGATTCATCAGCAAATATTACAAGAAGTAATGAAAAGTGTCATAAGTTCTGTCAATTTTGTAAAAGTGAGCACTTTAAACAGTTGACATTTTTTGCAACTGCACAACGAGTTGGATGCGTCCAATAATGCTCTGCTATTTCACACTGAAGTGAGATGGTTGAGAGGAAAAATTTTTATATATGTAATCATTTTATTACAGGCTCCTAGAACTCTTATCACAAGCTATACAGAAATCAATTGTGTATAGCACATTTGGACATTCATTGCTCTCATTATTCTCAAAACATTTGCTCTCCACTTAAATCCCTGGCATCAGCTCCTCATTTTTCCCCTCCATTCCTGCTCCCCACTCCTTCATGAACCCTTGATAATTAATAAATATTATTTTGTCATACCTTGCCCTGTCCGATGTCCCCCTTCACCCAATTTTATGTTGTCCATCCCCCAGGGAGGAAGTCACATGCAGATCGTTGTAACTAGTTTCCCATTTCCAAACCACCCTCCTACCCTCCCAGTATTGCCATTCACACCACTTATCCTGAAGGGACCCTTCACCCTGAATTACCTGTGTTTCAAGTTCCTATCTGTACCAGTGTACATCCTCTGGTCCAGACAGATTTGTAAGGTAGAATTGGGATTATGATACAGGGTGAGGAGGAAGCATTTAGGAATTAGAGGAAAGTTGTATTTTTCATCGTTGCATCATCGGACCCTGACTGGCTCATCTCTTCCCCAAGACCCTGCTGTAAGGGAATGTCCAGTGGCCTACAAATGGGCACTCCCCCACCCTCATTCACTATAAGACTTTTTGTTCTGATGATGCCTGATACCTGATCCCTTCAACACCTCATGATCGCATAGGCTGGTGAGCTTCTTCCATGTGGGCTTTGTTGCTTCTCAGCTAGATGCCCGCTTGTTTACTTTCAAGCCTTAAAGACCCCAGACACTATATCTTTTGATTTCTGGGCACAATCAGCTTTCTTTACCTGCTTCAGAGGGTTTGTAGGGAAGGTGAGCATCATAGAATGCCAGTTTAATAGAAGAAAGTTTTCTTGCATTGAGGAAGTACTTGAGTGGAGGCCTAATGTTCAGCTGCTACCTTAATACTAAACCTATAAATTTTGCACATAGATCTCTTTCCCCTTCTTCATATTTAAATATATTTACATATGTACATGTCTTTATTTAGACCTCTATAAATGCCCTTTGGCCCCTATCTCTTTCCTTTATTTCCATTGACTTTCCTCTTGTCCCACTATCATGCTCAGCCTTCATTTGGGTTTCAGTAATTCCTCTTGGTTACATTACCCTTGATCACACCCTACCAGGCCTCCAACACCCTCCCACAACTGATTTGGATCACTTGTTGTTCCCTTGTCCCTGGGTTTGTTAACACCAGTACCTTTCACCCCACCTGCCCCTCTTCCATGTCCCCCCGGAAATGTTGGTCCTGTTCTTTTCTCCACCAGATTGTTCATCCAGTCTATCTTATTTAGACAGACCTGTGGGGGATAATAACATGCACAAAAAAGGCACAGAAAACCAAGCAACAATATACAACAAAACATCAACAAAACAATGACAAAAAAAAACAAAAACAGAACAAAACACTAGAAAGAAAAGCTTGTAGTTAATTCAGATACTGTGTGTTGGCCTTTAGGAGTGTTTTACAGTCCAGTCTGTTGGGGCACCACACCCTGGCCCCAAAGTCCACCTTCAGCATTCCCCAGGGACCTTGCCGCTCTGGTCCCTTGCTGTCCTGTTGCACCCCCTTAGTGTTTTGCCTCGGTGTGGTGGGACCAGTTTGGGCACAATTCCCACACTGTGTCTCAAGTGTTGTCCCCTGTAGGGCTATGGGTCAGTGAGGGGCATCATGTCTCATAGTGGGGCCGGCCATGTGGACCTCTCTGTGAACTATCTGCTCTAATCAGGAACATACTTTTCAAGGCCTGGTGGGTCAGGACGTGCTCCACTCTCTCCTCCTCCCCCTTCATCTGCTCCTGTGTGATCTGATCAGATATGTCCCTCTCCTGGAGCTGCAAATTCAATGACGTCCTTTGAAATAAATTATTCTAGGGTGAAGGGCAGGTGTCCATGTAGTAGCTGGGATTGCACCCGGCCCCTAAGACCTCTCCACTGGTTCCCTATTCCACGCCAGCATGTTGCATTCACATCTTGGAGCACTGGGTTGAAGTTTGGTTCCTCTTTCCCTGTGGAGACACAAACAATACCCTCCCCTTGGGTGGGTTAGTGCCCTGTGTGCCCGCTACCCATTTTTTTATTATTATTTTTTCCTTTCCTCACATTCTTTTTAGTTGTCTTCCATATGTATCCTTCTATTTGGTGTGGTCCTGTCATATTACATGGTCCTCACCCAAGGAATGCTTGTATACAGATTTTTCACTATGCCCCTTTTAAATTTTTTTAAAGCTTACTTTAGTGGACTCATGTTGTACTTGTCCTTTTGTGCTTGGCTTACTTCACTAAATATGATTTCCTCCAGTTCTTCCCATGCAGAGATGTGATTCATACGTTCATCACTGCTTTTCAGGAATGTGTAGTACTGGTATATGTGTATACCACAGCTTTGTAATCCACTCATTAGTTGGTAGAAATTTGGATTGTTTCCAACTCCTTGCATTGTGAACTGGTGCCACATGAACACTGGAGCACAGATGTCTGGCCGTGGATTGTTTCTTGCCTCTTCTGGTTATAAGCCCAGTAGGGGGCTGCTCAGTCGTATGGTAACTCGATTTCCATCTGTTTTAGATATCTCCAGATCGATTTCTATAGTGGTCATACATACTTACAAGTCCACCAGCAGTGGATGAGAGTTCCTCTCTCCTCACAGCCCTTCCAACACTTGTTCCTTGGGCTATCTTTGAGGGTGTTAGGTGGTACCTCATTGTTGTTTTAATTTGCATTTCTCTTATGGCTAAGGATCAGGAACATCTTCTCATATGTTTATTGGCCATTTGGATTTCTGTCCCTGTGAAACTTCTGTTCACGTCCTTTCCCCACCTCCTCGGTGGGCAATTAGTTTTTTCCTTATCGGAAGCTAGCACAGTATTATAGATTTTAATAATAAGGCCTTTGTCTGATGTGTCATTGCTAAATATATTTTCCTATTCTTTGGGCTCTCTTAATACTCTATTGGTGAATTCTTTCTATGTACACAGGTGTTTCATCTTCAGTATATCCAATTTGTCAATTTGCGTCTCCTCTGTGTTTGTGCCCTTCCCTATTTCTGATAGCCTATGTATTCCCTGTGCCAAAGTTCTCAAGTTGGTCCCATTTCCGTGTAACTTCAAGGTCTGTGGTCCACCTTTAGTTTATTATTGTACATGGAGTGAGATAATGGTCTTGCTTCATTTTTCTGCAGGTAAATATCCATTTTTTCCAGCACCACTTGTTAAAGAGGGCATCTGCTTCCCATTGGATATTTTTTGGGCCCCTATCAAAGATCAGTTGTCTGTATGCTGGTGGTTATATTTATGTGTTTTCAGTTCTTTTCCATTGGTCTGAGTATCTGTCATTGTACCAATAACATGCAGTTTTGACAATTGTGGCTGTATAGTATGTGCTAAATTCATGTAAAGCAAGCCCTTCTACTGTGTTCTTCTTCTTGAGGAGTTCTCTGCTAATTCTGGCTTCTTCCCTCTCAATATGAAGTTGGTAATCAGTTTTTCCAATTCTTTGAAGAGAGATGAAGGTAATTGAATTGGAATTGCATTAAATTTATATAGCGCCTTTGGCAGAACTGACATCTTGACCATATTGAGTTTTCCAATCCATGATCATGGGATATTCTTTCATTTGTTGAGGCCGCTCTTGGTTTCTTGCAATAGTATTCTGTGGTTTTCCCCATATAGATTTTTGGTTCTTTTAGACATTTAGAGAGGAAAAGTTTTAGACATTTAGACATTTAGAGAGGAAAAGTTTTAAAATGTGATTTTGAGTTTTGTGATGAACTCAAAATGCTTTTTTAATCAAAAAGCAAGACCTCAGTTCAAAGAACTTTTCAAAGTGGACTTCAGAAAATAGCTTACTTGGTGGGCATCTTTGCCACCTTGAATGAGTTAAATTGGTCACTGTGAGGGCCAAAAGCAACATGCCTTGATGTGGCTGAAAAGATCTGATCATTCCGAATGAAATTTTAGCGTTGGCCAAAAAAAAAGGGAGGGGGATGAAAATAAAATGTACATGTTGCCTGCCTTATCTGCTTTTTTTGAGTAACATGAGATTGAACCAGACAAATGAATGACGATGATGGTTTCTGTGAAAGAACACTTGCACAGGTTTGCAGATGAAATTTCATCATACTTTCAAAATCTACCTGACATCTCACTTGCACTTGCTAGAGGCCCATTCACAGTTGAAGATGTTCCTGAGACTGTACAAGAGGAATTTATTGAACTTACTAACAGCGAGGCAGCAAGAACTGATTTCTCTACAATGCCAGTTACAAAATTCTGGATCAGGTGTTTGCAGTTGTATACTGTTGTGTCTGAGACTGTGTTGTGTCTACTTCCATTTGCAACAACATACCTTTTCCAACAACATATCTGTGAAACAGTGTTTTCCAGCTTTCTGGTTATCAAGTCTAAATACAGATGTAGATTTTGTTGTGCTCTTGCAAAGACTGTCCCAAGAATTTCTGATCTGGTGAGAAGGAAGCTTTCTCAACCTTCACACTGAGGATGGCTTTTTATGCATAATGTCGTAAAATGTAGCAATATAGTTTATTGTCATTATATTAAGACTGTTAAACATGCTATACCATGGTTAAAGACAAAATTTAATTTATTTTTAATTATAAATAAATATTTCACAGTATATAATTACATGTTTAGTGATCAATCAGTATGGCTCCATTATGTTCAATTTGTAACAATGAAAGTATATCCAGCATATCAGATATTTACATTATAATTCCTAACCAAAGCAAAATTACATTATGAAGTAGCAACAAAAATAATTTTATGATTAGGGTCACCAAACATGAGGAATTGTATGAAAATATTGCGACGTTAGGAAGGTTGAGAACCACTGCTACAGGACAAGGCATAACTGGCCCCTTTGGGTTTCTGACACTGTAAAACTTTACAGGATCATCTTACTCTGGAAGAGTATCTGCCAGTTTTGAACTGCAGACCTTGCAGTTAGTAGCTCATTGTATAATCCCCTACACCATCAGAGTTTCTAGGTTTAGAGGGGGTAGTGTCTACCTTTTTTATTCTGGACTTCCTCCCTTTCTTTTTCAACTTGGTGAGTAAATTTTCCATGTCTTTTCAGAAATAGGCTGGAATCTGAATCAGGATTGCACTATAATTATAGATCACTTATGGTGTGTTTGATATTTTCAGAAAGTTAAATTCTCTATTCAAGAGCATGGCCAACATTTTGATTTATGTCTTTTGGTATCTTGTAATAGAGGTTTTTTTTGTGGTTTCTTTGTACAGACGTTTATTTCTCTGCTTAGGTTTATTCCATTTTATCTTATAGGTGGCTGTTGTAAATGGTATTATTTTCTTGATTTATTTTCCAAAGCTTTATCTGCTGGTACACAGAATCCAAATAGACTTTTCTATATTGACCTATATCCTGTGAAATTTCTGAACTTTTCAATGAGAGACAATGATTTTCTTATAAGGTCTTTGATTGTCCATATTTAGAGTGATATCCTCTCCAATTATAGTTTAAACCTTTGCTACCATTTTGGATGTCTTTATCAGATATTTGTTGATTATAACTGCCATCAAGACTTGCAGTACAATATTAAATAAAAGTAGTATTAGATGGTATCCTTATCAGGTTCCAATATGTAATGGGAACACTTTCATTACCTCACCATTGAGCATAGTGTTTGTCATTGGCATTGCATTTTGCTGTTTTTGTCCTATTAAATCATGTCAGTCTCATAGCAACCTTAGGAAAACAGAATGAAATATATATGGAACCTGCTGCATCTTCACAGTTATCAAGTTTGAGCTCTCAGTTGCAGCTACTGTGATGTTCTATCTTGAAGTTCATCCCCTTTTCAATGACCTTATGCTTTATGAATCATGATGTCCTTTTTGATGGACTGATCTCTCAACATATGTCTAATATACTTAAGATGAAATATTCAGAGTATCCACTATGAGAAGCATTGTAACTGTACATCTTCCAAGATACAACTCATAGTGGATCACTCTATCAATTTCTTCACAAATACTATAATTAAAATATATCTTTTCACCTTTAAATTTGCTCATTCAATGTCCAACTTTCAGTGGCATATGAGACAATTAAAAATAAAATAGCTTGGGCCTGGTACATATTAATCCTCAAGTATACATTGCTTTTTAAACTTTTATGAGGTCTTGGACAGCAGATTTGCCCAAGGAAATGCATCACTTGTCTATGGCTTTGGAGAATATTGACTGGAGATCCAAGTGAGAAGAAATCCTTGACAACTTCATTCCTATCTCCATTGTTCATGGCAATCTGTATTGGTCCCATAGTGAGAAGTTTGGTTTTCTTTCATTGATCTGTAATCTGTAGTTAAGACACCAGTCCCTGGTTTTAATCAATAGTTTTTCAGGTCATACTACCTTTTGGCATGCAGTATTATGTCATCTGCACACTACAGTTTATTAATAAGGTTTAATCCAATCTTATTTTTGTGCTATTCCATATTTAGGACAACTTCTTCGATTATTTTCTCAGCATAGCATGAAGCACAGAGAAACTAGTGAAGTTCTCAATGATGCCATATT